>NC_044556.1:36474660-36779919 GCF_007565055.1 Rhinopithecus roxellana | reverse complement strand
TACAGTGCACTTAAAAAGTTTTTTTAAACATAGACATTTCTAAGTGTCTAAACTACGCTTTTCCTTAAAAGTCGAAGAGTAGTCTCTGTTGCGATAACTATTTTAGTCAATAAATCAGGTGACACAATACAAAAGCAAGCAGTTTAAGAGCTGAGACAAACTTGCCTGTTTACTCTCTTGGGGTTCCATAAGGAAAAATGAAAAATATGTTTCTCCTTCAAAGGGAGTCTGGTGACTTCTCCATTTTCTTTAAGGAACCACAGGCTATTATAAACTATTGTAGGTCCCTCATGCAGCAGAGGGTGCAAGAGAAAGGAGAGACAGCAGAAACAAATGAAGAAAACAGAATTCAGTCAACTAAGAAAAACTTTTGTTCAAAGAGGAAAAAAAGACAAAGTCCTAGGAGAAAAAAACAAAAACAAAAACATGAAGACCTTTTAAATACAAGCACACACACATGCACACATATACACACACATCTTGGATGTTAGCTTTTAATTAAGCTGACTTTTTACCATTGAACTCCTTTAAAAGAACCTTTTTAAATCTCATTACCATATTTCAACTAGGACAAATTGCTGCTATTAAGGGAGGAGACCACCCCTCATATTGTCTTATGCCCAATTTCTGCCTCCAAAGAAAAAAGAAGTAAAAGCTAAAAGGCAGAAATGAAATCCGCAGGAAGACAGCCCAGAGCTGTGCCCTGGGCCTGGCAGCTAAAAATCAACCCCTGACTTAGCTGCTTGTGTTACCTATAGATTCCAGACATTGTATGAAAAAGCATCGTGAAAAACCTGTCCTGTTCTGTTCTGATTACAGGTGCATGCAGCCCCCAGTCATGTACTCCCTGCTTGCTCAATCGAACACGACCCTCTCACATGGACCCCCTTAGAGTTGTAAGCCCTTAAAAGGGACAGGAATTGCTCACTCAAGGAACTCAGTTTTTTGAGATGTAAGTCTGCCAACGCTTCAGGCCAAATAAAGCCCTTTCCTTCCTCAACTCGGTGTCTGGGGGGTTTTGTCTGTGGCTCATCCTGCTACATTTCTTGGTGCCCCGACCAGGAAGCGAGGTGATTAGCGGATGGTCGAGGCAGCCCCTTAGGCGGCTTAGGCCTGCCCTGTGGAGCATCCCTGTGGGGGACCCCAGACAGCTTTAGCAACATGAATCCTGAGAGCACTCCCGGGTAGGCAATTGCCCTGGTGGAACACCTCACCAGAGCAGTGCACGACAGGGCCCCGTGGAGGATCCACTCAGTGGCTGAACACCGAGAAGGCATCGGCGCTTGGAGTCCGGACATCTGGAACACGGTAAGACCGGTCCTGGAACTTGCCCACTCCATCTGAGTAGAAGCATGGCCTAATCACCCACAGCATGCCTTTATCAGCAACTTGGTTTTGGTTTTGATTTTGACTAGATTTGTACTGTTTTGGTTTCGATTTCGGTATTGACTTTTGGTTTTGAACTGTTTTGGCTTTGATTTCGGTTCTGACTTGGCTCAAATTGCTTGATGAACGAGTAACTCCTTATCCATGCTTTGGTTTTAGTGTGAATTGCTTGGTGAGTGAGTGGAGTGAGTGGCTTTTTGCCCCCTTTTCCCTTCCCTCTTTGTGGTAAGAGTGTTGTTCTGTTTCCAGAGAGGAAAATGAGTAAAACACAAAGTAAGCCTACCCCATTAGGAATGATGTTAAAGAATTTCAAGAAAGGATTCAATGGGGACTATGGAATTGCTATCACACCTGGAAAGCTTAAGGCTTTGTGTGAGATAGATTGGCCAGCATTAGAGGTGGGATGGCCATCACAAGGAAGCCTAGACAGGTCCCTAGTTTCAAAGGTATGACACAAAGTAACTGGTAAATCAGGACACCCAGGTCAGTTTCCATATATAGATACTTGGTTGCAGCTGGTTTTAGACCCCCTACAGTGGTTAAGAGGACAGGCAGCAGTAGTACTAGTGGCAAAGGGACAGACAGCCAAGGAAGAAAGAGTAGCTCCACTCCCGCCGGTCCCTCCCCTAGAGGAAGAGGAAGGAGAGAGGAGAATAGCAGCATAAGCGGCTGGCAGAGGCAAGGAAAGACCAGCAGAGAGAAGAGAGAGAGAGAGGAGAGAAAGAGAGAGAGGGGAAAGAGAGAGAGAGAGAGAGCTAAAAGAGAGAGAGAGAGAGGAAAGAGAGAGGAAAAGAGGCAAAGAGAAAAGGGAGAGAGAGAGAGGAAGAGACAGAAGGACAAAGAGGGAGTCAAAGAGAGAGAGAGGCAGAGAGAGAGAGGAAGAGACAGAGACAGAAAGTCAAAGAGAGAAAGAAAGAGAGAGAGAGAGAGACATACAAGTAGTTAAGAAAAAAACAGTGTATCCTATTCCTTTAAAAGCCAAGGTAAATTTAGAACCTATAATTGATAATTAAAGGTGTTCTCCATGACCATATAACACTCCAATACTACTTTGTTGTCAGTGTAAACAAGAGCATAGCCTGGAAGGACTGAAACCACTGACAACCCGTAGCCTTCCTATCAAAATTCCTTAACCCAGTAACCCACAGATGGCCCAAATACATTCAATCTGTAGCGGCAATGGTTTTGCTAACAGAAAAAAGTAGAAAACTAACTTTTAAAGGAAACCTCACTGTGAGCACACCTCACCAGTTCAGAACTATCCTAAGTTTTAAAAAAGAGAGAGAGAGAGAGAGAGAGAAAGGCAGGGGAGAATTTATGTGAAAAAATGTTATATAGTAGTAAACTCTTGTCATAAAATAAATTGATTGTTTAAAGAAAGGGATGTTTGCAATAAGTCAGAAAGTTGAGATATGTCGAAGAATTGTCTGTGAAAGTTGTGAAAGAAGAAAAAGAAGTGTGTTATAAAAAAGGAATTTGTGCAAGAAATGTTGTATAATTGAAAAGTAATTAGGCCTCCTAAATGTAAAACTACTGAAAGAAAAGTTTATGTGCAAAGTGTATAAGAAAAGTAAAATATACTTGTAGTAAAAGGGTTATAAGGAGGCATAAAAATGTGGATTTTTACCTACATTAAACGGTTAAAAAAATTTTTGCTTTGAAGGCTAAAGCAAGTTTTAAAATGTTAATTGTAAAGGAAATTCTGTGTGTAAACATATTGGCTAGAGTTAAAGGGGCATCATCCAGTTTTTCTGTGAACTGGACATTAAAATAAATATACAACAGGTTTTTCTTAAAGCACTAACCTGCTCTTTAACAAAAATTATGAAAGGCTAAAAAGAGTCTAGTAAAAATCTTACCTTATGGTCAGACATTAAAAATTGAATAAATATGTCTACAAAGTTTTATTAAAACTAAGTTTAACATTAATAACACACTAACATAAAGGTGACATTTAGCTTACCTGGTATGAAAATCATATAGAAAGCATTGTCAAATATAAAATGTTGTTTGGCTTTCTTTGGTCTAAAAACTAGTAAAAATAGGTGCTAAAGGAAATTTCTCAGTAAGAAGGCACCAAGAACTATAAAGTCTGCTGCCGATGTCCCCATGTTTAAAACAAAAGGTCAATTTCTTAGAAATTATATACTTGGTTTATCTTCCACTTTCCTTTCCCTCACAACTAAAAGTCTTTTAGCACATGTACCACCCCTAGAATTTCCGGTAAACCAGTGACAGCCTGAAGATCACGTTCTCATCAAAGGGTGAAAGAAGAAAAACTCGAGCCAGCCTGGGAAGGACCCTACCTTGTGCTGCTAACCACTGAGACTGCTGTTTGTACAGTGAAAAAGGGATGGACTCATCATATCCTAGTCAAGGAAGTGCCACCCCCTCCAGAGTCGTGGGCCATAGTCACAGGAGAAAACCCAACCAAACTAAAGCTAAGAAAAATTTGACTCTTTCATCTATTCTATTACTCTTTCTTCTTTCCTCGCTCTATTGCTGACCATCTAGTTATTAACATAACCAAGTGAATTTCATCTCAAACTATCACATTTAATGCTTGCCTTGTTATACCCTGTGGGGACTTGCCAAGTCAAAGACAGCTCTCTGCTTCAGAAAAGTACCTCTGTCCCTCCTGACTCTCCTCAGACTGGGCATTAGTAAATCGGGACCATTTAATCTGGGGAGATTTTGATAAAGACCTCAGTGTCAACCAGGAGTCTTGCCCCCAGATGTAGAGCTTTTATGCCATGGTTGGTCCAACATTCTGTGGACCACTAAAGAGCAAGGATGGACTGCCGCAACCAGTTTTTGTAATTTCCTAAAACCATACATTCGTTTTACTAGAGGATCATAGAAGTTAAAGACTTAAAACAAACTTTGGCAATTAAGACAGGATACCAAGATGCAAATGCCTTATTGGAATGGATCAAATATTCTGTCCACACGTTAAGCAAAAGTGATTGTTATCCTTGTGCATGTGGCAGGCCAGAGGCCCAAATTGTCTGCTTTCCACTAAGGTGGTCCTCCAGTCGACCAAGCGTGGGCTGCATGGTAGCTCTTTTCCAGGATTCTACAGCCTGGAGTAATAAGTCATGCCAAACTCTCTCTCTGCTATATCCCGAAGTTCAGCACCCTGCGGATCAGCCCCTGAGGGCCATCCAGCTTCCGTCTCCCAACACTAAGTTCATTTCATATCTCTCACAACAGGGAGGAAACTCAGCATTCCTTGGAGACCTGAAGGGATTAGTGAGCTTAAGAACTTTCAAGAGCTTACCAATAAGTCAGCCCTTGTTCATCCCCAAGCAGATGTGTGGTGGTATTGTGATGGACCTTTACTGGACACTCTGCCAAATAACTGGAGTGGCACTTGTGCTTTAGTCCAATTGGCTACCCGTTTCACCCTGGCATTTCATCAGCGGGAGGGCAGGTGATAGAAAAAGGATGGATCCAGTTATCAGATGGAAGAACAGCCATGCCACAACTGCTAGGAGCTGCAGTCGTACTGGCTGTGCATGAGACCACCCACTTGGCCAAGAGTCTCTTAAAAAGTTGTTAGGCTGGTACTTCTACATTTCACATCTGTCAGCCCTTGCCAAAACAGTGGCGCAGCAGTGTGTCACCTGCCAGCAGCACAATGCTAGGCAAGTGCTACCCGGCATATAGGCTTATGGAGCAGCCCCCTTTGAAGACTCCCAGGTAGACTTCACCAAGATGCCCAAGTGTGGAGATCTCATCCCTAGGTTTGGACTGCCCTTACAAATCGGCTTGGACAATGGGTCGGCGTTTGTGGCTGACTTGGTACAGAAGACAGCAAAGGTGATCAGGTATGGATCAAGGATTGGAATGTAGCCCCCTTGCAACCATGGTGGAAAGGACCCCAGACCGTCATCTTGACCACTCCCACAGCTGTGAAAGTAGAAGGAATCACAGCCTGGATCCACCACAGTCATGTGAAACCCACAGCACCTGAGACCTGGGAGGCGAGACCAAGCCCAGACAATCCTTGCAAAGTGACTCTGAAGAAGACGACAGGTCCTGCTCCAGTCACACCTGGAAGCTGACTGGTCCACACACAGCTGAAGTATGAGGAAACTCACTGTGGGACTTATTTTCCTTAAATTTTGGACTTGTACAGTAAGGACTTCAACTGACCTTCCTCAGACTGGGGACTGTTCCCAGTGTATACATCAGCTCACTGAGATAGGGCAAAAAGTTAAAAGTGTCTTTTTGTTCTATAGTTATTATAAATGTGCTAGAACTCTAAAAGGGACTTGTTTGTATAATGTCACCCAGTACAAGGTATGTAGCCCAGAAAGTGACCAGCCTGATGTGTGTTGTAACCCGTCTGAGCCCCTATGGTCACAGTTTTTGAAATAAGATTAAGAACAGTCACCTGGTGGGGTCTAAACCGTACTAAGAAGAATCCATTTAGTAAGTTTCCTAAGTTGCAAACTGTTTGGGCCCATCCAGAGTCTCACCGGGACTGGACATCTCCAGCTGGACTATACTGGATATGCAGGCATAGAGCCCACACCAAGCTACCTGACCAATGGGCAGGTGGTTGTGTTGTTAGCACCATTAAGCCATCCTTTTTCCTACTGCTCATAAAAACAGGTGAGCTCCTAGGCTTCCCTGTCTGTGCTTCCCACGAAAAGAGGAGCATAGTCATTGGCGACTGGAAAAATGACAAGTGTTCCCCTGAAAGAATCATACAGTACTATGGGTCTGCCACATGGGCACAAGACAGCTTGTAGGGATACCAAACCCCCATCTACATGCTCAACTGGATTATACAGTTACAAACTGTCTTAGAAATAATCACTAATGAAACTGGCAGAGCTTTGACTGTTTTAGCCTGGCAAGAAACCCTGATAAGAAATGCCATTTATCAGAATAGATTAGCCCTAGACTACTTGTTAGCAGCTGAAAGAGGGGTTTGTGGTAAATTTAACCTTACTAATTGCTGTCTACACACAGATGATCAAAGGCAAGTAGTTGAAGACATAGAGATATGACAAAACTGGCACATGTGTCCGTGCAAGTGTGACATGGATTTGATCCTGGGGCCATGTTTGGAAAATGGTTCCCAGCACTAGGAGGATTTAAAATTCTTATAGTAGGAATTATAATAGTAATAGGAACCTGCTTACTACTCCCTTGTTTGCTACCTGTACTCCTTCAAATAATAAAAAGCTTCATCACTACCTTAGTTAACCAAAATGCTTCAGCACAAGTATACTGTATGAATCACTATCAATCTGTCTTGCAAGAAAACATGGGTAGTGAGGATGAAAGTGAGAACTCCCACTAATGAGTGAAGTTCTCAAAGGGGGGAATAAGGAAGGAGACCACCCCTCATATTGTCTTACGCCCAAATTTCTGCCTTTAAAGAAAAAAGAAGTAAAAACTAAAAGGCAGAAATGAAATCCACAGGAAGACAGCCTGACGCCGTGCCCTGGGCCTGGTGGTTAAAAGTAGCCCCTGACTTAACTGCTTGTGTTATCTATAGATTACAGACATTGTATGGAAAAGCATCGTGAAAACCCCTGTCCTATTCTGTTGCATTCTGATTACCAGTGCATGCAGCCCCCAGTCATGTACTCCCTGCTTGCTCAATCGATTATGACCCTCTCACACAGACCCCCTTAGAGTTGTAAGCCCTTAAAAAGGGCAGGAATTGCTCACTCAAGGAGCTCAGTTTTTTGAGACATAAGTCTGCCAACATTCCCAGCCAAATAAACCCCTTTCTTTCCTCAACTTGGTGTCTGAGAGGTTTTGTCTGTGGCTCATCCTGCTACACTATTAATATTTATGATATACCAAGTATCAAACTAGAAAGGGCTTCATTTAGGATCCAAACCTAGGCTGTCATGGTAGGAAAAAATAAGGCAGAACCCTTAGCTATGGAACTTCAGCATGGTGCAACAGTCATTGCTCTTTCAGTTCAGTCTGGCTAACAAAAACGTGGCCTTGTTATGTAAATAAAGCCCCTTAAGTAGTCAAAAGCAAAAATCTTTCTTTTTTTCCTTTTGCTGGCTGTTTTTCTTCCCCACCACACTACCTTTTTATGTGTGGCAGGGGGAGTGCAGGAGCGGGGGAATTTAGTCATTTCAGGGGCCTTGTTCCCTGTAATTTGGAACTTTCCTTTGGATTTGATCAAGTCAAATAGAGTTGATCAAACCCAATGGGAAAAAGATGGAAACAACAACAAAAACAGAAACAAATAAGCAAACAACAACAACAACAACAAACAGTTAAGCAAAGCAAATGATGGCACGATTTATTATTTTTTTTTAAAATTTTTATATATTTTTTGAGATGGAGTCTCACACTGTTGCCCAGGCTGGAGTGCAATGGCGCCATCTTGGCTCACTGCAACCTCCACCTCCCAGGTTCAAACAGTTTTCCTGCCTCAGCCTCCTGAGTCACTGGGATTACAGACACCTGCCACCACACCCAGTTAATTTTTGTATTTTTAGCAGAGACAGGGTTTCACCATGCTGGCCAGGCTGGTCCCAAACTCCTGACCTTGTGATCCACCTGCCTCAGCATCCCAAAGTGCTGGGATTACAGTCGTGAGCCACCACGCCTGGCCCATGATGGTACAACTTATATGATCACTGAGTGCTCTCATGGTAAGGAGAAATTAAGACCAGCTGCTTAATCTTAACTTTAGCCAAGACAAACTCCAATTCAGTTACTTACCTAGAGATGGGTCTCAGGCTGAAGACTGCCTCCAAAGAGGCATTCTTTTGAATTTCTGAGAAGCAGGAAAAAAACTCAAATTAGTCTTCCCTGTTGGAAGTGAGTTCAAACTCCAGAAAGGAGTTACCTGCCTTCCATTGTCATGGAAACAGGACAAACTTGCCTTCCTTTTGTTGGAATCAAGTTAAACTCCGCCCCCCCCCCCCCCAAAAAAAAAGGAATTGTACAGCAAAATAAAGTTTAGATTTGGGGACATCAGGGATTCTCTGGAGGGGATGCTTCTGGGCCTCAGCAAACTGTCCTATTGGTTTGCCCATAAAGATCGCTCAAGCTGGCTGGGTGTGGTGGCTTATGCCTGTAATCCCAGCACTTTGGGAGGCCGAGGCAGGCAGATCACGAGGTCAGGAGTTCGAGACCAGCCTGGCCAACATGGTGAAACCCTGTATCTACTTAAAATACAAAAATTATCTGGGTGTGGTAGCAGGCACTTATAATTCCACCTACTTGGCAGGCTGAGGCAGGAGAATTGTTTGAACCTGGGAGGCGAAGGTTGCAGTGAGCTGAGATTGTGCCATTGCACTCCAGCTTGGGTGACGGGGTGAGACTCTGTCTCAAAACCAAAAAACAAAGAAAAAGATAGCTCAAGCTGCTACCAAATACTGATAGGAGACTTGTCAAAGGTCAAGGGCACCTCCACTTAGAATCCCTTTATGGTTGCCAAAATCTGAACACCGAATATCTGAGACAGGTCTCAGTTAATTTAGAAAGTTTATTTTGCCAAAGTTGAGGACATACACCCATGACAGCCTCAGGAGGCCCTGACTACATTTGCCCAAGGTGGTTGGGGCACAGCTTGGTTTTATACATTTTAGGGAGATATGAGACATCAATCAATATATGTAAGATGTACATTGGTTCCATCCAGAAAGATGGGACAACTCAAGCAGGGAAGGTGCTTCCAGGTCACAGGTAGGTAAGAGACAAACGGTTGCATTATTTTGAGTTTCTGATTAGCCTTTCCAAAGGAGACAATCAGATATGCATTTATCTCGATGAGCAGAGGGATGACTTTGAATACTAAATAAAATGGGAGGCAGGTTTGCCCTAAGCAGTTCCCAGCTTGACTTTTCCCTTTAGCTTACTGATTTGGGGGCCCCAAGGTTTATTTTCCTTTGACACCCATCTTTACTAAAAATACAAAAATTGGCCAGGTGTGGTGGCGCATGCCTGTAATCCCAACTACTTGGGTGACTGAGGCATGAGAACTGCTTGCACCCAGGAGGTGGAGGTTGCAGTGAGCTGAGATCACACCAGCCTGCACTCCAGCCTGGGCTAGTGAGACCCTGTCTCAGAGAGAGAGAGAGAAAGCCACATTTCACCTTTGCATTATAATCCTGTTAGTGTTAAACCCAATTCTTAATAAAACCTTATAAATAAATCTATTTAATCTTAATTAGTTTGACCATAACGTAAGATTTTCATAACCTTCTATAATCCTTTTCAATTTTCTGTTAAATAATAGGCCAATTCTGAAATACACATTATTATTTAAACACATGGGCCCAGGTTCTGGCTCTACATCAGTGTGCTTTTATGTTTAAATTATGGAAAAACTAAGTAATTTCCTTCAAATCTCAGCCAACTTGCTCATACCCACAGAATTTTCTTTATAAGATCAATCTTTCACAAATCTTTTACAACTTGTTTAAACCTTTAGTTTTGTCCTGTTACCCTTTTAGGTTAGGACAATCCTTTAAAAACCTCTGAACTAGAAAAAATGACATTTCTACAACAAAAACCATATTTTCATGCTTTTTTTTTTTTTTTTTTTTTGAGGCGGAGTCTTGCTGTGTTGCCCAGGCTGGAGTGCAGTGGCCGGATCTCAGCTCACTGCAAGCTCCACCTCCCGGGTTCACGCCATTCTCCTGCCTCAGCCTCCCGAGTAGCTGGGACTACAGGCGCCCGACACCTCGCCCGGCTAGTTTTTTGTATTTTTTAGTAGAGACGGGGTTTCACCATGTTAGCCAGGATGGTCTCGATCTCCTGACCTCGTGATCCGCCCGTCTCGGCCTCCCAAAGTGCTGGGATTACAGGCTTGAGCCACCGCGCCTGACCTTTTCATGCTTTCTTATAGCCTTTTGCCAAAAGCACATTCTACTTTCCTTATATATCTTGCATGTAAAACTTTCTCCAGTAATCTCAAGTACATGTTACAATGTTAACTCTTAGCAACTCTTATTTTTGGCAAAAGATCTGGTACGTAAGCCATTCAAGACAGAAAATCAGGAGCTATTCATAAAGGGGGAAAGAATCAATAAATGGCAAAAGTCCCACAACTGTCAACACAGAAAGGGCTTATTCCCAAAGCCAGGAACTAAACCTAGGCCACCAGTGTGAAAGTGCAAAACCTTAGCTGCTGAACTATAGCACACAGTGACTGCTATTGCTTTTCCCAGAATGAGTCTAGAGCAGTTATTTTTGAGCTTGCAAAAGATTTTAAGTATTCAAGAGAATTAAGTCTAGACATGACACATTATCATGTGCCCTTTTTAGACCAAAGAGTCAAAGCCCTGTAAATTTAACATCACAAGGACTTTAAAAGCAATACAGAAAGTTACATGGATGCAATAACCTTTTCAAGTCCATAATTTGAATTAACTTTTAGATAACCTTTGAATTAGACAAAACTATTCTGTTTCTCAATAAGAACACATCTTCTTTGGCATAGTTTATATGAACTTAGGAAGTAAGAAATTTTCAACTGCCTATCAGATGTTAGCATTTTATAGATGAGAACCATTCCACAATGTTTTGGAACATATTTTCCATCTAATAATGCTTTTTAAATTAATTGATGTTTTTTTTTGAGACTTCGTCTCTCACTCTGTCACCCCGGCTGGAGTGCATTGGCATGATCACGGCTCAATGCAGCCTTGACTTCCTGGGCTCCAGCAATCCTCCCACCTCAGCCTCCTGGGTGCCTGGCTAATTTTTACATTTTTGATATAAAATATAAAAATATAGTATATTTTGTTTGATAGTATAATTTTGATATAAAATACGTAATATAATACAATATAATATAGAGGCAGGGTTTCACCATGTTTTCCAGGCTGGTCTCAAACTCCTGAGCTCAAGCAATCCACCTGCCTTGACCTCTCAAAGTGCTGAGATTACAGGCATAGCCACTGTGTCCGGCCATAACCCTTTTTTAAAAATTGCAAATGACCCAGACATCCCATAAGCATCCAAAATGATTTTAAGATTTTAAATTTTATGAAAAAGCTTACTTACAAGCATTTATCTCGTTTATATGTACCCATTCTTTCCATTTTTCACTGTTTATTTAGATTATTTACAAAAACTGAGATATCATACAAAGGTGGTCATTATTTAAAGTTATTTCCCTGCTAAGCATTTTTAAAGCTTTGTGAACATCAGGTGTTTATCCAAATAAGAAACTTAAAGTTAAACATATGGACATTTTGTCAATAACTCAGAAGATTTAGTTGTTTTCTTTAAACAATATTAAATGTCTTGTTTATAAAAAAATTACACAAACAAAATCATTCTGATCTTGCCTGGGTTTATAGTTTTATAGCTTTTATGTCAAACGTTGACACCTAGTAATAGCTGGCAGAGATAAATATGAAACCGCTTGATCAGTAAATCCAAACAAAAGTATATATTGACAATTCTAAAGGCATTTCTAATATTATTTTACTGCTAATTTTAGAGCCATCTTATTTA
Organism: Rhinopithecus roxellana; assembly: GCF_007565055.1. Classification (NCBI taxonomy): domain Eukaryota; kingdom Metazoa; phylum Chordata; class Mammalia; order Primates; family Cercopithecidae; genus Rhinopithecus; species Rhinopithecus roxellana. Next base: position 36,768,072 of record NC_044556.1, on the reverse strand, counting down.
TTAAAGATTTCACTTAAGTCACCTGAACTTGGAAAGCATTTGGGCTTATTAATTTATGAGTATTCCTTTAAGCCAATTTGGTACCTTGTGGCCACAACACGTAACAACATACATATGTGTACCTATAAACACACACTTACGTACCCATATAAAGCAGGCAGAAGAGAAAACAGAAGAAGAGACAGCCTGGTCAGCCTTTGTGTAGGAGCCAGGTCTTACAAGCAGAGTGTGAGGAAGAAAGGAGGGGAAGAAAAAAAGAACACGATTGAAAGGAAATTCCAGAGCCTTCCAGCCATTACACAGTGCAGGGAGTACCCCCACCATTCTTGCTTATCTTCCATAGCAAGGGAATCAGGGCCCATACACAAAGTCATGCATTCATATATGCAAACAGTGTGCTTCCAAATGAGTCCCCAGGGAAGAGGGCTGGGTGAGGTCCTGAATCCTTCTCCCCACTTCCAAATGGCTCCATGGGCCAGTGAGTCCAATCTAAGCAAACTCCTATGGTCCACAAATACAAACAAATACAAATGCATAAAATGTCAAATGGTGGCACTATTAGCCAAGTAGGGCAGGACCCCAGTGACACCCCAAAAGTGGCAGAGGGTGATTGGTTGCACTTTCAACTAACTCATCCACTTCCAAATTTTGCTGGCTGTTCAGAGGTCACTTCCTGATTAAAGAATGCAACCCAACCTATCTATAGTCTTGGCAAAGTATTACTTTGAATCTAAAGCCTTTACATCCCACTACCAATCTGTAGAAATTGCACAACACAGAGAAACATATTGAAATGCACCATAATTATGCAGTCAACAAATTTCAGAATTCAGGTTGTGTGAAACTCTACAGGTAAAATGCCCTGTATTCTTCCTAATCAGCAGAAAAATTGCATGGCAATGAAAGTGATGGAGGAGGGAAACCTGTGCATTAAAAGAGGCTTAAAAGACATATCGTTAGGCCAGGCACGGTGGCTCACGCCTGTAATCCCAGCACTTTGGGAGGCCGAAGTGGGCGGATCACTTGAAGTCAGGAGTTCGAGACCAGCCTGGCCAACATGGTGAGACCCCTGTCTCTATTAAAAATACAAAAATTAACCAGGCCTGGTGGTGTGTGCCTGTACTCCCAGCTACTTGGGAGGCTGAGGCAGGAGAATTGCTTGAACCTGGGAGACAGTGGTTGCAGTGAGCCGAGATCACACCACTGCACTCCAGCCTGGATGACAGAGGGAGACTCCGTCTCAAAAAAAAAAAAAAAAAAAAAAAAAAAGACACACCTTAAAAAAAAATACTGTTTTAGAATCCATTCAGGTTATACAATCTTAGAGAAACATCAAGAAGCGATTAAGTCACAATGGTGGTTACTTTTGGAGGAAGGGAGTGGACTGTGATAGGAACATGGCAGAAGGTGGGACTTCTGAGGTGGCCAGCAGAGTTTTATTTCTTGGTCCAATTAGTAGTTACATGGGTGTCAACCTAATCAAAATCCACAAAACTACATTTGTATGATTTTTCTGTATCTGCACTTTATTTTACAATTAAAAGTTTAAAATGAATTTTTATTTTTATTTCTATTTTGAGACAGAGTCTCACTCTGTCACCCAGACTGGAGTGCAGTGGCATGATCTCAGCTCATTGCAACCTCTGCCTCCCAGGTTCAAATGACCCTCAAACCTCAGCCTCCCCAGTAGCTGAGATTACAGGCACGCACCACCATATCCAGCTAATTTTTATATTTTTTGGTAGAGATGGGGTTTTGCCATGTTGGCCACGGTGGTCTCGAACTCCTGACCCAGGTGATCTGCTCGCTTCAGTCTCCCAAAGTGCTGGGATTGCAGGTGTCAGCCACATCCCCAGCCTAAACTAATTTTTTTTTTTTTTAATTTGTTGAGACAGGGTCTCACTCTGTCACCCAGGCTGGAGTGCAGTGGTACGATCTAGGCTCACTGCAACCTCTGCCTCCCAGGTTCAAGTGATTCTCCTGCCTCAGCCTCCCAAGTAGTTGGGAGTACAGGCGTGTGCCACCACGCCCAGCTAATATTTGTATTTTTAGTAGAGACAGGGTTTTACCATGTTGGCCAGGCTGGTCTCAAACTCCTGGCCTCAAGTGATCCACCCACCTCAGCCTCCTAAGTGCTGGGATTACAGGCATGAGCTACTGCACCTGGCCTAAAGCAAGATTTTATGGACAACTTTATGCCAGTAAATTGGAGAATTTAGACGAAATCAACAAATTTCTAGAAAAATTAAAACTGATGCAAATTTTTATAACTTTTGAGAAATTGCATCTATAGTTAACCTTTCATTAACGAAAACTCCATGGATAAATGGCTTTTTAAACTAATTCTAGGCCTGACACAGTGGCTCACGCCTGTAATCCCAGCACTTGGGGAGGCCGAGGCGGGCAGATCACCTGAGGTCAGGGGTTTGAGACTAGCCTGGCCAACATGGTGAAACCCCGTCTCTACTAAAAATACAAAAATTAGCGAGGTGTGGTGGTAGGCACCTATCATCCTAGCTACTGGGAAGGCTGAGGCAGGAGAATCACTTGAACCTGGGAGGCAGAGGTTGCAGTGAGCCCAGATTGCGCCATTGCCCTCCCGCCTGGGTGACAGAGTGATACTCTGTCTCAAAAACGAACAAGCAAACAAACAAACCAAAAACCAAAAAAACTAATTCTATTTATATGAGGAGGAAGTAATACCTATTTTGCCCAATCCCTTCCAAAGGAAATAAAAGAGAGAGTACTTACCAAATCATTTTCTATTCCCCCTTTTCCAAGGCAAGAAAACCCAACTCATGAAGTGTCTTAAACCTTTCATTCTTTGCTGGTTCCATAGACTCATGGACTTTTCACAAACAGTCTCTCCATTCATCAGACCTCATCCTTTAGTGCCTCATCACATTCTCTTCCCATTTCTCCACTTCCATATGCATAACCTTTTTGCCACATTTCCTTTCTCTCAAATCAAAACAGACCAGATGTTTCAGTCAGCGCATAACTATTCGCATGCAAATTTGTGTAAGAGGTCAGCTAACTGCTGAGTCTCAGTCCTCCAGGATACCTAACCAATTTTGGTGGGGATGTACATAGTGGAGGTCAGAGGCTACCCATCATGACTGAAAGGCTGATTCTTTTTCAATTCACCAACAAACTGCTACCTGCATTTATTTTTATTTTTTATATTGAGACAAGGTCTCACTCTGTTGCCCAGCCTGGAGTGCAGTGGCATGATCATGGCTCACTGCAGCCTCAACCTCATGGACTCAAGTCATCCTCCCACCTCAGCCTCCCTAGTAGCTGGGACCAGAAGCATACATCACCACTCCTGGGTAATTTTTTAGATTTTGGAGAGATGAGGTGCCACTATGTTGCCCAGGCTAGTCTCAAACTCCTGGGCTTAAGTGTTTACCCACCTTGACCTCCCAAAGTGCTGGGATTACATATGTAAGCCACCACATCTTGGCAGCTTCCATTCTCCTGGGCATCAGGACTCTATCCCTCTAGCTATCTCTAGTCTCTTCAGCTGTCTACTAAACTCTTTTTCAGCTGGCCCACATTAGGAGGATTTAATGAAAGTCTTAAACCATACATTTTGTGGAGTCATCAATGCTGAATTGTAGTACCTGGCAGGAGAATTTATAACTGTGATGAGCAAACTGCTATCACTGCTTTTCCTGGAATTATAAAGGGAGACTGAGCTTGGGGCAACCTGAGTGATTTCAGAGACATGCAATATCTCATAGGTGGCGAGGAGGGAAAATGCTTGGTTTGTCTGTGACAGATGCTTTCCTGGGTTTGAGACAGCAGTACTAGCCAGTCCCTATCCTGAAGTGTGGGTAGTGGGAGGATGCCTAGTGTTGCTTGGATATTGAATGTTTCTGTTCCACTGAAGTATAGAGTGGTACCTCCTCTTCAGCCTCTTCCAAATCTGAGAGGTGGAAGACAGCATCCCCAGGTGATTGGGTAAAACCTTTAGTGACAATACCAGGTTGTGGGGTCAAGAACGGTTCTCAAGTTCAATTAAACAAGCCATTGCCAATGATGAAGTTTGTGATCCTTTGAGGGGCTTGGCTTGGAATTTTTCTGGCATAAAACCTGGAAGGGATTGGTACTACTGAGGCCTGTGATCCCTACCTGGTCGGTGCAGAGAAAGGCAAAGCTGTCTGTGGCCAGGCCCTTCTTTCTGGCCATTCAGAATCTCCATCTTCTGTTCCCATTCTTCAGCAAGACTAAGGCAGCAGCAGAACTAACTCTAAGACAATATAGACCAGGTTTGAAAGATACTTAGCTACAATGAGAAGAGAGAAGAGGGAGGTATGAAAGGGGATAGTTTGTTTATTAATGAGGTAGTGGATCAAGTTCAAAGATGGTATGAGGGACCAACAGAGGAGAAGTTCGAGACTGAAGAGAGCTGGGATAATCAACTGAGTAAGTGTCCCAGGGTGGGATCAGCAAGCAGATGTGTGGGAGATGGGATCCAGAGCACGATGGTAGGATCTGCTTCTTACTTCCCCCTCCCCACCACATTCTGTTTTGGATAAAGAAAGCTTCCCTTAAGCAAACCAGACTAAAGGGAAACCAAGGATGGCCTTACATGCCTTAATATTTATTTATATTTCAGGCTGGCTTTTGCACTTTGCTGCAAACTGACTCACATAGTCAGAAGGCCTTACCTCCTCCATGTGAAAACGGAGAGTTCAATTTGCATGCTGCTGCCTTCGCCAAGCCTACCTGTCTTATGTCCCCTCCCAGTTCCAGTGGCCCTCCCTCCTCCCCTACAGCAGTCCCACTGCCCACCTGTACTGTGGTACTGTCTGCCTAGAGCCTGAGGTCTTGCCTGCTCTGTTCCCCGACTGAGCTTCCCCTGCAGGGCGGAGAGGTCCTTCTCACCTAGCATCCTACTGAGGACCTGCCACGGAGTAGGTATTTAATGAATGCTTCCCAATTCCGACGAAAAGAAACATCATTCCATTAAGTTATTGATTTCAAATTGAAATGTTATCATTAATTGTGGGAGGCAACCCTGACTTCTTAGGCCCAATCCTCTCCTGTAGGTCTCCTAGAGAAAGACATGATTGGGAAGAAGAAGGGGTTTGATAGCCCAGCCTTCCCTCTCTTCCCTTGGCTGCTCAGCAGAGCTGCCTCTTGAGAAATGCTGAGCTGCCTGCCAGCCTGTGCAGCCTGTCAGCTCCCATCTGCCAGCCCCATCTGCTCTTCCCCAGCCACGCTGCTGTTTGCTGCTGCTGCTGGGCCCTCTCCCATCATCTCTGGCTCAGCCTCTACCTTGCTGCCTCTCAGCCTCTCCCCAGGGAGCTGGTTGCCCTGACTTCCTCTGCACCTATTCTCCTCCTCCTGCCAGTTTCGGCTCAATTACTTACCCTTCCCACACCAACTCATTCCTCCCGCAAGGGGTCTGAGGCTCCACTGTGGAGCAGTTAAAAGGAAAGAAACATGGAGCCTTGCCTTTCCACCACACATGCCACCTCCAACTCAGGCAGGCAGTCTCCCTGCTGAGGTCGAAGAGGGCAAGGCCTGAGCGTCTTACAGCAAGACAGATCTCCTTAGGTAGGCAGCAAGCTCCCAGGCTGGGAATGGACAGAATCTTATTGCTCAATGGAATCTCAGATATCAAGTCCAGAGGCAGATAGGGAAATAGCAACCCTGGAGGAGAAGCATATTGACCGGGGTGACACTGCTGGCTCCCTATAGAGCAGGGACTGGAACACAGGTTTCCTGACTGCATCCAGCCAACATTTACTGAGCATCATCTGCGTGCCAGACAGTCGACTGGATCCACACCTACCTCAAGAAGTTCATGGTCTCGTTTGCACTCCCAGCACAGGGCTCTTCCCAGTCACAGCTGCTGACCTAGGATAACTTTTAAGGCATTGCTGTAAGCAGAAATGATTGCAATTTTCCTAACTTCATGCATGGCAAGGGCTTAAATGTCTTCACATCTTTATCCAACAAATTGGTCTCACTTTTCCCAGCCCCAGGTTTACAACAGCAGGTTCACACAACCATCCTTGTTGCTTGTGGGGTGGGATTGTCCTAGGGGTGCTGGAGAATAACCTGGGTTTTACACAGTGGTGATCAGGAGACCCCAGAGGCCTTGTCTCTGCAGCTTGCCTGCCTCCAACATGTTGACAGCAAGCAGTCTGATTTTGACCAATTTTTCTGACTTCACACTCCCAGGGAAGCCCTTTTCTACATCAGACAGCTCCCCGTGGGCAACACCAGCTTTCCCAATGCCCTAAAACTATGTCCCCCACTTCTGTGACTTGATATGTGGGAGACCATCATTAGTGTCTTTCCACAAGGTCATGTATTGTCATTGTGATTCATTGACTCCAAAGACCTCTAGAAAAGTATCAATAGCCAACATTTATGAAATGCTCATTTTGTGCTAGGCCCTGTTTTAAGCATTTTCAGTGTAACAATTGTTTTAGTCTTCCCTGATGATTACGAAGTGTGCTACCATTATTAGCCTCATTTTAGAAATGAAAAAATTGAGGTTTAGAGGAGTTAAGTAATTTGCTCAAGGTCCCAGTTGCTGGGAAGTGGTAGACCTCAGATTTAAATGCAGTTAACCTGACTTCAAGTCTATGCACTTAACCGCTATGCCTCCCTGCCGTTTGGTGCATGAAGTCACTACGACCTTGGTACGAATTCATTCCTCTGGGGCATTCCTCCATGGCAACTATAGAACAAGCTTTCGGGTGGGATGTCTACAATAATTGTGTAGGTGGGGAGGCGGTGATCCACCTTGTCCATCAGTTCCCATTGCCTCTGGGCCTGGACTGATGTGAGTTGGGACAGCGTCCACCACATCAGGGATGTGGCACTTGCCGGGGCCCGGGAGCCAGTGGCAGAGGTGTGGGGTGGGTGGACGCCTGGGAGCCCAGAGATGCCAGGACAAGTGGGCTCAAGCTTGCAGTGCTGACCTGTCTTCTACTCCTTTGCTCTGGACATGTAAGAAAACTGCGTCCCCAGCCTGGCCAGTCAACAAGCCAAGAGAGTGGCATAGGTGGGTGGCAGTGGATGGAGGCTGAGCACAAAGGCCAGCACAACCTGAGTGCCCTCCACTCTCACCTGCCCTGACCCCTTTTAGCCCCAAGGAAGGGAGAAGAGAACATGCTGTTTGGAGGAGGCTGGGAAGAGCCCTGGAGGCACCGACTGGCCTCAGGATACTCCTGTGCTCCTGGGGCCCTGGAGCAGTGCCTCCTCTACCTACCAAAGTTCTTTGGAGCAAGGCAGGGGATGGGCAGGCATCTGAAATTGCACACCAAATGGCAGGGGTGGGCAAAGGGGCTGGGCAGTGAAGGGTGCTGCAGGGAGGACTCTGGGGGAGCAAGGTCCACGGACAATCTCTCCTCACCATCAGCACGGAGATCCCTGCCCAGGATCTGCAGCCCTGTCCCCATTGGTCTGCATGCAGCGGAGTCTCAGGTGTTAACATCTCTGGTTCTTTTAGAGACTAGGACAGGACAAAAGAGGAAAGGAAACATTTGCCTGTGGATGGAAGAGGCTAGCCAACAAGAAGGGCACTGTCTCTAAGTGGTGGGCTAGGAGAGGGTTGACAGCTCCTGCACACGGCCACCAAGTCAAGTCTCTTTCCCAGCCTCCCTTACCTGAGAGCAAGTCCTGTGAATGAGAAATGAGCTGAAATCACACACCTTAGCTCCCAGGATGTTATATTCTTGCACTTAAAAGGACTGAGTGTGTGTTCCCCTGCGTCTTTCCCGGTCTGCTGGCTAGGCATTGGCAAGGACTGTACTAGCCATTTGCAGCTGCAAATGGAAGCCATGCCTGAGGATGGCAGAGCCACACACCAGCCCTGGACCACTTGTCTACCTCTGGACTGTCACCTGGAGAGAAACTTCTTTCTTGTTTAAGCAGTTTATCCTGTGACCGAGGACACGGGCTTCCACGTGGAAAGGCAGAGTGGAGCAAGGAGTGGTGGGTGGGGATTGCAGGATGCTTCCACCCTGACCAAGTAGACAGAATGAGGGACTTTCCCCAGCTCTGGAGCTGGAGCTCCCATTTTCATGTGGAATTCACTCAGCAAGACACTGGCAATGTTCACAGCCCCTGCAGGAGAGTGGCCTGAAGGAGAACCTTCTTTCTAGTGTCACTGATGAGACTTTGGCTGGGGGAAAGCAGAACCCAAGGACACCCTGTACCTGAGCTGGGAAGCAGCCTGCAAAGATAGGCCGGGCCGAACAGATGCTCTTTTTGAACATAAGAAAGAATCTGCTGGCCGACTATCGTGCTGGAATAATGACCTGGATAAAGTGAGCTGCAAAGTTCACAGAAAACATTATTTTCCCCAAGGACACAGTGCAGCTGTAAAATGTCACAACTCCCTTCTTTGAGTGACTACTGTTTTCTCACTCTCTGAGAAACTGTGTTCTCTAAAATATAGACTATCAGAAATTTCACTGTTTGAAATGACATCAGTAAAAATAAAACACCTCTCTGTTGCTTGGAGGATCTCAGTCATTGACCCAGGGAAGTAGCCTGAATTTACAGTCCATGTGCAGAGTCTCAGGTAAAGGGTTTCTGGACACAACATTTTACATATATCCTAACTTTAGATTCCAAGGTCAGAGGTCCTTGGATTCACTTTGCATTCCAGACCTGACATTGCCCCTTCACATTCAGCTTTGCCTTGCTGTGAATCTAGCAAGACACTGATCATTTCAATATCACCTAAACACCACCTTCCCCAACATTGTATAGTAATCAATCTCCTACATTTGGTGAGATGCCTCATGGTTCCTCTGGTGTGTGGCTCTTTCACTGCAACAAGTAAATAAACCTGGCTTTGTCAGGTCACCCCACATTTGTCCCTGGGGGCCTGAGGCTGTTTGGTCTAAGATGCGCATTGGAATTTGTGAATATGAAGAAAATCACGCAGCATGGGGACTGCAGCTGAAGGATCCCACTGTGGGGCAAGACCAAGAAGTTGAGTGAGGGTCTTGGCAGGCTGAAGTTACAAGGAGATAGAAACTATCTGGAGGCAGAAGTTGTAGGACAGAGAAAAGGTAAACAAGGGAGAGTAAAAGAAGCAGCAGCGAGTCTGAGTTTGAGGAACGGAGTAGACATTCAGGGCTGAGGCCGGCCCCTGAGCATGGTGGAGTGCTTGGCTGGTCCCAAGAGCCTCTCCTCCTGTCCCAGCTCCAGGGCTTGGAACGTTATGGTCCTGGGTTAGTTTGTAACTCTCTATGTTCCTTGCGTCCCAAGCAGCTTAACTGAAACCTATCACCTCTCTTGTGCCAACAAAAATCTTAGGTTGTTGCAAGTCAGGACCGGGCAGCCTCAGAATGGTTGGGCCCAGGGGCGGAGAGCAGGCAGTATTCCTACAGTTGGCAGCACCTGTGCAATGGTGGCCACACAGATCCCTGTTTGGCCAGGATTCCTGTGCTCAGCCTGTCTTGGTTCAGTCTGGTGGGGACACTCGGTGCCCAGCCCACAAGATGGGCCTCCCACTCAGGGCAGTCAGACATGGCCTGAGGACACCCGAACTTTTCCCTCAGGAGCCTGGGAGCCTGGTGAAGACTGGCCAACTGGCCTCGTGTCTGCCCAACCCTTCCTCCCATGTTGCCGTGTGTCTGCCTCTGCCTAGTCCTCAGCCCTTCAGGCTCTGAGCCTCCTCCTTCAAGTCCACCTTCATCCTGAGTTTTCAGGAGAGACACGTCTCAGGTGTAGGCATAGGGGAACCAGCCCTGAAGGAAAAAGAGAACGAAAGCAATTTTGACAAAGAGCACTCAGGAAGCTGAGAGGGAAAACATTTGAGATGGTGGATGAAAGATGCCATGTGAATGCAACACATTAGAGTGGTTATAGTTGTCAGAAAAAAATCTGAGCAAATTTGAAAGCCAACTGACTAAAATATTTGAACCACATCCACATGTACCAGTAAAATGCAAATAATATTGGATCTTGAAATATGTACTCTTTCCTTCAGTGGAGAGTCTGTTATTAGGTAGAGCGTCCCAGAAATTCCATAGGGTCTTCTCTATTTCTTTAGTAAAAATGCCATTTTGTAATTAATCTGATAATTACAATGGATTCATTTATTATATTTCCAAGTCCTCAGGTGTGGCATCTGGGGAGAAGTCAAACAAAGGGAGCCGGGAGCTCCCCCACGGTACGAGGCCCTGCAGAGAGAGGAGGCGAATGTAATATTACTAGAACTGGCAGAGCAGGGCAGCATCAGGAATGTACTCAGGGCCTGAGGCTGAGGGGCTGCCTGCAGATGCTGCTTTGGGGTTCCTAAGGCGGGTCATTCAAAGATGACATTCCCTTAAGAAATCATCAGATCACACCTCTCAGTTCTGGGCTTGGAGAATGCAGCCCCTGAGATGAGGTCTGCAGGCTATGATGGGGGGAAGAGTGGGATGAACCCAGAGCTGGTTTGGGTGGTAGCTCAGTGTCCAGGGTTGCCCGTCCATGGCAACGCTCACACCCACCACAGCACATGGTGCCTTCTTCTTGGCAGTGGCCCTTCTGCTTTCTGTACAATCACAGTCCGGAAGCATCAGAGCTGCACGAAACCTCAGAGACGCAGTCAGTCGCCTCCTCAGGGGAGGCACCCAGGGCTAGTGCCTTGCCCAGGTTTTCATAGGTGGTGGCAGGCCCAGGCCCAGAACATACATCTCCAGACACTGGTCTGAAGTGCTTCTACTACACCTCCTACAAGTCTCCTCCTACACCTGCTGGGACCCCAGTGCTGTGGGGAAGGGATCTGGTGCTGTCCATGCCCATCCACGTGTACATGTTGTGTGGCTGGTACAATTTAGTAAGGAAAGTGTCAAAGAAAGGAAGTGTGAATATTGGCCTGCGAGGTTTCAGAGAGCCAGTAAGCAAAGAACTTGGGAAGTGTGTGCTCTCTCTCTCTCTCTCTGACACACACACACACACACACACACACACACACACACACACACGGCAAATTTGGGGAGGCAAAAAGCTGGGGGATTGGAGTTGGAGAGCTCCATTTCTGTGAGATCTGAATGAGATGGTTCTGAGAATCTTCAAAAACTAGACAATTACAAGACATTGGCAATTAAAGGTTTGCAAATATCTGAGGGAGAGTACTAGCTCAGGCCCTCAAAAGGTAATCACCTGTCCTGAGCAGCCACGACAGGACGGTCCTGGGTCAGAAGACCCTCAGGGCAAGGAGCCATGACAAATCATGACCATGATTATCATCATGGTTGTTATCCTCGGAGAGGGGCTGCCTGCCACAGGGAATGTGCGATGGTTTCAGTCTGAAAACAATCCCTGAGCTGCATGTTCAGGTAAACCCATGCTCTAGAAGCAAGGTGCTGTCGTGTACGTTGCTGGCACAGCCTTCCGCAGCCTCCTTGCAATTCCGAGCTGCACTCGCCAGGGCTAGCGTCACCATCCCTCTTCTGAGGAGCGCTGGCGCCCTCTAATGGACACTGCCGAGCGGGACGCCGCGGCGCCGCTGAGGCGCGACGGCTGTGAGGCCGCTAGAGGCGCTGCAGGCGGCACGGACTGGTGGAGCCAAGTGACGCGGCCGCCAGAGGTTTGGGCCAATTTTGGAGACCGGTGATTAGGTTTCTTTCTGCCTGGTTCAGTCCTGCTAAGTTAAAACGTGCAATAATCCCTTATTGCCAAGGCACACGTTTCTCTTTGTTTCAGGGGTATCAAAAGCATTTGCTAAACAAATCAAACCCGTCGTTCTTTCGGTCTATTCTGTCGGTGCCTGGAGACGAATCTGGAAGAAGGAGGTGGAGAAGGAAGGAAGGGCGTGGGGAGTGAAGACGGCCCTGTGTTCCCCTGGGCTGGCCCGGCCCTCCCTTCCCAGAGCTTTTCCCCCTCCCGCCGTCACTCCCAGGGGCCCTGGGCCAGGAGGGAAGGCGGATGGAGGGGAGGAGGGGAGCCCAGGGAGGGTCTGGGTGAGCGCCCTCCTACAGGGCAGGTGACTTAGGAGGCGCTGGAGCCAGCGGAGCGCAGGCATTTCATGCAGGCCCACCCTGCCGTGGGAGGAAAAGCGGTCTCTCGGGGGAAGGCTTCTGGCAGAGGCCTTTCCCTTGATCTGCTCGCTTGGCTCTTCTGGCAATGCGGTGCCCTTAGCAGGCAATTTTCCAGGGGTCAGAATCACAGTGGGCCAGCCCTGGTTTACTTCCCACAAGCGTCTCAGTCCATCACTCTGCTTTGTGTTGTGCTTGTTTCGAGGCCCAGGCCCATCCTGTACAGACCTCATCCAGTAGCTCAACATCTGTCTCCATTCCCTCTCCCTGTCCTTTCCCCAGAACCTCCCACCAAGAACGCTGGTCTCCTATTGTTTTCATAATAGGTCTTGATGGCCCAGAAAACCTGAGCTCAAACTATGGCATCCAAAAATGGGTTCCCCATTACTCCAGGCAGGGGAGGACTGGGTCTTTTAAACACGCTGAAGGTGAGGAGCATACACGTGTGCCTTCCTGCCTTAGAGTGGGCGGAATCCTAAGACGTTAAAGAAAAAAGGACAGCTGATTTCTGATTAAACCGGATTAAAATTCATATTAAGCTCTACTATTAATTTTAAAAGCTCTTATTTACGGTCTACTAGACACTGGGCACTTTAAATTCCATAAATTCTCTCTCTCTTTTTTGTTTTTTTTTGAGTCGGAGTCTCACACTGTTGCCCAGGCTGGAGTGCAGTGGCACGATCTCGGCTCACTGCAGCCACCACCTCCCAGGTTCAAGCGATTCTCTTGCCTCAGCCTCCTGAGTAACTGGGATTACAAGCACGTGCCACCATGCCTGGCTAGTTTTTAAAATTTATTTTGTATTTTTTGTAGAGATAGGGCTTCGCCATGTTGCCCAGTCTGGTCTCAAACTCCTGACCTCAAGTGATCCACCCGCCTTGGCCTCCCAAAGTGCTGGGATTACAGGTGTGAGCCACCGTGCCCAGCCTAAATTTAATAAATTCTCACAACTAGCAAGTTAAGTACTATTTTCTCTATTTTCTACATGAGAAAACTGGTAATCAGAGAGGTTAAAGACTGTGCAAAGCCACACAGCTCTCAATGTCAATTGAAATAGGTAGGTTATGCTGCCATAATAAATAGCCCCCATATTCCAGTGGCTCATGTTAAACCAGTCGTGGTTTATTTTCCATAAACATTCCATGTGCATCACTCTGCTCTGTGCTGTGCTTGCTTGGAGGCCCAGACTAATGGGGCCGCCAGTTGTGGGACTTTGCTGGGTGCTGGGTCAGAGACCAGAGAGCTCTGGTGGGTCCCATCAGCAACTGCAGGCTCTGGCCCAGGGGACAGGTGGGCTTGGCTCACAACTGCCTACCTGAACAAGATTCTCTTCCCTTTCAGCCTCATGGGAGCCCAGAGATGCAACTCTACTGAGTGCCCAAGCAAAGACCCCTAGTGCTGGTGGTTAAATACTTGCTGATTAAAGACAGGACAGAGGGTGCCTTCCCCTCCCTACCTCTGGGTCTCACTCGACTTCCCCTCCCTTCTCCTTTCTTCCCTTCCTCTCCTTGCCCATGTCTCTCCCGTCTCTGCTTCTCTCTATATCATAAAACCATTCACAGTTTTCTCATGGGTTAACCAAGGAATAAATACAAATAAGTGCAAGTTCTCAGGGTATATTCAATTCTAAATATCACTAAATGAAACTGTCAGTGGTGGAAACTATACTGGATAAAATTTGTCGCTGAGTAAAAACAGAATAAATCTACTTGACCGAATTTACAACATTTGATTGGAGAAAAAATGGTTATGAAAATTCCCAATTGCAGATGCTGTAACTGGTAGAATCCATGGGCTGAAAGCTGCTGATGAAGCATCTTAGAATTTGAATGAAAAAAATTATTGCCAGTGAGAATAATTTCAATACTGTAAAAATGAAAAAATGGAGACAATTGGAAACTGTTTAACTGCATGGAAAATGGATTGAGAAATTAAATTGGGGCCAGGCGTGGTGGCAGCATGCCAGTAATCCCAGCACTTTGGGAGGCCAAGGCAGGCAGATCACCTGAGGTCAGGAGTTTGAGACCTGCCTGGCCAACATGGTGAAACTCTGTCCCTACTAAAAATACAAAAATTAGCCGGACGTGGTAGCACACGCCTGTAATCCCAGCTACTGGGGAGGCTGAGGCAGGAGAATTGCTTGAATCCAGGAGGTGGAGGTTGCAGTGATCTGAGATCGTGCCATTGCACTCCAGCCTGGGTGACAGAGTAAGACTTTGTCTCAAAATAAATAAATAAATAAATCAAATAAAAAATAAATAAAATTTTAAAAAATAAAAATAAAATTTTTTTTTTAAAAAATAAAGAAATTAAATTGGGCCAGGCTCAGTGGTTTGTGCCTGTAATCCCAGCACTTTGGGAGCTGAGGCTGGAGGATCCCTTGAGCCCAGTAGTTGGAGGCTGCAGTGAGCCATGTTGTGCCACTGCACACCAGCCTGAGTGAAGAGTGAGACCCTGTCTCTAAGAAAAATAACAAATAAATAGGCTCAGGAGCGGTGGCTCATGCCTATAATCTCAGTACTTTGGGAGGCCGAGGTGGGGGAATCACTTGAGGTCAGGAGTTTGAGACTAGCCTGGGCAACATGGCAGAAACCCGTCTCTATGAAAAATACAAAAATTAGCTGGGCACGGTGGCGTGCACCTGTAGTCCCAGCTACTCAGGAGGCTCAGGCAGGAGAATCTCTTGAGCCTGGGAGGTGGAGGTTGCAGTGAGCCGAGTTCGCACCACTGCACCCCAGCTGGGCAACAGAGAGAGACACTTGTGTCAAACAAATTAATGAATTACTTAAATTGGATTAAAGGAGTTCACTCTGAAAAAGGTGACCTCCATGTTCATGTTAATGACCCTTTACTGGCTTATAGCCCTGGGTGGCATCTGTGAATGTCACCAACCACTTTGTATCCTATTTACACATAGAACAATTCCAGCTCCAAATACTGAACTTGGAGCTCTGTCTCTGTATGTATCTCTTCACTTTGTACTTGTTCCATTCTCTATCACTCCCCTTTTGTAGATCACTTTCTCTCCCTCCCTTAAATGTTTCTGTTCCCAGAGATTCCACCTCCAGCGTATTTCTGTCTCTCTCATTGAGAGCAATTTCAAACCATCTTATAGGTTTAGCATCTTATAGGTTTGTGCTGGTAGCCACAAAATAGTTACCTGTAACTGTAACAGTTACGCTTCTTGGCTTCAAAAAACAGCAAGAAGAATGACAGAAGACTGATTAACTTAAGCAGGAAACAGAATTTATTGGAAAGATACTAGGCTTCTCATGAGTGGACAGGAAAGCTGGAGAGATTAGGCTTAGAAATTGGGCAGGAGTGTGGGGGAACCATGGCCAGGACCCTCTTCAGGGTCACACCACAGGGCAACCTGACTGAGACCTGCTGTACCCTCTGAGGGCACAGACGCTGCTGCTGCACCACTGGCGCTGGGCACAGGCCACACGACTGAGGTGCCTGAGGGAATTCTAACTTCCCTGCTTCTTGGTGTCGCTTGCCCAAGAGCTGGGCCACATGTAGGTCCCCTGTACATGCTGTGGCTGCCAGGGGGAGGGGAAGGAAGTATTCGTCTTGATGGAGGAAGGGGCCTTCTTCTCACCACGATTCACACAATGACAGGTTCTGCAAACACAGGAAGTGGGTTCAGAGGCATGGGACCCACAAAGCCCAAGACACTTACCGGCTGGCCCTGTCATCAGCGCCGTCCCAGCCCCCTTTTAAGTAAAAAGGTTGAATGGCCACAGACTTGAAGGTTGACCAGTCACAAGATTTTTCAGGCCAGGCTGCGTATCTCTGGCCATCTGTTTATTAAAAAGTTTTTTTTTTTTTTTTTTTTTTTTTTTCACTTCTGGTTGGTTCAAAGTGCAAGTAACAACAGCGAACCGTCTTGTCTAAACATAGATTTTTAAGCCTGAAGTCTCTGGCCATTTGCTCACTGACCTTTGTGCTCAACTCCTTCCTCACCCCACTCCCAATTTAACGGTGGTTACCTCGAGGCCAGCTGAAACAACAGGCTTGGAAGGAAGTTAACACCCTTGATCCATTCTTGGCTACTGGGAAAGGTTGAGAAAGGTTTAGCACCACAGCCACAGACTTATTTCCTGCTACAAGGGTGACTCTTAACTTACAAATGCTTAGTGTAGTGACTAGAAGCAGTTGGCTTAGCTTTTTTGATCCACAAAGCCCCATCTTTGACTTTTAGGCAACTTAGATTGTGGGTTGCAGGCAGAGAAGGGAAAGTCTCAGCAGAGTTGTTCCCCCTTTCACCCACCCTTGCAGACTGGCTGCTCTCCCCAACATCTTCTCTCCCTGGGGTTATTAAAGAACAATGATGACAATTATTATCATCGTTTATTGAAATGGGGTCTCACTCTGTTCCCAGGCTGTTCTTGAACTCCTGAGCTCAAGCAATCCTCCTGCCTCAGCCTCCCAAGTAGCTGGGATTATAGGCACACACCACCGCATTCAGCTCATTGGGTTATTCTAGAGGGAGCAAAGAGCACCCAAAATATACCAATGTTCTTACTTTTGTCTTAATCATTTCCTGCACAACCGCAAGCTTGGTTCATACCTCCCAATAGGTGACACTGTGACCAAATGTTTTGCCATGGGAAACCAACCAGCATCACCATTTCCTAGCCCACAATGATTCTTTCCTGCCACCTGCTAACTCAGTGCTACACTTTTAGCTACCAACTTCTAGATAACTTAGATTTTGCTGGGTGTAACAAAGACCTCAAACAACAATGACTTAGAAGAGACCCAGCTTTCATGTAATGGTCTGAAGGTAGACAGTCTAAGGCTGGTATGGCAGCTCTGCATTCCAAAATTGTCCAGGAACCCAGACTCTGTCTTTTTGCTCTACCATCCCTCAGGTGTCCCTCCAACCAAAGACAACTTTCCCCCGTGTTCCTTCCACACAGTAGGATGGAGGAAGGGAGTGAGTGAAGATGGTATCCTTCCCACCCCCTTTAAGGGTCCTGGAGATGACCCATGCTATGGTCTGAGTGATGGTGTCCCCTCCAACATGTACATATTGAAACTTAATCCTCATAGTGGTGGTATTAAAAGGTAGGGCCTTTTGGGAGGTGCTCAGATCATGAGGGCTTCTCCCTTGTGAATAGGAATAAAAGAGCCTTCACAGAGAGTCTGGCCCTTTTGTGCCCTTCTGTCATGTGAGGACATAACATTTGTCCCCTCTGGAGGATGCTGCAACAAGGCACCATTTTGGAAGCAGAAAGCAGCCCTCACCAATAGCAAACCTGCTGGTTCCTTGATCTTGAACTTCCCAGCTTCCAGAACTGTGATAAATAAATTCCTGTTCTTCACAAGTTACCCCGTCTCAGGTATTTTGTTATAGCGGCATAATGGATGAAGATAGCCCACCTTTATTCTTTCATCTCATTGACCAGAGCTAGTTATATAACCATATCAGCTGAAAGGAGGCTGGGTTAGAGAGAACAAGAGAGTGGATATTGATGGAGAACTTCAATTCCTACCTGAGATGTCATCAATTAGCTCCCACCAAGTCAGTTTGGATCATTTTTATTACCATTCCAGCCCTCTTGTCTATTATAACTACCATGATTATCTTGTCTTTTGTAGTTAAGTGCCTGAAGTCAGCTTCTGCTATTCTGGTATCTTTCCTTTTCCATTAAAATCAGGGATCCCATTTTAACCGCTTACAGTTGCATCTTTAGTTTATGGAGATCAGTCACAAGACTGCTTCTCAGAGATGGAGGTGCTCCCTCACCAATCTGGGCCCTCTTCTGGGCCCTCTTGAAAGAGAATTAGCAGACAAATGGGCAGGAGACACGTGATAGATCCTCTTTAGCACTTCTATATCCCGAAATTTTTGGACTATTTCTTCCATTGTTTCATGGAATTTCATTTCACATGAGCCACTGTTGAAGCCACATTTCAAGACAACTAATACAGCAATTAAGGCCACTTGCAATGGCCGGAGATAGCACACTGTCTCCTGATTTCTGGTGAGCATACTCCTGATTAATTTCAGGCTGGTTTAAAATAATGCACAGTGTTGGACACTGTGGTACACCACTGTATCCCCTCTCAGAAATGAAGGACTTACTCTCCCAGCTGCTGGGAGTGGGCCCTCAGCCAGCAGCTCACTCTGGGGATGCCTTCAGTGAAGAAATGTCCCTAGCCCAAGGTCATGTTCCCATCGTGAAGCAGCCACATCCAATGACTGACTGATCAAAGTGGGGTTAACAAAGCCTGGCTCCTTGGTTCCAACTCAGAAGAGCTCTAAATGACCATCTAACTCCGGAGCAGCACAACTGCTCCCTTGCCCAAGGCTGCTTCTGTCCCTTCTGCTCCACAGGCGTGGTCTCAAGCTCACTTCCTGATAAAGGTCTTGCTTGCTAATCTCCACCTTAGAATCTGCTTATCTGAAAGTCTTTTGATGGGGATTTAACTTTTTAAGTAATCAAAAGCTCCACTTCCTGCTTCCAGGTCATGGGAGAGTCTGACTCTATTTATAGATTTATGAGCAATGAGCGATGGCGTGGAGGAAAGGGGCATGAGCAGAGCTGGCTTCTTTCTGTGAAGAAATCTGTACACAGAATTAGAGCATCTTCAAACCGCGCAGGAGCAACCTCCTCAGACAAGGGAGGGACATGCCTTTCAGCTGGCAAGAGAGACCCAGAGGGTTCCATGTTTGGTGTTCTGTGAGTCTCCCAGATCTTCCCAAATGTCCTTATTACAATTTTGGGGGTCGCTGTCTTTTTTTGTTGGGGGGAGGGCAGGGTTTTGTCTGTGGTCCAGGGTGGAGTGCAGTGGTGCAATCTTGGCTCACTGCAGCCTCGACCTCCCAGGCTAAGTGATCCTCCCACTTCAGCTTTCTGAATAGCTGAGACTACAGGTGTGGATGACCATGCTCAGTTAATTTTTTTTTGTGGAGAGGAGGTCTCAGTATATTGTGCAGGCTAATCTTAAACTCCTGAGCTCAAGTGATCCTCCTGCCTTGACTTCCCAAAGTGTAGGATTATAGGCGTGAGCCATCGTGCCCCATCTAGGGGCCACAGTCTTTTCTCAACAATGCCCTATCCTTTATATAACATACCTAGGGAGTTTTGATATAGGAGTTAAGAAATTACTTCGGCAGATAGTGAGGGTAGGGAAGTCCTCGGTAAGATTTTCCTTTTAATGAAAAGTAGCCCCAAATCATTTTCCCTTCTAACAAAGAGCAGCCTGTAAAATCGAGCTGATAGATGCCGGTAGTTGTGCCAATCATGTTCAAAATGGTGGCCCCATATTCCCTTCTCTTTATCAGCCAAAAAGCAGACAAGATGGCACTGGTCAGCGGGAGAGTTTATTTACATAATAAGATTAGGGCAGGGTAGCCAGCCTTCCCCGGGACTGTAAACGTCATCCCGATCCAACCAATCTGTGAGCCCTACGTAAATCAGACGCCAGCTCCTCAAGCTGGGCTATAAAACCCAGTGCATCCTCCATCAGCCAGTCATTTTCTGCTGGGAGACCTCTCTCTAGAGAGAGAGCTGCCTCCCCTCCCCTCCCCTCCCCTCCTCTCCCCTTCCCTTCCCTTCTCTTAACCTGTACTCCTAAACTCCTTGTATGTGTCCCTGTCCTAAATTTTCCTGGCGCGAGATGACTAACCTCAGGGTATATACCCCGGACAATGGAGCTGCTTCAGTATGTCAACTCAGCAGATGTTGAAATTTGGCAATGCACTTCTGTGCTTGGCTTTCAGCTATGTTAGCGTTAAAAGACTGTAAATAAGATATCATTTCAGCACATTACTGGAAAGTCTTTGCGTGGGACATTTAGAGATGTAAGCTTGTCGTCTTCGTCGTCTTCTTGTTGTTGTTCTTCCTCCTCCTCCTCCTCCTCCTCCTTCCTCCTCCTCCTCCTCCTTCCTCCTCCTCCTCCTTCCTCCTCCTCCTCCTCCTTCCTCCTCCTCCTCCTTCCTCCTCCTCCTCCTGCTCCTCCTCCTCCTCCTTCCT
Source organism: Rhinopithecus roxellana (assembly GCF_007565055.1). NCBI lineage: Eukaryota > Metazoa > Chordata > Mammalia > Primates > Cercopithecidae > Rhinopithecus > Rhinopithecus roxellana. The sequence continues at coordinate 36,748,076 of NC_044556.1, read as the reverse complement.
CCTCCTCCTCCTCCTTCCTCCTCCTCCTCCTCCTCCCTCCTCCTCCTCCTGCTCCTCCTCCTCCTCCTTCCTCCTCCTCCTCCTCCTTCCTCCTCCTCCTCCTCCTCCCTCCTCCTCCTCCTCCCTCCTCCTCCTCCTTCCTCCTCCTCCTCGTCCTTCCTCCTCCTCCTCCTCCTTCCTCCTCCTCCTTCCTCCTCCTCCTCCTTCCTCCTCCTTACTCCTCCTCCTCCTCCTTCCTCCTCCTCCTCCTCCTCCTCCTCCTCTTCTTCTTCTTCTTCTTCTCTCTCCTGTTCTCTTGGGGAAAGCTACATTTACAACAGTCTGTATGACTCAAGCTCTTCATTTCATTCTATGCAAGTAGCAATACGATCTTCAAAGTTTTGCCTTAATGAATTCTTCATTCCGGGTGACGATAAATGAGCATTTAATTTGAGCAGTTTACCACTGTGAGCCACAGACTGCCAGATTCCCTGAACATTAACTGGATTTTAGTATTCTGACTAGACTTATAACCAGTCTGCAAGCAAACTCTCCATTTCCTTGCAGCTCTGTCCTGTTGCAAATTTCTTTACTAGATGGGGTTCTTCAGTGCAAACATCAGTAACCCACTTTGGATGACTTAATCTGAAAAGGAATTGATTAAGGGAGGATATTGGATAGCTCATGGAGCCTGCATTGGGGCTGGAGAACCAGGTTCAGAAAATGAGCAGGAGCCAGCCAGGGTAGGATGGGGTGGGGTACACTATGGTCACTCCCACAGGATGCAGATACCCCTGCTGGGACCAACACAGGACGCTGGATGTTATCACTGGAGTCATTTGAATGAAATTTCAACTATCCCCTGTTTTTTGTTTCACTAATGAAACAAAGCATTGAGCAGAATTAGCTGATTGGCAATACTTGGGTCATGTGACTCATGACCTCAGGTGTCATGGAGAGTAAGTATCTGGTCTTTTGGACTTTTGGAGAATTAGTGGGGGTGGTCTCCCACCAAATTCATACAATGGGAGAGTCTCTGACATACAAAGCAGGTTCAAAAGATGCAGAGCAGAAACCAAACCAAACCAAGTTCGTTACATCCCTCTCCCTCTTTTCTAATAGACTTCCAGTCATCTCCACTTGGATACCCGACAGATTGCTCAAGCTCCCCATATCAAAACTAGAGTTATCATCTTCTAACCAAATATGTATCTTCTTCATCCCTCTTACATCCCTCAACTCAGTGGGTGACATTTCTCCCCATCCATTCAGTTGTCTCAGCTAGGATCCCATGAGGCTTCCTTGACTTACTTTCCATATCCAATCAGTTACCCTGTCTTTTATTATTTATTTATTTATTTTTCCCAAGACAGAGTCTTGCTCTGTCACCCAGACTGGAATGCAGTGGTGCGATCGCGGCTCACTGCAACCGCTGCCTCCCAGGTTCAAGCAATTCTCCTGCTTCAGCCTCCCAAGAAGCTGTGCTGGATGACAGGTGTGTGCCACCATGCCTAGCTAATTTTTGTATTTTTAGTGGAGATGGGGTTTCACCATACTGGCCAGGCTGGTCTCGAACTCCTGACCTTATGATCTGCCCTCCTCGGCCTCCCAAAGTGCTGGGATTACAGGCATGAGCCCCATGCCTGGCTTACCATGTCTTCTAGAGTCTACCTCTTAGGCATTTCATCAATTTACTTCTTTCTTATCTTTATTGCCATTACCCTATTTTAAGTCCTTATCATCCTTTTATTCATTTTTTTCTTTTTTCTTTTTGTTTCTCTTTCAATACCTTCTTAACTGGTATGTAAATTAGTTGTTTTCACAATAATTCTTGAAACAAACCACCCTCAAACCCAGGGATTTACAACGACAAACATTTCTTCCTCATCTGAGTGTCTACAAGTTGGCTGTGGTTCAATGACCTTGGATTGGGCTTGGCTGGACTTGCCTCAAGTCCCAGCTGCATGTTGGGTTTAAGTTTGCCCCATTTATCTGTCATCCTTCTGGAATTATTGACACCAGAGGCAGGCAGCGACATGTTCTTCTCATGGTGGAAGGCAGGAGTACAAGTGCATTAGCTCAAACATGCAGGCACATTTCAAATCTCTACCTGTGCCATGCCTGCTAATATCCTACTGGCCAAATTGAGTCCAAAGTCAACATGTGGGAAATGAATGGCAGCCACCATGAGGCCCTGGAAGAGGTGTGGATGTGTAATGTTACTATAGTGAAGTGAAGAATTAGGACTGATAATTCAATCTATCACACATGGTTTCCCTGCCTCCAGTCTTGTTCCCCTCTCACTGCTTCACACCACTTCCAGAGGTATCTATCCAAAATGCCAATATGAATTTGTAATCTTATTGCTTACAACTTTGGTTTTTATAAGAAAAATTGCAAGGGTGTATCAATAGGTCCTTCATAATTTGATCACTGGCTGCTTCATCAGTCTCAATTCCTGCCACCTCCACATCACTACATTGTCCACTCTGCAACTTGATCTTTAAGATTCAGAAATGGCCAGGCAAGATGGCTCATGCCTGTAATCCCAGCGATTTGGGAGGCTGAGGTGGGTGGATCATGAGGTCAAGAGATCAAGACCATTCTGGCCAACATGGTGAAACCCCATCTTTACTAAAAATTCCAAAATTAGCTGGGCATGGTGGCGCGTGCCTGTAGCCCCAGCTACTTGGGAGGCTGAGGCAGGAAAATGGTTTGAACCTGGGAGGTGGAGGTTGCAGTGAGCTGAGATTGCACCACTGCACTCCAGCCTGGTGGCAGAGAGACTCTGTCTAAAACAAAAAGATTCAGAACTATGCTGCCATCATGATTTTGCCTTCATGCCTTTGCTTATGCTGTTTCTTTGCCTAAGGTGCCTTTATGCCTCCATTCAGCAGGCTAATTCCCATCCTGCCTTCAGTCCTTAATGGAAGCATCACTTCCTTCAGGATGCTTTCTCTGTAACCCAGTTGCTGGGCCCCACAGTGGCACCCCAGATGTATTTGAGGATTTACTGGTCATTCTCTAAGGCCATAAGCCTTTTGGGTCTTCATGCCTGATATGATGTCTGGCCCACAGAAGGCATTTCTCACACTTACTGACTTCTTGTCCACTCACCGCTTGTCCCTCAGAACCCCTGCTTTCTTATTGTTGGGGGATACTAGACCTGGAAAGGAAGAAATGGAGCTTTGTGGATTCCTCAATGAGAGAAGAGGAAGGGAGTCCTATTTTGACTGAAAAAAATGATAATTCACTGCATAAATTAGGGCTTATTAGTGTGGAAGTGATAATGAATTTTGTTTTGGAAAGTTAGTGTGTTCATCAGAGTTATCTAAAGAAACAGAACCAATGGGATAGGTGGATGAATGGATGGATGGATAGATAGATAGATAAATAGATAGATAGATAGATAGATAGATAGATAGATAGATAGATAGATTTATTATGGCTTGTGTGATTACAGCAGCCAAGAGGTCCCAAGATATGTAATCTGAAAGCTGCAGAACCAGGAAAGCTGGAGGTATAATTCATCCAAGGCTGAAGACCTGAGAACTCAGGGGGACCACTAGTGTAAATCCCAAAATCTGAAGGCCTGAGAACCAGGAGTTCTGATGTCTGGCAATAGAAGGAGATGGATGTCCTAACTAAAGAGAGAGAGAGAGAGAGGATTTATCCTTCCTTCCTGTTTTTGTATTATTAAGGCCTTCCACGGATTGGGTGATGTCCACCCACATTGGTGAGGGCCACCTTCTTTATTCAGTCTGACAATTCAAATGCAAACATTCTCTAGAAACACCCCTAGAAACACATTCAGATATAATGTTTCACCAGATATCTGGGCATCTTTTAGCTCAGTCAAGTTTATACAGAATTAGTCATTGCAGTTAGGTTTCAGCTAATTGTAGCCTAGTGAGAATGACCATCTGGAAGCCAGAGATGGGAATGGATTATTTGGAAAAAGAGGCCAGGGCTAGAGATGTATATTTGGCATTTTCACATTTTCTGTTTTGTGGTGAGAATGGAAACCACAGAGCTACCTAAAGAGAAGAGCCAAGCACTAAACAGAGGGGGGTTTACAGGCAAAAACTCTTTGCAGTGTAATGGGGACCCATGCAGGGTGAACCACTAACTGATCAGATAAACATTCGACATGTTAGTACATTTTCATGTTGCTTGTGCAGAGGTGGCAGGTGAGCTCCGACAGGAGCCTTCTGAAGAAAATGTCTCACTCAAAAGAGTAACTGATGAGGGACAGTTTGCTATGGTGTTAGGGCTTTTGTGACCCTCTCAAATCCCATCATCTAGGTAGCTGCCTGTCATAAACATTCACGAAGGTACCTATGAAAATAAGATATGATATTTAAGGTCCATGCCATGTGGAAGCTGGTTTGGATTTATTTTTAATGACATTAGGCATACAGTATTGACATTGGTGATTTTCAAGAAGACTGAAAATAATCTAAGACTAGTAATAGGTTCCTCCAGCAATCGAACTATAGCAATTTAGTGAAAAAAATAAAACCTCCAAGTCTTCATTAACTAGAATGCTTAGAGGCACTTCTGTGGGTCTTCTGTGTTATCATCTAAAAATCGATATTGCCAGCTCTTTTCCGTAACAGGAATAGATGTTCTGAAAAGTTCAAACAGAAGAAAAATCACAGTTAACCTTGCACCTGGTTTCCTCAGAGTGCTATGAAAGTCTCCCCTGAATCTGCAGTAGACTGAACTGCTTGTTAAAGTTGCATCGATTGTGTTCACAGTTAGATGCTCTAGTCGAAAAGTTTGTCTTCCAACTGCTTTATTAGCCATGAAATGATTTCCTTTTCATGCATTATTGAAAACCCCAAGTTTAATAAAGTCAAACACATAAAAATCTTAGAAATTGGTAGAGTTGCTTTTCATGATCCAGGGGAAAAACTTTCAGAGGAAAGCCTGGGGAACAGGGAGGCTGTGCAGCTTATCTCTTTGGTGAGTGGTGGCTGCATCAGAGATGAAAATGGGAGCTGGACCAGCCTGTTGGTTATACCTTCTCCTTTCTGCATTAGAGAAAATAATCTTTTTGGTTCATATCACTTTTCTAATTTGTTTCAGCTCCACACTGATATTAGAGAACAAGATAGAGATAAAAATTGAGGGAGAATGTAGAAAAGTGGGAGTTTAAATGATGCTATTTTACATCAGCTTAAGAGAGAGGAACATACAGACAAAACAGACTTTAAGACAAAAGATATTACCAGAGATAAAAAAGAGACATTTCATAATGATCAGATGGGTTCACCAGGAAGACACAGTAAATGTAAATGTGTATGTGCGCAATAACAGAACTTCAAAATATATGAAGTATAATCCCTTCTCTCAGCAATTGATAGAACAATTAGGCAGAAAAGCAATAAAGTTGTAAACGATCTGAACAACACTATCAACCACCTTGACCTCATTGATATAGAACATTTTGTCTTACAACTGTAGTATCTATATTCTTTTCAGGTATGTATGCTGTGTTCACCAATACAGCCCCTATGCTGTGCCATAAGACATAAAACAAGTCTCAATAAATGTCAAATAATTGAAATTATATAGAGTATGTTCTCTGATGACCATGTAATTATATTAGAAATCAACAATAATATAAAATTTAGGAACTCAAAATATTGAAATTAAACCATATACTTCTAAATAATCTATGTATCACTAAAGAAATCAAGAGTGAAGTTAGAAAGTATTTAAACTGAAATGATAATGTAAATACAATTTATCAACCTATCAACATTTATAGAATGCAGCTAAAGCAGGGCTTAGAGGGAAACTTGTGGCTGTAAATGCACACATTAGAAAAGTGAAAGGTCTAAAAAGGCTACTAGTTATAGCCCTATTCTCCTTGATTTTTAAAATAAATTAATATTGAGCACTTCCTTGTTGGGTATATAGTGCGGGGCAGAACAGACATGGTCCTGCCCTCCTGGTGGCCATGGTCTACTGAGAGAGACAAATAATAAACAAACAAACACAGATAAATATAAAATTAAAATTATGATGAATGCTATCTATGAAGGGAAGGGACAGGTTATTGTAGCAGAGGAGGTGACCTAATTTAGATTGAAACATGGAAGAAAACCTCTTTGAGAAAGTGGTTTTTAAGTTCAGTGGGATTTGAGTTAAAAGCAGGAGATAGCTAAGCATCAAGTGAGGGGAATGTTCCAGGTAGAAGGAGGTGGATCCAGGGTAGGCTGGGTGTGGGTCAGGGGCTGAGAGGAGCGTCCACAGACCATCTGAACAGTCAGGGTTCTGAATTGCAAGTGCAGCTAAGTGTTATTTGAAATATTAATCTGCTTTCTGTGCATTTTCCTACCCTTCTACTTTTGGGTCCTATGTAGTGGTTTCTCTTCCTCCAGGCCACCCCAAATAGAAACAATAACAAAAAAAGATGCAGCAAAGCTTAAGGTCAGATAAGGATGTCTGTTGAGTGCCTGCAGAGTGAGGTTTTCTGCTCTCAAGAACTAGTTAGGACCAGTGTTAGGAAGGGTGAACAAAAGGTGAAAGGCAACTTGGTTAGGGGAGGAAGGAGTGGAAGGACTTAGGGTCTTTTTAAGAGGGAAAAGGCTCTTGTCTTGGCTTGCAAGGACCAGGGAGTGAAAACACAGAATTGTCTATGGTGTGGGCCCTCACTGAGCCAGGGCACTACCCACAGCCCACAGTAATGGGGACTCGTAAGCTCTGTGAACAGATGGTGGGGGCCTTGGGCAGAATGTGAGGCAGCAGCACTCACATTTTGTGTATTTAAGAGTGAAGATTTAATAAAAATTTATATTCCTTACTATTTCAAAAAGGATATTCCTAAACAAAACTGGCTTTTTAAATTTTATTTTATTTTATTTTTCTGCAAGGGCACGATGGTGAAGAACACGATGCTATGGTTACAGCTCCATGCCACAGCCTCACACTACTGTTTGTATCCTTGCTGGAAATGTCAACACTGTGAAAAAGACAAATAATGTCTTAGTGATTTTATGAATTTAATGAAAATCATTTTGACTTTGCAGACCTCCTGAAAGTGCCTCAGCAACCCCCAGGTGCCTGGGGACCTGCTATTTAAATGTTCCTCGCAAAACTTGTGTAGAAATTTAATTGCAAATGTAATAATATTAGAAGGTGGGGACTTTAAGAGGTGATTGGGTCATGAGGGCTCTGCCCTCACGCATAGATTAATGCCATTACCGTGGGAGCGGGTTAGTTATTGTAGGAGTGGGCCCCTAATAAAAGGATGAGCTCTGCTCCTGTTTCTCTGTCTCTCACAGAGTGTGTCATGCACTTTTGCCCTCCCTTGCCTTTTCTCATCATGGGATGCCTTCTGCCATGTTGTGATGAAGCATGAAGGTCCTCACCAGATGTGGCTCCTTGATCTTGGACTTGCCAGCCTCCAGAACCTTGAATCAAGGAAATCTCTCTTCTGTATAAAAGAAATCTCTTTATACCCAGAGATTTTTTTCTTTTTCTTTATACCCAGTCTGTGGTACTCTGTCATAGCAGTAAAAAATGGACAAAGACAGGACTACATCTTGAAAACAGCTGATGGAGGGTAACTGGGTGTGAAGATGGAACAGAACAGAGTCAGCTGGGAACTTTTCTCTGAGTTGGGCCACCATCACCAGAATGGATACTGATGTTGGCTTATTTAAGCAGAATAGGGATTTGCTGAACAGATGTTGGGTAGCCCACTGAATCACCAGGAGGCCTAAAGAGCCACGCTTGTGAAGTGGGCAGGAAGAATCAAAAGGAAGCTATATGTCCAGAACCTGGGCCAATATCCCACCTTGGAGCAGTCAGGTGACAAGAAGATACTGCTATTTCCTCTGCAGCTGCTGTTGAACACAGGATGTGGCATCTTACATCACAGACACCCCAGAGCTGGTCTGTGGAGGTTGTTGTCCCAGCTGTCATCCTCACTTTGTCACCTGGACAGATTTAGACTGAGTCTCTAAATGAACCTTTGATTGGCTAAGCCTGGGTTTCTTGCTTATGTCCTAGCTGTGCTGTATGCTGGGGAAGCTCTTATTATACAACACCTCCAGCTCCTATTGTGCAGTGAAGCTCTGCTCCCTATGAAGACTTGCAAGAAGAGGAATTCTCCGTGAATAGGAAAGGTTTGGATGCTAAGCAGCCAAAACATGACAACTGCCTGAGCCTTCTTCAGCTGAAGCTACACATTTGTTAGTAATCATCCATGAGCTGATCACTGGGAAAACGGGGTTTAAGAAAGTTCCAAGGAAGAAAACATTGAGTGAGACAATAACGTGATCTGCAAATGAGCCTTGAGACCTCCTGTCATTTGAAGGCTGAGTGGAAGAAGATGAACCTTTAAAGACGACTGAGAAGGAGCAGCAAGAGGAGGTGCAGAAGGGTGTTGCATTTCAGAAGCCAAGAGGGAAGGGTGCTTTGAGGAAGAAGGAGTGGTTTCAGTGTTGAATCCTGCCCAGAGACCCAGAAAGCTAACATCTGAGAAATGTCCGTTAATGAATTATTCAATGCCCGCCAATCAACTCCTTTCCATTTCTTCTCTATTGCACTGGAGTATGAATTACTGTTACATCCCAGAAAGTCAGGGGAGATGGGAATATCTTTTATTCAAGACGGAGTTATTCCAGAACAAAGGACGTGGCCATCATTTGGACATCATTCTCTAAGCACAAGGCAGTCCCTTCTGTAACCAGGGGCCCAGGCTAAGTCCTTTGCTGCCAGGCAGCCTGACTGACAGCACATGGCAAGCTATAGAAAGATCGTCCTGCCTCAACAAATTAGCAAATAGCTGTAATCGATTCACCAACATGTTATGTAGCATCACCTGTACTTACTAAGCTCTGTGTTAAAAATTGGCTCTTATAGGGAGGATAAAACAATATATGAGATAGAATGCAGACATAAATTCAAAAGCACACACAAAACAATATGAAAAGAAACACACATGAGTAGAACCCCAGTTCCTCTCTGGCACTTGTTCTAGTTTGCTAGGATGTGGTCTCTGCAGCCCCGGTCTCCCTGCGGGTCACTCCCTTCTCAAACCCACCCTCACCATGCTACTCTGGACCTGCCTAAGGCCCACTCATCTTTTAGCTTCAGTTTAGACATTAGCTCTTCCATGAAGCCTCTGTGACTTGCAAGTCTGCTAAAGAATCTTACTGTGCGCCCCTGTAACGTCTTCATTTCTTTATCTTCCCCCTTATGTGCCTGTTTGCTGATCTTCCTGATTAGATGGAAAGTTTTCAATGCAGGACCTTGTTTGTCTTATTTACCGTTGTAGGGCTTTCTCACAATTGCCTCCCAGCACCTGGCATATAGTAGATGCTCAGTAAATATTTGTGGACTGAATATGTGAATCAATGGCTGATTGAATAAATCAAAGAGACTGTGAGTACTGACAAGCCACAATGTAGAAGAATATTATGAGGTGTGTGAAGAAGCCAGAAAGGCTTGCTAGAAGCTGAAGTTCTGTGCAGAATTAGGAAGGCAGAAAATCCAGATTGGCAGGAGTCAGAAGTGCCAGATTAGACAGTTGATACCTTTTGAGTGGGATGGGGAAGGATTTGCACTGCTGGAGGGAAGTGTCTATTTTGGGTAGTAACTAAGAGTTTTCTAAGTATTCTAGGTGCTGCTGGGAAAGCATGCTCCTTCCAAGCCCATGTCATAGCTTGTTGTTGCAGTAAATGCAGGGCACAAGAAACCTGACCTTCTGTACCCTTCTCTTTCACCATGCCTGTGTCAACAGCACAGCCTTGGGTGGCAGTGGCAGTGGCAGTGGCAGTGGCAGTGGATGGAGTGGGATGCAAGTGCCCTACAGGAAGGACCCAGCCCCGCTGGCTGAGGGGCTCTGTGATGTGAAGGATCCAGCCAATCCTTGGCCACGTGACAGGAACACCATCTGCACCCCAGGCGCCTAGATTTTGCAGCTGCCACAGCCTACTCAGGCATATTTGACACAAGCTTAGCAAATAGCTTTTCCAGGAGGTTTGCAAATTTCCAATCTGCTGTGCCACGTTTTCCTCTACAACTGCCACCAACCAAATGTTAAGTTGGATCCAAGACCTGCGGGGTAATCAGCAAACGTATGGGCTCATTGCAGAATTGGAAAGGAGACTGGGGCTCAGGTGGCCCTCTGAACGGACTCTTCCTGGAAATTATACTGTTGTTATGACAAAAATTGTGACGCCATATATAGGAGTAATTGTCAAATCTTTACTAGCCTATCTGTCTTCACATGTTGAGGTATCCTTAAAACATTACATATAAATTGAACTTTTGTTACTTTAATGCAAAATCAGTGCAATTTTTAATGTTTATTTTAAGGAATTCTCCAGAAAGCATTCATTTTGCCAAAGAAAAAAAAATGACCCTCAATTGGTTTTTACAAATTGTCTCTAAATGTGGATGTATTTATGTGTGTGTTTGTATCTTCTGTGTGCCTGTGTTGCGGATCATCAGTCTCTTTTGAGAAATGCAGAAAAAGTTGGCTTTAGCGCTTCCATGATTAATTTAAAAGAGAGAGGGAAAGATTTTTATATATACAAGGTAGTTGGCACTAAGATTTCATCTTCATTGTTACCCACACAACATCATCCACACAACAAAAGACATAAATGCAAAATTGCACAGCATGCTGGGATGAATACATTACAGCTCAGATCTGCATTTCAAATTCAGCTTTTTGATATCTTAATATCCATGGGGGTTAAAAGTACTAACTAATTAAAGAACTAGGGGACTTCATTGTTATTACTGAGCAAATCTAATTATAGAAAAGACAAATTTATAAATATACAATAGAAATTATCTGGGATGATTAGAGTGTCTCCAACTCCTGTTCTGTTCAGCTGAAATGACCGTTTCTCCTCTCATTTCCACATTGGTTAACAACTTTTGCAGGAATTTTCCAAATGACATTGAGTGTGACGTTGGGAGTCAGAGTCGTAGTACCTTAGAGCAGCAGTCCCCAACCTTTTTGGCACCAGGGACTGGTTTCTTGGAAGACAATTTCTCCATGGACCGGGGTAGGGGGGATACTTTTGGGATGATTCATGAGTATTAGATTTATTGTGAACTTTATTTCTATTATTATTACATTATAATACATAATGAAATAATTTAAAAACTCACAATAATATAGAATAAGTGGGAGCCCTGAACTTGTTTTCCTGCAACTAGACAGTCCCATCTGGGGGTGACAGTGACAGATCATCAGGCATTAGATTCTCATAAGGAGCATGCAACTTAGATTCCCGGGCATGTGTAGTTACAATACTGTTCATGCTCCTATGAGAATCTAATGCCGCCACTGATGTGACAGGCGGCAGAGTTCAGGCAGTGATGTGAGTGATGGGGAGCAGCTGTAAATACAGATGAAGCTTTGCTTGCTTGCCCACAGCTCACCTCCTGCTGTGCAGCCCAGTTTCTAACAGGCCATGGACTGATACTGGTACTGGTCCATGGATCGAGGGTTGGGGACCCCTGCCTTAGAGTAAGTCACTTTAAATGTTCAACTTCACACAACTGTGTGAGGTAGAGGGATCACCTAATTTAGGCCCCAAGGAATATGGGGGTACCTGTATAATTGTGGGCCAAGAGAAAAGTGGGTATATTTTGAAGTTCTTGGAGGAATTTGCAGCAAGTGAATATTTTTTCTGTAGCTCATATCACCACTGGTGGTCCCAGTGATCCTCTGTACCTAGGCCCCATGGAAGTGCCCCTAAGGGCACTACACTTTAAGTGTAGAGGGGCCCTTTCTGCTGCCAGGGGTATAAAGAAATACCACTCACCAATGTACTCTTCTGTGTGTTAGTTAAGTAGTATATATCTCATGACTTTCCTGCACTGCATGGTACTGGGAGCCCATTGCCCCTCTGCCTGGAGAGAAGGCTGCGTTGCACAGACACAGCCTAAACTAGTCTTCATATAGCTATTTGTTCTTTTATTCATTTATTCAACAAGCAGCCTACACTGTGCCTTGTTCTGCTCTAAGTGCTGAGAGTACAAGATTATATAAAGCTCATATGGATATCCATTAGTTTTAGCACCTCTTATTGGAAACACTTTCCTTTCCCCATTAAATGACCTTACTAACTTGGTTGAAATTCTATTTCTAGATTCTATTATGTTCTATCATTCTATCCTGTGCCAATAGCACATTGTCCTGATTACTGTGAGTCTTGAAATCAGATAGTGCATGTCCTCCAACTTTGTTCCTTTTTTTCAAAATTTCTTTGGCTATTACAGGTCTTTGCATTTCCATATACATTTTAGAATCAACTTGTCCTTATTTTATCAAAAACTCCTCCTTTAAAAAAATTCTGATTGCGGCCGGGTGCAGTGGCTCACGCCTGTAATCCCAGCACTTTAGGAGGCCGAGGCGGGCGGATTATGAGGTCAGGAGATCGAGACCATCCTGGCTAACACAGTGAAACCCCGTCTCTACTAAAGAATACAAAAAATTAGCCCGGTGTAGTGGTAAGCGCCTATAGTCCCAGCTACTTGGGAGGCTGAGGCAGGAGAATGGCGTGAACCCAGGAGGCAGAGGTTGCAGTGAGCCGAGATTGCGCCACTGCACTCCAGCCTGGGCGACAGAGCAAGACTCCGTCTCAAAAAACAAAAAACAAAAACAAAAAAATTCCAATTGCATTGAATCTATAGCTCAATTTGGGGAGATGTGACATCTTAATATTCAGTCTTCTCGTCCATGGACATGGTATTTCTCTCCATTTATTTAGATCTTTTAAAATTTCTCCCAGTTGTGTTTTGTAGTTTTCAGTATACAGGTCTTACACATATTTTGTGAAATTTATCTCTTAGTATTTTATACTTTTGATGATATTGCAAATGGTAAATTTAAAATTCAGATTTCTAGTTGTTCATTACTATTTATAGGAATACTGTACAGTTAATATTTGAATATCTCATATGCTGGGACATTGCTAAACTCACTTATTAGCTCTGGGAAACTTTTTTTTTGTAGATTTCTTAGGATTTTCCATGTACATGAACATGTCATCTGTGAATAAAAATAATTTATTTCCTTTTTTCCAATATATAGGCCTGTTAATTATTTTTCTTTCTTTATTGTCCTGATTTGGAATTCCAGCACAATGTTGGACAAGAGTGGACTTCTTTGTCTTATTTCAGGTATTTCAGAAAGCATTTAGTCTTTCACTACTGAGTATGATGTCAGTGTAAATTTTTCATAGGTGTCCTTTATCAGGTAGAAATTTTCTTCTATTCCTAGTTTGCTGAGAATTAAAAAAAAAATTACGTGTCGGTATTGAATTTTGCCAAATGCTTTTTCTGCATCTATTAAGATGATCATATGAATTTTCTCTAACTCTGTCAACGTGGCAAATTACATAATTTGATTTTTGAATGTTAAACCAATTTTGGATTTCTGGGATAAGCTCCATTTGGTCATGGTGTATTACCCTTTTTTACTGTTGGATTAGATTGGATTTTATTAATAATTTTTACCTTTATGTTCATGATGGATATTGGAGTATAGTTTTATTTATTCTCTTTTCTGTTTCTGATATATCAAGATAATATTGGCTTCAAAAAGTAAGAACTGTTTCTATCCCCTTTCTTATGTGTAGAGGCATTATTTCTTCCTCAAATATTTGAAATAATTCACCCTCTGGACCTTCATTGCAGGAAGATTTTAAATTATGAATTACATTTTTTTAGTTTATATAGATATTTTCACATTTTCTATTTTTCCTTGTGCCATTTTGATAATTTGTATCTCTCAAGAATTTTTTCCATTTTATCTAAGTAATCAAATTTATTGGCAAAAATTATTCATAATATTTTCTTATTATCTTTTAAGGCCTTTCAGATCTATAGTGATGTCACCTCTTTCATTCCTGATAATGGTCATCCTCCTTCTCTCTCCCTCTGCTTGCGTTATTAGAGTGGATGATCTGGGAACACAGGAAGCATAAAGTGTACTGTTCAGCATTAAGTCTTCAACATTGTACTGGAGTTCCAAATCAGGGCAATAAAGAAAGAAAAATAACTAGGAGGCATATAGATTGGAAAGGAAGAAATAAATTATTTTTATTCACAGATGACATGTTTATGTTCATGGAAAATCCTAAGGCAAGGGATGAGAATGCTTGCAATCATGAGCATGGAGGGGTGCAATCATCGGTGACAAGAACTTCAGCCATGGGCATGGGTGGCTGAAGTTTGCAAAGGAGATGGTCAGTGCAGGAGAGGAGGCCAAGGAGCTGAGAGGCTGGGGTTTAGAAGGGAATCTCTAAGAATAATGATGGGAGAAGTAGGTGGAGAGAAAGACAAGGAGCCCAGTGCTGAGCTCTTCAAAGAACGGAGCAACGGGGAGGTCTGAGTGGGAGGAGTCACCGGATGGTTTATCCTGCAGGAGAGTCACAGGAACTGGGAGTTTCAGGGAGGGGTTGGGGAACAATGATCTGGAAATTTTGGCAAGGAATGAGGACTCCTGTCCCTTCCCTACGCCCAGTGGGAAGACTGCTGGGGAGGCCTGGTCAAGGGAAAGCCAGGTACCCACCACAGTGGGAAGGTGAGGGGCTTTTCAGGGAAGAGAGTAAGGAGTTAGGATTGTTTGCTAAAGGGAGACTGAGATGGGGAGTGAGGGAAGGGAATGAAAAAGTGTTTCATGCACCACGTGGGGATGAGAACTGGGTGCTTAGGGTGACCTGGGATTTGGGCCTTGTGTGGTGGCTGAAGCAGACAGGGTTGGGGCTTGGTGGGCTGTGTCCTGCTGGGCACCATGACGATGAGGCTGTGGGTGTTGAGGGGTGCTCTTGGGTGCTCTTGGGCCCTCTCGTGGGTGTTGGAGTTGGTAAACATTTGAGTGCCAAGGCACACTGCTAGGGAAGATTTTCTCTTCATATCCACATTTATTTCAGCCTTTAGCTGATTAATCAACTGAAGCTATGGTTGATTTTCTCAAGTCAGTGTCCCAGGGCCCACTGAGGACCCCTGCCCATGTAAGTTTGGCCCAGTGAGTCCACACCTGGACATCTCAGTGCTCTGGGCCACACAGGGCCTCGGCTGCCTTGGCCGCGGAAGTGCCTCGTCTTAGCTCCATCTTTTCCCAGAGTTTGTGTGTTATAGCATTTCTTTCTGCTCCACATTTTTAAATAGAGGTGCGATCTGCTGTTGGTGTCTCATTCGCTTTTCTCTTCACCTACTCCTCTCAGGAAGGCTCAGTGAGTTTCTAACAGTTTAACCTGTATCCTAAGCATCTATTTCCTTCTCTAACCATGTAGGGCTTACACTTACGGCTGCAGTTAAATGTTTTTCTCCTTTTCACTTTTTCTTTGATTTCTATCACAGACATTTAAAAGTACTTATTCCTCTTGATTTTGTCTCTTAGAGAAAATTAACGAGGTCTGAGTGTGCCCAAAGCACCCATTGTACACCAATCATCACCATCCCCAGTTTCCTGTGTCAGATCATCCCAACTAGAAGATGTCTCCCATCAGACCAGCATTCAATGTAGGGCTGGTCTCAATCTATTATTGACCTCTGTTGCGCTCTTGTTGTTGGTCTCATCTTTGCAGCATCTTCCCATAGAGTCCCATAAATAGCAATTCCATAAATTGATAAATGCACTCTCTCAGGACACGAGCCCTATCTCATCTCACCCCATAATGACTGCATCATCCTGAAACTCAGTCTTCCACTCTTATATCAATCCAGATTTGTCTGGCTCCATGGTCCAGTGGTTCCAGTCTGCAAGGGTGGTTCCCCCAACTGTCTTTAGTACAGACCTTTTATCTGCAGGGTTAACAAGGGACTTGTCAAGCATTTCCTGGATTGCAGCAATTTCTGGGAAGTCTATCCAGCCATCTCTCTCCAATCTTGCCTTGCTTTTTCTGTTACATTTCACTGGGCCCAATTCATTCTTTGTGGTGTGGTAACATGTAAAACATCCCCTCCGTTCCATCATCGTCTTTCTAAATCAGCCCATCTTGTCATCTGAGACTTCAATTTTCCTTTGAAGGAAATCTGTCTCCTTCTACAGATTAATTGATTTTGACTTTTCTTTATCTTCTTCAACTGCTCACGTCCTAAGTGCAAGAATGAGTCATAGTTTTCAAACTACTCCAGTTTTTTCTTGATTTCCTGAGTGAATATGATTCCTAAAGTCAGACTATTCCATGCACAGGCCTTAAATTACCTTTCTATTTGAAGGGTTTGTAATAATTTCACTAATTTTTTTTAACGTAACCCACGAAGATGCTTTATTATCTTTACAATATGATTCCCCATTCTTCTTGGGTCCTTCCTTAATAAACTCTATCATGCTTCTAAGGGTGAAACCATGGTTTTGTTCTCTGAAATCCCAAGCCATAGTTGGAGTTTATGTCATCAAGACAGCAGACCCAACTTGAGATCACATAGAGCCTTTTGAGCCTGTGGTGAAGCCACATGAAGTTAAGTTTGGTGCTTTCACAATTCAGTCTCGTGGCACGGAGGGCAACTTGAGATAATCTAAGAGGGGAAACAAATGCAGGGTGGCTGATGTGCTGCCTATGTCTGGTACAACGTTTTAAAGCTAGAATCTCATGATAACATGAGATCAGCCATGTCAGGGCACATGGGGAAATGAGGACCCTTAGGTATGACTGGCTTGGGTATAAATAGGCTTGGCCATTCCGGAGAGCAAAGTTGCCATATGTGTGTGTATTAAGTGTGCATCTGCTTTTTGACACAGTAGTTACAATCCAGAGAAGTTCTCATGTAAGAGAACATTAAAACATTGTTCCTGGTAAGGAATGGGAAGCAACCAAGAGTCTTCTATTAAGGGACAGATAAATCAAATACAGCCTAAAAAAATTATACCGCAGCTAGATGCTACATGACAAAACTAGATAGGTATACTGCAACGTGGCTGTATCTTCAAAAGTGTTGAATGAAAAAAGTAAGAAATAGAATGAGATATATAGCATAATACTACTTATGCAAATTAAAATCACATATATTCATAAAACTCACTTCATATTTTGCAAAGATGTTTATATTTCCAAGGATATGCATTTACATTTTCAAGGATATATACATACACACACACACATATATATATATATCTCAAATAGTTTAGAATGGGTTTGTATTGTGGGGAGGAGCATGAGAGTGGAAATTAGGGATTGTATTAAGCATATCTTTTGATTCTTGTAGATTTTGACATCTGAGGCCTTGCTGACCCCAGAGAGATTGCCTCTCCCAGGGCTAGCTAACTCCCAGACATAGCAAATAACTTTCCAGAGAGTACACCTTTCATATGTAAGCCAAGTAATTTGAAGCCCATAGTCCAAACCACCTCCTTTCTTGGGCGCTCATAGGGAATGTACTCCTTGGGCCACTATCCACCTGCCCTAATCACCCCAGGACCATCTATAGCCTCTAAGCCCCGGAGTCAACTGAAATTACTCAAACTGGCCAATCTTAAGCCCACTTACCTTGTCTTGCCTTCTCTTCCTGCAAGAACCTCAATAAAGCCTTTCGCCCACATTCTGCCCCCCACTCTGCCTCCCCACTAGCCCTGTGCCTCCCAATGTGGTCCTGGATTTGTGAGAGTAAGACCTCCCTCCTTATAATGGTTATTTCTGTGTCTGTATGTCTTACTATATCTGATTAAAACAAATTTAGGTACATTTAAAACAGGGCTGAATTAAAAACAATAGCAGAGAGGAGCCTTGCTTTGACCATTGTGAAAATGGGTCATGAACTGAGAAGGATGAGAAACCCAATCTCTGCACCTAAGAACCAAACTAGAACAACTTCACTACAGAAACCATCCCCACCTGCTCCTAAATGCAGGTTCTAACTTTATTCTCTGCAATGTCTTGTCCTCATATCTTAAATCTGATTATCCACAGTTCATTAGATAAACCAGCGGTCCAGTCACCTTCTTGGAACACTAAAGCTAGGTTAAATAAATCATGCAAGGTCATTTATTGCAGGGCTTCTCAGAGCCTAACTGCGTTGTGCATCTCCAAGAGGACCACATAATATGAAGCATTTCTGAAACATGTGTATCTTGGAATGCTTTATTTTCATGTAAATCTAGCATGCCGTGAATCACACTTTGGGGAATGCTGTGGTAGATGAGGTTACACTGATGCATAAGATGAGTGATAAGATGTTAGATCATACTGCAGAGATTTCAGGGATTCTTCTGCCCAGCCCCCAGTTTTCATTAAGGGAAGTGTTATTATCTCCATTTCTGTATTTAAATGATACATCTTAAAAATATGTATTTAAAAGACACATATGTATTTAAAAGACAAGTTTTTAGATATGTATTAAAAAGACACATATAAGTGGTGAAAGACGAAATTAAGATCTTGGTCTTTTATCATGTAGGGCAGTATTGTATAACATGGTGATATTTTCTCTAAATGCTTTAATGAGCATTGTGAAAACAGTATTCATGCCACTCTATTAACTTTAGTATATAATCTGTAGTATTGCCTTTCATGGTATATTTGTGACAAAAGTTTCTGAAGTTTTGATAAAATAAATACCAGCTGTTTAGCTTATATGGTTGGGAGTTAGTCTGTTTTTATATACATTTCTCAAACTATAAGCTCTATCAAAGTTAAATATTTCCTTTTTTGGATGCTTTGGTCTGTTATTTCTCTACTGACATTGATCCCCAAATCATATTTTAGAGGTTTACTCTACCTTTCTTCATTTCTGTCTTCTTGGGATGATTCTAAAAGACAAAAAGGCTTAAAATGAATCGCAGCCCTATCTGCAGCAAAAAATCACTGCTACCTTGAATTTTGGGGAAAAGAAGAAATTATCAAGAAAATACTATCTGAGTATTCTAAGGATTAATGGAGTTCATAAGTATAAAGTGCTTGGTGCAGACTCTATATATAAATGTCTGCTAAATAAAAAAAATTTAAAAACAAGCTAGACATTGGTGTAGGGATGCAAATTTCTTCCTACGTGAATACGAATTCCACAGAGGACTCAGAAAGAATAAGCAGTTTTCTCCTTTTTATAGTAAAGGAAGAAGTAAGAGTGTTTCAATGCTGACTTTTTTAAGCCAAGAAAACAAGAAAAACAATCTCAAAGCTTTAAATAAAACTAGTTTCCTTGAACAAGACTTGTTATTACTTGGACAGAAAAACCAAATGGCTTTCATTACTCACCAGCAGAGAAACCACATGATTCAAGGGTATAAAATATGCCTATGAATAGTGAGTCGCTGGCTGTCTCTCTTACTTTGAAGATGTTGGCTCAGCTAGCTTTACAAATCACATCTTTTTCTTCCAAAGAACCTATATTTTCTTCATTTGTCAGGAATGACATTGGGTGGAGAGCTTCTGGGATTTACTCTATGAAATTTTGCAAGCTATATCCTAAACTACTCTCTGCAGTGAATTCTAGTCCAAGACTCATCAGTTCTTGAATATTGTGTGCTTATGGCATAAATAGTAGTTGAGAAGGAAGAAAACTCCAGAGATCATTTTCTATACAAACATAAAGATTTGTGGAATGTCTAAAGGCTGGACTGGGAATATAAAATCGTAATATAAATCAGTTATTTTTGCTGTCACCTGGGAACTTTTTTTGGTCACCATAAGACGTTTAACGGCAGGTTTTCATAAATAGATGTTGGGAAATCAGGAGGCAGGGTTTGATGAATATTTTATTCTGTGCCCAAAAAAGGTATTTTTAAACCACCAACTCTTTCCGTGAGAAAAAATTCCACTCTGCCAAAGAGAACATATTTCAGAGAGAATAATTTAGGGAGTCCAGGGACCTCAGAAACCATCAAAAGAGGCAAAACAGAGTTGTACAGTGGCCACAAAACTCCTCATTGCTTTAGAGAGAAAACAGTAAATGCATTTTATAAGGAAAATTAATTTTAAGATGTCAAGTTTTCCCTCAGCACATCTTGCCTGTTTTTTCATGTTTAATGTTTTATGGAGCTCTTTCTGCAAAAGAAAAAAAAAAAAAGGTTTTCTTAAATGCATAATATTTCTAAAACCTTCAAGGAGAGAGATAAGTCATTTCTAACTCACGAATCTAGGTCCAACATTCCACTTCTCATATGATACTAAATGTGCTCATAATTTTAGAATTTTATTGAACGTGGAAAGTTTGACAGCAGATAAGAAGGTAAGAATATGATAGCTCTTCTTAAACATGAATAAAATATGGCGTTAAAAATAGGCATTCTCAATCTTTTTGGAGATGGTACACCCAGTTGGTTGATTTCTCATCTCCGTCTCATGCCTGGCCACTTAACTGCTTCTTAGGACAGCTTTCTCATATTTTTCAAGTTAATTTTGTTATGATAGTACTCTTGATATAACAATATTTTTGCATATTTATTATAATTGTTGAATATATTCTGAATAGTTTACAAGATTAAACCTGGATGCAATCGGCCTGTGTCCATACCAGTGCTTTCCTTATTTGCCAATGCTACTTAGTTTGAGGATCTCAGAGACTTCTTTAGCTTCAGCACTTTGAACTGTGAGTATTCTGCTCCTTTATTAGCAAAATTATTTCAGCTTGTATTTCAAGTAAAGCGCTATTCTGTCTGAACATTTATGCCCTACTGCAGAACTTTCCCTTTCTTTTAAAATCTGGTGGTACTATTTTGATTTTTAACGGCAACAACAAATTCATATTATTTTTTAAGGCCCTAAAAAATAATACATGTGGTATTTTCTTGATTCTGAGATACCTCAATCATTTAATGGAAACTTTTTGGCAACCATACTTCTCAAATATATCTCCTAATTTCTGAAAAGTTAAATTGTTGGGGAAAAGTATATCTTATGAGAAATACAGGATAGCTACTGACACAGAAAAACATTCCACATATATATATATATGTATTTTTTACATACATATATATGTATTTTTATATACATATATATGTATTTTTATATAGATATATATTTTTATATACATATATATGTATTTTTATATAGATATATATTTTTATATACATATATGTATTTTTATATACATATATATTTTTATATACATATATATATATGTATTTATTTATTTATTTTTCGAGACAGAGTCTTGCTTTGTTGCCAGGCTGGAGTGCAATGGCATGATCTCAGCTCATTGCAACCTCTGCCTCCTGGGTTCAATCAATTCTCCTGCCTCAGCCTCCTGAGTAGCTGGGATTACAGGTGCACATCACCACACCAGGCTAATTTTTGTATTTTTAGTAGAGATGGGGTTTCACCATGTTGGTCAGGCTGGTCTCGAACTCCTGACCTCATGATCCACCTGCCTCAGCCTCCCAAAGTGCTGGGATTACAGGCATGAGCCACCACACCCAGCCTGTTCCAGATACATTTTTAAGTGAAAGAAACAAGTTGCAGAGCAATATTGCTAGTTTGTAGACAAATGTACACAGTAGAAGTACAATTGCTGTTCATATAATAATCTAGAGCCAGTAAACAGGTTCTTGGGGCTACTTTCCTCCGCGCGATCCTGCAGAGCTCAAGCTGAAGGAAGCTCTGTTATCTTCGACATGTGGCCGTCTTCATCCCGATGAGCTAGAAAGAGAAAAGAGCTTAGAGCAGCATGTATAGGACGTTTTCATAGCCAGGTCTAGAAGAAATGTATATCACTTCTACTCATGCTCCATGGGCTATACTTAGTCACATGACCACAACTAAACTGCAAGGCAGGCTGGGAAATATATTCTACATGTGTTCTCAGGAAGAAGAGAACACAAATTTTACTCTAGCTGTCTCTAATATATCTACACACATATTTGTGTGAATATATGTCGATTAGAAATAGAAATGTTAGCATATGCATAGAAAAAATGTGGAAGAATATAAACAAAATTACTTATCATGACTTTCTCAGGAAGATGGAATTTAGAAAACACTTTCTTTTCTTTTTTTTTTTTTTTTTTTAAGACTAAGTCTTGTTCTGTCACCCAGGCTGGAGTATAATGGTGTGATCTCGGCTCACTGCAACCTCCACCTCCTGGACTCAAGTGATTCTTGTGCCTCAGCCTCCCGAGTAGCTGGGACTACAGCTGCATGCCATCATGCCCAGCTAATATTTGTAATTTTAGTAGAGACAGGGTTTCACCTTGTTGGCTAGGCTGGTCTTGAACTCCTGACCTCAAGTGATCCACCTGTCTTTGCCTCCCAAAGTGCTGGGACTACAGCGTAAGTCACTGCATCCAGCCTATTTTCTATTTTTTCTTCATGTCTTAAAAATAACAAATATATTACTTTTGGAAGCAGAAGCTAGCTTTTTGTTTTGCTCTTGTAAAAGGCTACAAGGGCCTTAGCAGTGAGATGAAAATGCCTTCTCCCTAAGTGAGGTTTCTAAGGCCTGACGTCTTGTTGGGACTGCAAACATGTTTACTGATTTTCAAACAATATTCTTGTCTCTGTCAAATAGGTAGGAAAAATCAGTGTCGGTTTTCATATTGCTACAAAGAACTAGCACGAGACTGGGTAATTTATAAAGAAAAGAGGTTTAACTGACTCACAGTTCCACATGGCTGGGGAGGCCTCAGGAAACTTACAATCATGGTGGAAGGTGGAGGAGAAGCAAGGCACCTTCTTTACATGGCGACAGGAGAGAGAAGTGCAAGTAGGGAAAATGTCAGACGCTTATAAAACCATTAGATCTTGTGAGAACTCACTTATGATCACAAGAACAGCATTGGGGAAACCACCCCGTGATCCAATTACCTCCATTTGGTCTCTCCTTTGACATGTGGGAATTGTGGGAATTATGGGGATTACAACTGAAGATGAGATTTGGGTGGGGGCACAAAGCCTAACCATATCAGTCATTCGTCTCTGAAGCTTATTACAATTTGTACATATGTGCATTTATTATTTCTCAGGTTGATTCTTTTGGCCTCAAAAGGGGACTTCCCCCACCAGAAGTGATATGGGGGTATGGGCACTGTCACATGGCAGCTTACTCACAAGTTTCCAGATAAAGAGAACCTGATACAAAGAAAGGACTAAGGTTATGAGCCACTTACCATTTCTAGTTCAGTGGTTTTAGACAAGTCTCTTAACCCTCAACCGCACTGCGTTTCTCAACTTCAGTAATGTTAATGTTTTAGATTGGACAATTCTTTGTTGTAGGGTCTAGTCCTATACACTGGAGGATTTAGCAGCATTTCTGGCCTCTACATACCAGATGCCAGCAGCAACCCTTCCCCTCTGGTTGTAAAAATCAAAAATGTCTCCAAACATTGCCGAATGTCCCCTGGGGAGTAAAATTTATCCTGGTTGAGAATCACTGACTAAACCCCTGTGAGCTTTAATTTACATATTTGTAGTTTGGGGATAATAATGCTTTTCTGGTATAATAGGGAATGTTAGCACCACTAACTTTTATAATAAACAATTCCAGAATCTCAGTGAAATCTTTTGTTTTCATTACACCAGTGTGGATATTTTTGGTCTGGTCATTTTCCATGTAGAAAATTCAGGTGCCAGGCCAGGTGTGATCGCTCATGCCTGTAATCCCAGCACTAAGGGCGGCAGAGTGGGAGGATAGCTTGAGCCCAGGGGTTTAGTAATAATAATGATAATAGAAAATTCAGATGCTAGGCTATTTCCAGAGTCTTTTGGCTCTGACCTCCTTAAGTTCCTCAGAGTCCTCTCTGTTCAGCGGAGGGATGAAAACAGGGATAGGCGGTAACAAGTGGGAGATTATTATGAATGGCCTTGAAAGAGGCATATATTCTTTCTGCTTTTACATTCCATTTTCCAGGGCTTGGTCACACAGGCACACCTGGCTGCAGGGGAGGCTGGGGCATGTAATCTGAAGGACATGTAGTATTCCCAGGAGCCAGAAAGCCTATCTCAGCATAGAGGTGTTTTTGTTGTTGTTGTTGTTGTTGTGTGTATGTGTGAGCATAGTGATAATTTACTTACTAATTATGGAGTATGTGTATCTGAATGTCTCCATTTCACTAGTCTGATGGAACAAAAGAAGTACCATTGACACTGACATCGAACCCTCTCATGGAGAATGTAGGATTTCAACCACCAGCCATTCAAGGTCTCCCTGCAGTATTTCTGTGAGTCTCCAGGGACTCATAGGTACTCAGGAACGAGCCTCCTCAAGTTCTTTTGCTTGATATTCTTGTGGAAACTCATGGCATACAAGCCCTTGAGGGAGGCCACTAACCTCTGCTGCCGCTGCTGGTGACCCTCATGAGACAAGGTCCTGTGTCACTGTTCCAGGAAAATCATGCCATTCATACTACAGCTGCTCTTTGTGGTTTTTCCGACCCTGTCGGACCCTGCTGCTATGTTGTGGCACCAAAATAAGAGCAATGAACCCTCTCTTCCAACTTGGTTTTGCTTGCTTGCTTCAGTCACAGTGGTGCCCAGAATCTCCCTCGAACTTTCATGAAAGCTGCTCCTTTGGCTTTCCTCCCAACCCCCTATCCATAGGAGGTCAAATGTAATCAATTGCCCTGCACAGTGGGCAGAGCCAGCCAAGGAGAGGCGATTGTGGCAGGGACAGAAACTGCCCCTTACCTTCCTTTTCTCTGCTCTATTAGTATCTCTGGCCCCCGGGAACCCCCCGACCATGCATATCGGCTTCTGTAAAAGACACCCACAGGGCCATCAGCCCACAAGTCTGCAACAGCAACCTGATTGGGCTCAGCCAGGATTGCTACATATCTACCACCTTAAGCAGCATCCCTCCTGAAATTCCAAGAGCATGTGGTCACACCGCACAGGCATCACTCTAAAAAGCAACTAAATGAAGTGGAAGACATTATGGAGTGATATGGTTTGGCTGTGTCCTTACCCAAATCTCATCTTGAATTGTAGCTCCCACAATTCCCACGTGTTGTGTGAGGGATGCAGTGGGAGGTAATTGAATCATGGGGGTGGGTCTTTCCCTTGCTGTTCTTGTGAAGTAAGTCTCATGAGATCTAATGTTTTTCTTAAGGGGAGTGTCCTTGCACAGGCTTTCATTCTGTCTTGCCTCCTGCCATGTAAGACGTGCCTTTTGCCTTCTGCCATGATTATGAGGCCTCCCCAACCACATGGAACTGTGAGTCCATTAAACCGCTTTTTCTTTAAAAATGACCCTGTCTCAGGTATATCTTTATCAGCAGCATGAAAACGGACTAATACATGGAGTAAGAAGGCGACACATATTGTGTCTGCCAAGTGACACGGACTTGTTGCTCCTTTAGTTCACAGAACTTTAGGGCTCTTTGAACATGGCGATACTTGGTTACAACATGTTATGCACACATAATAAATCATATGCTATTCATGCTTAATTAAAGATGCAGCTTTCTAAAATAAATCACCACCGCAGCAGATCTCAGGGAAACTAAGCCACCTACCCTCACCTGTGTGCTCACTCACAGTCCTCCAACTTAGAAAGTATACTTAGCTCAGTCACCTAATTAGGTTAACAAGCATTTTTAGTGAACTCAGCTTCCACTAGCTGAGAAAAAGATACTTTCTGAGACTTGCAAAGCTGAAATAAAAAATTTGGGATTTGGCTTTGTACTTATTCAAATATTTTCAGTAGACTGTAGTTTTAGTTATTTTGGTAAGAAATGATGAAAACAATCAGTTACTCTCGTCTTCTCACCCAGACTGGTTTCTTTTGACCTCTGGAGTTGGCTATCCCTGCATTTAAATTTGATTGGCTACTTTGCAGGCCACTGTTACAACAAATAAGATGACATTGCAGAGTATTATCGATGGCTCGGGGACATAAAGGGGAGTGTAAGTAATGGCTACGGAGGAAGGAAGAAGGAATGAAGGAACTGAAGGTAGGAGGAAAAGGAAAAGGACGAATTAGGAAAAGAACTGGAAGAATGACTCCCTCCACTCTTTCCCTCTCTTCTTTTCTTCCTTCTTTCTCTCTTTTTCTTTCTTTTTCTTTTCTTTTCTTTCTTTTTCTTTCTTCTTTCTTTTTCTTTCTTTCTTTCTTTCTTTCTTTTTTCTTTCTTTTTTTTGAGCGAGTCTCACTCTGTCCCCCAGGCTGGAGTGCAGTGGCATAATCTTGGCTCACTGCAACCTCTGCCTCCCAGGTTCAAGCCATTCTCCTGCCTCAGCCTCCTGAGTATCTGAGATTACAGGCACCCACCACCATACCAGGCTAATTTTTGTATTTTTAAGTAGAGACAGAGTTTCACCATGTTGGCCAGGCTTGTTTTGAGCTCCTGACCTCAAGTGATTTGCTGGCCTTGGCCTCCCAAAGTGCTGGGATTACAGGTGTGAGCCACCATGCCCAACCTTGGATGTATTTATTGATGCCAACGAATCGGAATAATTTTTTTCTTTTAATAAAGAGAAGAGTTTAACAGGAAAGTGTGTATGAGTTAGTGAGGGTATGCATGTGTGTAGGTGCATGTATGTATGTTACGTGAAGAGCTGTATATGAAAAACAACCCCCAAACGCGAGAAACCAAAGAACAAGGCAGACAAATCCAGTTTGTCAGAATAGGATGGAAGTGTGGTCCTGGGCAGCAATAAGACAGGTAGGTCTCTGCACTGTTACTCCCCAGACCCAAGACTTATGTACCACAGGGAAAGGTGTTGCTGTTCCAGCAAGACAGTCAAAGGCAACCCTCCAGAAGAGGCAAGAAAGCCCCATGCGTCATAGCCTATGATTTGTGTAATAACACCAAGATTGACATGTTCTTACACTAGGGACAGTAAATAAAGCAGGAATCAGGAGGCATCCATGGGACTGGGGTAATCAGAAGTTAACATGGTGGATTGGCATCCAAGATGGAGTCATTTTTATCTCCACTATGTACAAGTGTAAGGGTGTGCCTCTGGTATGTATGTGAATATATGTGTACATGTGCAAATGTGTGTATGTCTGGAAGAATGTGTGTAGATATGTGTGTGTCTGCTCACATGTGAAAGTGAGTGTGAATGTGTATGTGTATATTTGTGTGTATGTGTGTGAGAGCTTATATGTGTGTGTACATTTGTGTGAATGTGTGTATATGTGTAAGAATATGTGTGTGTTTGTCTTAGAGAACTTAAAAACAATCAAAGAGCTGACTTTTTTTTTTCTTATTTGGTCTTGAGGTCTGCCTCAGATTTCCTGTAAACTCTACTGCTGTCCTGATAGGGCTCCAGAGGACTTGGTCATGGATGCTTACAACTGACCTTTCACAGGACCTCCTTTATCCTGGTGCATGGTCCAATTTTTGACCAGGTGTCCCCCTCACAGGAAACTTGTCTATACTGGCAGATACCTTTGTGGTTCTTGTCTGACTTGTGTCTACTTGGCTCTTACCAAGATAGCCACTCTGTAGGCAAGCCCTGACCAGGAAAGAAATTAGGTTCAGGTGTGTCAATCTGGTGAGAAACAGAAGAGGTGACACAACAAAACACATGAAATATTACAAGCAGTTTATTACTTACAGGTCCCAGAGAGAAGAGGGGAGCATCCTTCCCAGGGCCAACAGGAAGGGAGCTGACCAGGACACACACACTCAACCAGTGGGCAGGAAGTAAGAGAAAGGACACAGAGGACCCAAAGGCCAAAGACTTTATTGGAGTCTGCAACACTACCCAAGCAGGTTTCCCGTGAGAAGTTCTAATTGATGGGTTTAGAGCAAGCAGGCACGAGTTCCCTGCACCATGCTGTGACTGAGAGTGGCCACTGTGGCACATCTGTGCAATCCTTGTGGGGTGTGGGAGTCAGTGGGGTGCATCAAGCAGGTTGCATCTAACTGTGCCAAAAGGGGTTGGTCACCAGGAGACGGTTGTATAAAGCAGATAAATCGTCAATTACATTGAGGAATTGGGAATAGGTGGAGAACTGGAAACTGTCAAGGATAACTAAGCCCTGTTTCTGGTGTGAGAAAGTCCAACTTACATTCAAAATGGACGCCTTGGCAACATAAAATCATAGGAATTCACTGAAGCTGACTACCTGCAGTAGGATCAGTCACTCCTGCCTTGGAATGACCCCAAATCAAAGGCTTTAGATATCTTTCACATGCTTTTGACTCAGTTTTCTCATTAGACAATTCCCTCTGGACAAAAGTCAACTTAGGGAGTGAAGAGTAGAACTCAGCGGAGACAGAGAGACTGCCAAGTTTAGCCATGTGATCTTTCCAGCCTGAAAGAAAAATGGAGAGAGAAGTCGGGACAATTATAACCACAGACAGCTAGTTCTCCCCAGCAAGGAACAGGAACTTAACATTACTGAGGGCAAAAGTTAAAATAAATAAGACAAGGTGCCCAGAGGATCAGGAAGCCAGACAGAAGAGACACTGGGAAACTGAGGCCAAGTTACTCTCCCTGATGTGTGAACTATTAACAACAGGGTGACCACTCAGACACCCTTACCTCCTTCCCCTCTTGTCTTCTCACTTGGCAGGGGGTGGAAAGAGATGTTTGGGAAGACAGGAGAGTGAAGTGGGGAAGTGAGTAATTTGGGGCTGACATGGAAGTACAGGCTCTAGGATTCCCCCAAGCAGCGGGTGGACTGAGGGTGTGGTAGAGATTTTTAACAAAATCTCCAAAAAGGAGGCCAGAATCCAGATGCTTTAACAAAATAAAGAACAGTTTTTCCTAAAGGCCATGGATTCATGTATCACAAACTTAATTTTTGACGTATTTAAATGTTACTTGTCCTATGATATATGTAACATTTTCTTTAAATCAGCTTGCTTTTTTAGTCTAAGAAATTTATTTCAAAAGGAAACTTTATATCAGCAGTTCATGGAAAGCCAATATAACTTGTCAAAAATAAATATAATAAAAATAAATTATTTTTTCTCCCCTTCATTCTAGAGAAAATAAATTAACGCTATTAAATTTTAGCTATACATTATTGCCTGTGAAAGGCACTAAACCTTAAGGCCTACTGTCTATTAAAAAGGAGAATTAGGTAAGTTTGGTCAGATGTTGAAGATATTCTAGCACCAAGATGTTGAAGATATTCCAGCACCAAATTGAGACCTTCTCCTTTATTTAAACAGAACTGAGAGAGAGTGAAAAGGAAGTGACTTTCTCACTTGACAGAAAGGGAAGACTTGAGATAATAGTAAATGGAAAAAAAAAAAAGACAAGGAGATCAAAAATTAGAGAAAATATTTGATTTGGAGAATAAAGTGAACCAATAAATGCATAAATTTGCGTCTCTAAAGTAGAAAACCCAAGAAATGGAACAAAATCATATTGGAATTGGAATTGAAGGAAAACTCTGAAATAAAAGGAATAAATAAAGCTGAAAAGGCTACTATGTTTCAGGGAAGGTAATGTAAATATAACATTTACCTTAGATCTATCCTGACTGCATTGTTGAATTCAAAAGATAAACGAAAACAAACAAATGTCAGGCAACCAGGTAGAAAACGCAAATCAATTCAAGAGAAAGAAAATCAGGCTGGCCTCAGATTTCTTTAAACAACATAAGAATACTAATGACAAAGAAGCAACAAATACAGAAGAAAACTGTGACTCAAGAATATTACAGTCAACCTGGGCAACATGGTGGGAAATTAAACAAAATTAGCCAAGTGCAGTGGTGTGCATCTGTGGTCCCAGCTACGTGGGAGCTGGAGGTGGGAGAATCGCATGAGCCCAGGAGGTTGAGTCTGTGGTGAGTTGTGTTCATGTCACTGCTTTCCAGCCTGGGCAACAGAGCGAAACTGTGTCTTTAAAAAAAAAACAAAAACCAAAACACTCACCCAAGTTAATAACCAAGAAAAAAGGTAACAGATAGATATTCTTAAACATCAGTGAATGTGGGAAAAATAGCACTCATAAACTCTTTTTGGCTGGGAGAATATCTGAGGTTAAAAGCCATTAACCAAGTGTTGAAACCAAATAATAGAAATTAGGAATTAAGAAGACGTGGTGAAACATCTCCTGGTAAATATTTTACCATTTAAATATGAAACGAAGACTAAATAACCCTGGGATTTTGTTTCAGAACATAACATAAAGATTACAAAACGTGTAAACTTTTCGATGTAACAGTATACAGGAAAAGCAGTAACAGGAAAAATAAAAGTGCGCCTTTTTTTTTTTTTTTTTTTTTTTATTCCAGCTAGGGTCAGTTGAGACTTTTGAAGAGTGAAATCTGTAATTGAGAAATTTCACCTCTTAAATTTTTCATCTTTTTTCTTAATTGTACAGAGATTTTGTTTAAATGATATATTGTTGCACAACAAACCATCCTAACAGTGGCTTAAAATAATGATAATCATGTATTTGATCACAATTTGGCAATTTGAGCAGATCTCAGGGTAAGGACAGTTTGTCTCTAGTATACCTGGTGTCAACTAGAGTAGTTCAACTGGGGCCAGAGGGGTCACTCCCAAGATGGCTTACTCATATGGCTGGCAAAGTTAATGATGGCTGTTGTTTGGGAATTCAGTTGTGACTGTTGACCAGGGGCCTCAATTCTCCCCCATTGTTGGCATTTCTGTGTAGCTGCTCTGTATTAGGTTTGTTGTTGTTGTTGTTTTGTACTACTATAAAGAAATACCTGGGTAATTTATAAAGAAAAGAGGCTTCATTGGCTCACGGTTCTGCAGGAAGTACAAGAAGTGTGGTGACAGCATCTGCTTCTGGTGACGGCCTCAGGAAGCTTACAATCATGGCAGAAGGCAAAGGGGAGCATGTGCCTCACATGGCGAGCGTGAGAGCAAGAGACGGGGGAGGTGCAACATACTTTGAAACAACCAGATCTTGTGAGAACTCACTCACTATCTCGAGGACCTCAAGGACAGCACCAATCCATTTATGAGGGATCTGCCTCCACAACCCAAACACCTCCCACCTGGTCCCACCTCCAACATTGGGGATTACATTTCAACATGAGATTTGAAGAGGACAAACATCCAAACCATATCAGGCTTCCTTGCAGCATGGTGGCTGGGTTTCATGAGGAAGGAAGGAAGTGAAAGCTGCAAGTTCTCTTGAAGCCTAGGTGCAGAATTGAAACCATGTCACTTCTACTATATTCTACTGGATAAAGCAGTGACAGGCACAGCCCAGATTCAAGGTTCTGGAGAAATAGAGCCCACCCCTCAGTTGAAGGAGTGGTAATGAATTTGTGAACAAATTTTGCCACTACATCTGTCACTACCTCTTTCTTGTGATAGAATATTTTCAGTTTTACTTCAATTTATTTTTCATATTAAGCTCAAAATAATATTAAATTTGATATATTTGCCAAAAGTAACATATAGAGTATTATCCAATTATTAAAAAATTAGCTCTATCCATCTATCCACCTTTGCATCTGAATATATGCATAAGGAGACATCTAGAATGATGTTCAACTAATATTAAGTGTGGTTACTTCTAGATAATGGTATTTAAGATTTTTTTTTTTAAACTTGCTTTGTGTACTCTCCTATTTTATATGAATTTATTTGTATCATTTTAATAAAACAAATAAAGTTTTTATTTTCTTAAAATCTAGAAGGAAGAAAGTTGTTGGAAACCTAACTTTTCTCCTAGTCAGACAAGCAACACTCACAATGTCAGTGGGTTAAAAGTGCCTTTGGGAACCACAAGTGCCACTCACTGTGTGGAGGAAGAAAATGAGGTCCGGAGAGGGACTTGCTCCAGCTCACACATCTAGTCTCATTCAGTCCCACAGGAAGAAGAGGCATCAATTACCTGGTCAATTACTTGCTGCTGGGGAAACACTCAGGGAGCTGTGTGATAGGCTGGCCAAGAGACAGTGAGTTGTGTGTCACAACTTCTTCCAAAATATGAAGGAGGGAATTGGCTTGGATTTATCTAATATGAATCTATGCATTTGGATGTATCATGTGGAGCCATATATGTGGAGGGAAAATTCGGTTACCAGCTTGATTTCTGGGCACCTTAGCAGAGACTTAGATTTCTCCTGGTCCTTTAAATTCCTTTTCTGGATGTTTCCCTTAGGCATGATCTGTCCAGAGGGTGGTCTAGTCTATCTGTGGCCTAAAACCTCTGTGACACATGGATACTCCTGGCATAAGGATTTAAAACTCCCTTTGAAAATGGAAGGTTCTGAGGTGGAAGGTCTGGCTTTCCAGACAAAGGGAAAGTATATTTCAAGGAATTGCTTATGCAGAGCAGAGTCTATTTCAGATTAGGCTCCATGTTGCAAATTGCTGCTGCTCCTGTTCCATCACTGAATAAATTACAGTTGGGTTTTGTGGGTAATTTCTGGGGTGCAAACAGAATGGCTGGGGCTCCTGCTGTTATTGGGGAGCTGGTTATAGGGATGGTCACAAGATGGACTCTCACTGCCACAGGCCTTTCTCACTTGGTGGAGCTCCCAGGAGCCTATTTCTTTTTTTTTTTTTTTTTTTTTTTATTATACTTTAAGTTCTAGGGTACATGTGCATAACGTGCAGGTTTGTTACATATGTATACTTATGCCATGTTGGTGTGCTGCACCCATCAACTCGTCAGCACCCATCAATTCATCATTTATATCATGTATAACTCCCCAAGGCAATCCCTCCCTCCTCCCCCCTCCCCATGATAGGCCCCAGTGTGTGATGTTCCCCTTCCCGAGTCCAAGTGATCTCATTGTTCAGTTCCCACCTATGAGTGAGAACATGCGGTGTTTGGTTTTCTCTTCTTGTGATAGTTTGCTAAGAATGATGGTTTCCAGCTGCATCCATGTCCCTACAAAGGACGCAAACTCATCCTTTTTTATGGCTGCATAATATTCCATAGTGTATATGTGCCACATTTTCTTAATCCAGTCTGTCACAGATGGACATTTGGGTTGATTCCAAGTCTTTGCTATTGTGAATAGTGCCGCAATAAACATACGTGTGCATGTGTCTTTGTAGTAGAATAATTTATAATCCTTTGGGTATATACCCAGTAGTGGGATGGCTGGGTCATATGGTACATCTAGTTCTAGATCCTTGAGGAATTGCCATACTGTTTTCCATAATGGTTGAACTAGTTTACAATCCCACCAACAGTGTAAAAGTGTTCCTATTTCTCCACATCCTCTCCAACAACTGCTGTTTCCTGACTTCTTAATGATTGCCATTCTAACTGGTGTGAGATGGTATCTCATTGTGGTTTTGATTTGCATTTCTCTGATGGCGAGTGATGATGAGCATTTTTTCATGTGTCTGTTGGCTGTATGAATGTCTTCTTTTGAGAAATGTCTGTTCATATCCTTTGCCCACTTTTTGATGCGGTTGTTTGCTTTTTTCTTGTATATTTGTTTGAGTTCTTTGTAGATTCTGGATATTAGCCCTTTGTCAGATGAGTAGGTTGCAAAAATTTTCTCCCATTCTGTAGGTTGCCTGTTCACTCTGATGGTAGTTTCTTTTGCTGTGCAAAAACTCTTTAGTTTAATTAGATCCCATTTGTCAATTTTGGCTTTTGTTGCCGTTGCTTTTGGTGTTTCAGACATGAAGTCCTTGCCCATGCCTATGTCCTGAATGGTACTACCTAGATTTTCTTCTAGGGTTTTTATGGTATTACGTCTAACATTTAAGTCTCTAATCCATCTTGAATTAATCTTCGTATAAGGGGTAAGGAAAGGATCCAGTTTCAGCTTTCTACTTATGGCTAGCCAATTTTCCCAGCACCATTTATTAAATAGGGAATCCTTTCCCAATTTCTTGTTTCTCTGAGGTTTGTCAAAGATCAGATGGCTGTAGATGTGCGGTATTATTTCTGAGGGCTCTGTTCTGTTCCATTGGTCTATATCTCTGTTTTGGTACCAGTACCATGCTGTTTTGGTTACTGTAGCCTTGTATTATAGTTTGAAGTCAGGTAGCGTGACACCTCCAGCTTTGTCCTTTTGACTTAGGATTGTCTTGGCAATGCGGGCTCTTTTTTGGTTCCATATGAACTTTAAAGCAGTTTTTTCCAACTCTGTGAAGAAACTCATTGGTAGCTTGATGGGGATGGCATTGAATCTATAAATGACCTTGGGCAATATGGCCATTTTCACGATATTGATTCTTCCTATCCATGAGCATGGTATGTTCTTCCATTTGTTTGTGTCCTCTTTTATTTCACTGAGCAGTGGTTTGTAGTTCTCCTTAAAGAGGTCCTTTACATCCCTTGTAAGCTGGATTCCTAGGTATTTTATTCTCTTTGAAGCAATTGTGAATGGAAGTTCATTCCTGATTTGGCTCTCTGCTTGTCTGTTACTGGTGTATAAGAATGCTTGTGATTTTTGCACATTAATTTTGTATCCTGAGACTTTGCTGAAGTTGCTTATCAGCTTAAGGAGATTTTGGGCGGAGACGATGGGGTTTTCTAAATATACAATCATGTCATCTGCAAACAGGGACAATTTGACTTCTTCTTTTCCTAACTGGATACCCTTGATTTCTTTCTCTTGCCTGATTGCCCTAGCCAGAACTTCCAACACTATGTTGAATAGGAGTGGTGAGAGAGGGCATCCCTGTCTTGTGCCAGTTTTCAAAGGGAATTTTTCCAGTTTTTGCCCATTCAGTATGATATTAGCTGTGGGTTTGTCATAAATAGCTCTTATTATTTTGAGGTACGTTCCATCGATACCGAATTTATTGAGCGTTTTTAGCATGAAGGGCTGTTGAATTTTGTCAAAAGCCTTTTCTGCATCTATTGAGATAATCATGTGGTTCTTGTCTTTGGTTCTGTTTATATGCTGGATTACGTTTATTGATTTGCGAATGTTGAACCAGCCTTGCATCCCAGGGATGAAGCCCACTTGATCATGGTGGATAAGCTTTTTGATGTGCTGCTGAATCCGGTTTGCCAGTATTTTATTGAGAATTTTTGCATCGATGTTCATCAGGGATATTGGTCTAAAATTCTCTTTTTTTGTTGTGTCTCTGCCAGGCTTTGGTATCAGGATGATGTTGGCCTCATAAAATGAGTTAGGGAGGATTCCCTCTTTTTCTATTGATTGGAATAGTTTCAGAAGGAATGGTACCAGCTCCTCCTTGTACCTCTGGTAGAATTCAGCTGTGAATCCATCTGGTCCTGGACTTTTTTTGGTGGGTAGGCTATTAATTGTTGCCTCAATTTCAGAGCCTGCTATTGGTCTATTCAGGGATTCAACTTCTTCCTGGTTTAGCCTTGGGAGAGTGTAAGTGTCCAGGAAATTATCCATTTCTTCTAGATTTTCTAGTTGATTTGCATAGAGGCGTTTATAGTATTCTCTGACGGTAGTTTGTATTTCTGTGGGGTCAGTGGTGATATCCCCTTTATCATTTTTTATTGCGTCTATTTGATTCCTCTCTCTTTTCTTCTTTATTAGCCTTGCTAGCGGTCTGTCAATTTTGTTGATCTTTTCAAAAAACCAACTCCTGGATTCATTGATTTTTTGGAGGGTTTTTTGTGTCTCTATCTCCTTCAGTTCTGCTCTGATCTTAGTTATTTCTTGCCTTCTGCTAGCTTTTGAATGTGTTTGCTCTTGCCTCTCTAGTTCTTTTAATTGTGATGTTAGAGTGTCAATTTTAGATCTTTCCTGCTTTCTCTTGTGGGCATTTAGTGCTATAAATTTCCCTCTACACACTGCTTTAAATGTGTCCCAGAGATTCTGGTATGTTGTATCTTTGTTCTCATTGGTTTCAAAGAACATCTTTATTTCTGCTTTAGTTTCATTATGTACCCAGTAGTCATTCAGGAGCAGGTTGTTCAGTTTCCATGTAGTTGAGCAGTTTTGATTGAGTTTCTTAGTCCTGAGTTCTAGTTTGATTGCACTGTGGTCTGAGAGACAGTTTGTTATAATTTCTGTTCTTGTACATTTGCTGAGGAGTGCTTTACTTCCAATTATGTGGTCAATTTTGGAATAAGTGCGATGTGGTGCTGAGAAGAATGTATATTCTGTTGATTTGGGGTGGAGAGTTCTATAGATGTCTATTAGGTCCGCTTGGTGCAGAGATGAGTTCAATTCCTGGATATCCTTGTTAACTTTCTGTCTCGTTGATCTGTCTAATGTTGACAGTGGAGTGTTGAAGTCTCCCATTATTATTGTATGGGAGTCTAAGTCTCTTTGTAAGTCTCTAAGGACTTGCTTTATGAATCTGGGTGCTCCTGTATTGGGTGCATATATATTTAGGATAGTTAGCTCTTCCTGTTGAATTGATCCCTTTACCATTATGTAATGGCCTTCTTTGTCTCTTTTGATCTTTGATGGTTTAAAGTCTGTTTTATCAGAGACTAGGATTGCAACCCCTGCTTTTTTTTGTTCTCCATTTGCTTGGTAGATCTTCCTCCATCCCTTTATTTTGAGCCTATGTATGTCTCTGCATGTGAGATGGGTCTCCTGAATACAGCAGACTGATGGGTCTTGACTCTTTATTCAGTTTGCCAGTCTGTGTCTTTTAATTGGAGCATTTAGTCCATTAACATTTAAGGTTAATATTGTTATGTGTGAACTTGATCCTGCCATTATGATATTAACTGGTTATTTTGCTCGTTAGTTGATGCAGTTTCTTCCTAGCCTCAATGGTCTTTACATTTTGGCATGTTTTTGCAATGGCTGGTACCGGTTGTTCCTTTCCATGTTTAGGGCTTCCTTCAGGGTTTCTTGTAAGGCGGGCCTGGTGGTGACAAAATCTCTAAGCATTTGCTTATCTGTAAAGGATTTTATTTCTCTTTCACTGATGAAACTTAGTTTGGCTGGATATGAAATTCTGGGTTTAAAATTCTTTTCTTTAAGAACGTTGAATATTGGCCCCCACTCTCTTCTGGCTTGTAGAGTTTCTGCCGAGAGATCTGCTGTTAGTCTGATGGGCTTCCCTTTGTGGGTAACCCGACCTTTCTCTCTGGCTGCCCTTAAGATTTTTTCCTTCATTTCAACTTTGGTGAATCTGGCAATTATGTGTCTTGGAGTTGCTCTTCTGGAGGAGTATCTTTGTGGCGTTCTCTGTATTTCCTGAATTTGAATGTTGGCCTGCCCTACTAGGTTGGGGAAGTTCTCCTGGATGATATCCTGAAGAGTGTTTTCCAACTTGGTTCCATTTTCCCCCTCACTTTCAGGCACCCCAATCAGACGTAGATTTGGTCTTTTTACGTAATCCCATACTTCTTGCAGGCTTTGTTCATTTCTTTTTTTTCTTTTTTCTTTTGGTTTCTCTTCTGGCTTCATTTCATTCACTTGATCTTCAATCGCTGATACTCTTTCTTCCAGTTGATCGAGTCGGTTACTGAAGCTTGTGCATTTGTCACGTATTTCTCGTGTCATGGTTTTCGTCTCTGTCATTTCGTTTATGATCTTCTCTGCATTAATTAGTCTAGCTGTCAATTCTTCTACTCTTTTTTCAAGATTTTTAGTTTCTTTGTGCTGGGTACGTAATTCCTCCTTTAGCTCTGAGAAGTTTGATGGACTGAAGCCTTCTTCTCTCATCTCGTCAAAGTCATTCTCTGACCAGCTTTGATCCATTGCTGGCGATGGGCTGCGCTCCTTTGCAGGGGGAGATGCGCTCTTATTTTTTGAATTTCCAGCTTTTCTGCCCTGCTTCTTCCCCATCTTTGTGGTTTTATCTGTCTCTGGTCTTTGATGATGGTGACATACTGATGGGGTTTTCGTATAGGTGTCCTTCCTGTTTGATAGTTTTCCTTCTGACAGTCAGAAGGACTGTCTGTTGGTCTGTTGGAGATTGCTTGAGGTCCACTCCAGACCCTGTTTGCCTGGGTATCAGCAGCAGAGGTTGCCGAAGATAGAATATTGCTGAACAGTGAGTGTACCTGTCTGATTCTTCCTTTGGAAGTTTCCTCTCAGGGGTGTACTCCACCCTGTGAGGTGTGGGGTGTCAGACTGCCCCTAGTGGGGGATGTCTCCCAGCTAGGCTACTCAGGGGTCAGGGACCCACCTGAGCAGGCAGTCTGTCCGTTTTCAGATCTCAACCTCCGCGTTGGGAGATCCACGGCTCTCCCCAAAGCTGTCAGACAGAGTTGTTCGCGTCTGCACCAGCCCCCGCTGCTTCCCCTGTTGGTCTTCAGCTGTGCGCTGTCCCCAGAGGTGGAGTCTACAGACACAGGCAGGCTTCCTTGAGCTGCTGTGAGCTCCACCCAGTTCGAGCTTCCCAGCGGCTTTGTTTACCTACTTAAGCCTCAGCAATGGCGGGCGCCCCTCCCCCAGCCTCGCTGCTGCCTTGCGGATAGATCGCCGCAGACTGCTGTGTTAGCAGTGAGGGAGGCTCCGTGGGCGTGGGACCCTCCCGGCCAGGTGTGGGATATATTCTCCTGGTGTGCCTGTTTGCTTAAAGCGCGGTATTGGGGTGGGAGTTACCCGATTTTCCAGGTGTTGTGTGTCTCAGTTCCCCTGGCTAGGAAAACGGATTCCCTTCCCCCTTGCGCTTCCAGGTGAGGCGATGCCTCGCCCTGCTTCAGCTCTCGCTGGTCAGGCTGCAGCAGCTGACCAGCCCCGATTGTCCGGCACTCCCTAGTGAGATGACCCCAGTACCTCAGTTGAAAATGCAGAAATCACCGGTCTTCTGTGTCGCTCGCGCTGGGAGTTGGAGACTGGAGCTGTTCCTATTCGGCCATCTTGCTCCGCCCCCCCAGGAGCCTATTTCTTGACCAGAGGACTTGGTCTTCCAGGACTGGTGCAGCCTGCCCTTGCCTTTGCGATCCAGCACCCAACACCACATGTGTGGTCTTGGCCAGCTCTGCTCCTTATCGAGGGGCACAATGTGGAGTTCATTTTCACTAAATCTTCCCTGACATTTTGCTGAAGTTACTATTTCCCAGCATTCAGCTGCTCTCTGGTGACCTAAATGGGAAAGGGGCCAGCCTCCAGCAAATCTCTTTTTTTGAGGAGAGAGAAACATGCCCAGGAAGCCAGCAATAAATAAAGACCCAGTGCAGTGCGTGCAGCAAGGATGGAAACCTGCTGTTTTGTCCAATTGCATCAGGAAAAAACAAAACATCCAGGAATCTATCTGGTCTGATTTGCTTTGCTGTTTCTTTTAGAGGACATTTCCCCGAGAGGCTAATCCTCCTGTTTTCATTCTTGCTTTCTCTGCTGCTGCAAGAGGGCCGGAGAGATTTGTCTGTATGATCCTTCTACCTCTTCCTGTTTCCCATCATGAACAACAGAGAGTACTTCAGGAATTAATGTACTGTCTTTTGAAATGTCATGTCTCATTCAGAACACTTTTGAGGAGGACGACAAGGAAATGAGATTAGGAGGGTTTTGTACAGTTCAGGAAACAAGCCATCCTTTTAACAACCAACATTCCCAACACTTTAATTGAGCACATTCTATGTACCAGGTATAGCGTTCAGCTCAGGGCAACAGCACAGAAAGGGGCAAGGAGGCATGGAGAGCTTGTTGCATCTGGCGAATCACAAGTAGTTCTGAATAGCTAGAGTGAGAGATACATAGAATTTCTCACTGTTTTCAGAGATGAAAAAGACAAAAAGATCTCCCCTTACAGAGTTCTCATTTTAATGAAAAGGACAGAAGAGAAAACCACCCATATGCTCTATGCTTTAATGAAAGGATGTGTGCCATGGTGCCCTGGGAGCTGAAAAGAAAGAAGGACAGAGTTAAAACAGCCAGGGATTATTGGTGGAGATGGAGGTTGGAGGGAAGGTCAAGGAGGGTTCACAACACAGGAGAAGCTTGGACTGAGTGTTGAAGGGTAAGTAGATTTTTTCTCAAGTCCACAATGGATGAGAGGGAACACCAGACAGTGGAAACAGGATATACCAATGCTTAAAGGCCTGAGGATATGTATTGCAGCAGGGAAACTGCAAATATAAAGCAATGGTTCTGAACAGCCAGCCTACAGAGTATGGAGTGGTTGGAGTCCAGGGAAACCAAAAGGAGACTGGGTGACACCTCTGCCGCGGGCTTCTAGGAGATTGAATTGACCAGGACTCATGGCCATTCCAAGCACTGACATCTCAGCTCCAGATACTTATATACTTAGGATAACCCAGAGGAGAAGCTGCCAGCCCTTTCCATATTTTAAAGGGTAGAGGCTCTTCTGAAAATCTAATGAAGACACAGACTGCTTCCCAGATAACTGCACACACTCACATCAATTTCAGAGAGTTTGCAGACCTTTCTGAAGCACATGCCCCAGACTAAGATGACTCTTAAGGTAGAATCTGATAACTTCACAAGCAAGCCAAGCATCATCTCCAGAGAATGCAGACAGGTTTTCCTGACAGCAGCACGACACCATCCCTTAGTTGCAATTGCCCTTCTAACCTCATATTTTCTTCAACTCAGTCACCCAAGAAATGCAGCTACGAAGAGCACCAGTTCTCTCAGGACCTCTCATACTGCTGCTTCTTTGCCTCTTCATTCAGTTTTGTAAGTGGCATAAGTGCATATTAGGTCATTTGAAATGATTTCATTTGTGCACAGCAAGTGATGGGCAGGAAATCACTGAGCCCAAGGCAGCAGCCCAGCACAAGCGGCCCGCACAGCAGATCGATGCAGAAGGGTGGGGTGAAATTGACCTCCCTTGGTGGACTAAGGCGGCTTCACTGAAAGGAGTTTTAATTACGACGCTGAAGTGTATTTGTCATATAAAGTACATCAGGGATAAAATATTAAAAGGGCACATACTCCTTTCCAGGAGAATGAGTTTTTCTGCCAGTGTATTTTATTGAAACAATAATCCTGACGAAATCAAAGTAACACCGAGACCCTGCCAGGGAGAGTTGATGAAAGCAAAGGCATCTTCTCGTGCAAACACCTACCCTTTATTCAGCTCCTACTCTGCACCAGCCTTATTCTACATTCATCGGTTTATTCAGCTCTCCTGCTGACCCACCAGGACCCATCTGACACATGGGGAGACTGACACTCAGATAGATGTAAGAGTCACAGCCAGAAAAGGCAGAGATGGAATTTAAACCAAGGTCACTTGATTATAAAGCATATCATCTTTTTCTTTTTAGTTGTCTTTTAAATTCAATCTTTTTCCTGCAAGGTAACAAATACACATAGTCTAGAAGATTGAAAACTATAAGCAGGTTCATAACAAAACCCTGAAATCTTCTACCTGGTGCCTTAGCCCCATTCCCCTTCAGGGTGATCTCCACTGTATTAGTCTGGGTTCTCTAGAGAAACAGAACCGAGACGGTGTGTGTGTGTACACAGAAGGCAAGGGAGAGAGAAGTATCTATTTTAAGGAATTGGCTAATGCGATTATGGAGGTTGGCAAGTCCACCGTCTGTATGGTAGGTGGGCAGGCTGGAGACCCAGGAAAGAGCCAGTGTTGCAACTCAAAACCAGAGGCTGCCTGTTGGCAGAATTCCTTCTTGCTTAGGGGAAGTCAGTCTTTGTTCTCTGAGGCTTTCAAGAGATTGGATGAGACCCACCCACATTATGGAAGGCAATCTGCTTTACTCAAAGTTCACCAATTTAAATGTTAGTCTCGTTTTAAAAACACCCTCACAAAAACATCCAGAATAATGTTTGACCAGATATCTGGGCACCGTGGCCTGGCCAAGTTGCTGCATAAAACTATCCATCACATCCACTTTCAATTCTATTAAGTGTTTAATCTAGTCCTTACTTCCACATTTTTAAAAAAATGTGCTTTTATTGTTCGTTCTTTTTTTTCTGCTTTAAGTGTTAACTATTAACTTTTTATGATGACACTTGCAGATTTAGCTTTCTCACACACCTCGCAGTAAGTCCTGTTTCTGCACCATCCTCTCAACATTGTTAAATCACCCTTTAAACCAATTTCAGAGTTCACATTATTATGACTGCTGAACCACACGGTGTACTTCAGTTATGTTTTCTTTCTCATTCGTATTTTTGCTCCTTTTGGGAATTAAAAATCATCCCATGTTTTGTTTGCTTAGTTTACTGCTTAGTGGCTATTACTGATTAATCCCCAAACTCCAACAGCACTGAAAAATCTCTCAATACGCTGACCTGTCTTGAGTATTCTGTCTATTCCTCCTGCCTGTTCTTTTCTTTCTCCTTCCTTCCCGCTGAGCCC
This sequence comes from Rhinopithecus roxellana, assembly GCF_007565055.1. NCBI lineage: Eukaryota > Metazoa > Chordata > Mammalia > Primates > Cercopithecidae > Rhinopithecus > Rhinopithecus roxellana. The sequence goes on along the minus strand of NC_044556.1, from coordinate 36,706,186 downwards.
TGTGTATTGCTGATCTGGATAGGCCTTTCCCTAGGCCTGCAAAGCTGCAGTCCCCACATCCCCATGGCCATGCCCTGGGAATTCAGTTGCCTCCTTTCTGTGTGTTCATCCCTGGCTACCTGGATCCCATGTTTTCTTCTTTCTTGATTTCTTCTTTTTTTAAAAAATTTTTATTTTGGTGGGTGCACATTTTCTAGTAGCTTCCTGAGAAAGACGGCCTGCAAGTGAATTTTTGAGGCCTTGCATATCTGAAAATATCTTTCTTCTACCTCACACTTCATTGATAGCTCGAACAGGCATAGAATTCTTTATTGAAAATGATTTTCCTCCAGAATTTTGAGGGCTTTGTTCTGTTATTTTCTGGATTTCACCGTTGCTGTTGAGATGATTGTTGCCATTCTGATTCCTGATCAGCTTCAGAAGTTTGTATTTGATCTTTTTAAATTTCCCCTCTGGAAACTTTTAGGATCTTTTCTTTATCCTTAGTGTACTGAAATTTTATGATTATGAGCCTTGGTGTGGGTTTTTCTTTCTTCATTCATTCGACACTTTTCAGAGGCCCTTATCTTTCTGTTTTGTAAAATTTTTCTTGTATTGTTTCTTCAGTAATTTCTTCTCCTCTATTTTCTTTTCTTTCTCTTTCTGGAATGTCTATTATTAAATGCCAATTCTCTTTATTGGATTCTCTAGTTGGCTTATCTTTCCTTTTTCTACTTATTTTTTATTCAACTTTCTAGGAAATTTCCTCAATTTTATCTTCCAAACTTCCTACTGAGTTTACAATTTTTTTATTTTATTTTTAACTTCTGAAAACTCTTCATTATTTTCTGAATGTTTATTTTTTAGAGTCTCTTATTCTCAAATTCAAGGGTGCAATTATCTAACCCTATTCTAAGGATAACATTTACAGATTTCTAAATGTTTTCTTGTTTTCATTGCTGTCTCTTCTTCCTCTAAGCTTCTTTTATCTACTGGTCTGTTTTGATCTCTTTCACATTCTAGGTACTCTCCAAACATCTGTTAATCTTTGTCCATTTTAAGACAGGAAGGCATTATCAACGTTGTGAGGCACTAAAATGCTGATGCAAAGCTCTGTGTGCATATTAGGGGCTTATTGTCTGGTGACAGTAAACAGTGGTGATCAGATGGGAACCAGACTGTTTTGTTAAAGATCTCCCAAAGCAGCAACCTTAGACATTTCTCTTGAGCTGGCCAGTTTCCCTAGTGAAGAATCTTTCAGGAACATAAGGTTGGCTTTAGATATTCTGGGGCAGAGCGTGGCAGGGGGTGGGGGGCGGTGGCGCAGGCGGGGCTGGGGTTCTAAGTATTCACATAATCCCCGTTTTTGGTAGGGAGGCTAATAGCCATCCTCAGTTGGACCCAGTCTCCCCATGTTCCCCAAGGAGCCTGACTGGTTCACTTCCCCAGAGAGTAAATTTCTGGTCCTGCTAAGTATGAAAAAAAGGAGCCAGACCAAAATAAAAAATAAAAAAAAAAACACTGAGTGGGTAAAAAGTCAGCCTGGGCAAGGCAAGAGGAGGGAAAGAGGAGGCATAAGTGGGTATCATTGCTTCTTTCCATCTCTTGATCACCTATCTTTTTTACAGCCCCAATACGTACTTCTATATTTTGACGCACATCGTGTCTTCAATTCCTGAATCTTTCTAGAGATCTGAAGTATAGAGAGGCTCGCTTCATCTTGACTTCTTCCCTTTCTTGCTGGCTTTGTTCCAAATTATATCTGCTCATCTGCTTCTCAGCTTCCAAATTTTTATAGACATTTATTATCTGCTGAATTTCCTCCCTGGTTTCTTGCCTTGGTAGTCTGTTTGTTTTTTAAATACTATACTATCATCTTAGTGGACTTTTGGTAGGAAACAGATAAAAGCATGTGTTCTAGTCTCCATGTTTAGCCAGAAGCTCCCCAGAGCAGCCACTCTTAACTCCTGGGCTTAGAAGAGACTGATGGGGAAAAAGCCTCCTGATTGTGGAACTTCAGCCATTGTATTCCAGGCTAGCCACTGCTGCTTTGGTTCACAGTACACATGAGGTATGCTATACGAACTAACCTTTTAGCAATGCTCTTTATGGCTGTCTCCCTGGAGAGCTTCAAGAAGTCAGGCATTATGCACCAGGTAAGCATCCTCAGTGGGATAGGAGTCATCTGGCCAAGCCGGCTGTAAAGTAAATCCCTTTCCCCATTATTCTGTTGCCAGTTGGCTTCACTTAGTAAACATATGGTTAAGTAGTTAATGTGGCCGGTACACTATGAACAGCCAGCAGTCAGCCTCTTAGGGCTTCTTGGTGGGTTCATAACTACCACATTGTTTTGGTTGCAGGGGAAATTCAGTTTTTGGCTTGGCTAAGTACAGATTTATCTCTGATAATGTAAAATCATCTTGAAATGCCTGTGTAAACACTGCTCTCTCCTTTCTTGCTTGTCATCTGAAACACTTTCCACTTTTAAGGCTCAGGTAAAATGCCAGTTCTTCTGTAACTCTTCTAGTCCTCATCTTCACGTTCTCAGGGTGCTTTTGATGGGACTCTGGGGTTACCTTTTCTAAGGATTGCATTCACTTGTTTAATAGTTGCCCTCTGTGGTTGGACAGGGAGCTCATCAAAGCCAGCAACTCTGTCTCCCCTCTACTCCAGTGCCCAGCAGGGTGTCTGACACATACATGGGAGCAGCCCATGCATATTTATTGACTGACTGAGTGAAGAGTCTTCTATTAGTAGAGCCTATGTATCCTTTTACCAGAGATGGTAAAAAGACATCCTAGTGATGAGTTTGTAGTGAGCTACCTTTTGGCTTCACATTAGAGCCTCTAGAGACAACTCAAGGCTTTCCTTGGCAATACCCCTTCCCCTAAGCCCCCCTGCCAGGAGAAGAGGCTCAAGTGTGAGTTAAGAACAAAGTAGAATGACAAGACAGAGCTAGTCTCTGCCTTGGGAGTGCACTTCTCGGGGAAGGATGGGAGACTGGGGTCCACACTCTTGGCTCTCCCCTTGGATCCTGCTGCTCCTTTGGGATGTGGCTTGCTCCTAACTGCTGGAGTGACACAAAGGGCCCACATCATCTGGTTTTCCTTGTCCTGGTCCCTCCTGTCATCATCAGGGTTACACTGTACCCTGCAAACATCCTGTGCAAGTTGTAACCCAATGGAGGTCATCAGCCCTATGTATCTACTCCAGTTGGAAAATTCCTTTATTTCAAGGCATCAAGTACGGGAAAGTAAATGATTTTCCTAGTTTAACATTTGCATTAAACACAGGCTGTGTTCTCACAGGGGCCCTGCAGAATGTGTTTCCCAGTTCTTATGACAAAAAGAATACTGCTGGTATGGATTAACAAAGAATGTCTTCAAATAATAATCAAAAGACATAGATAAATTCCAAATAAAATTCCATAATAATGGAATACTATGTAGCAATGGAAAGGAACTGTCACTGGTATATGCAAAAATATCATGCGGAGTGAAAGGAGACAGAAATAAAAGACTACATGGTGTATGATTCCATTTATATGAAATTTATGGAAAACACAAGTCTATGGAGATGGAAGGTGGATGGGTGTTTGCCTGGGGCTAGAGGGGAAGTGGAAATTAACATGGGCACAGCATTATCTGTCTGGAGTAATGGAACTCTTCTAAACTGGATTGTGGTGATGGCTGCACTATTGTATAGATTAACTAAAAGTCATCAGAATGTGCATTTATACTGGGGAATTGTATGATATGTAAAGTATACATCTATGAAGCTGCTAGAAGTATGGAAAAAAAAGAAGCCAGACCCTACCCCCCCATACACAAAAAAGACTTAAACACTCTTCCTTCAACTCAGGAAGTAGATGGAAAAGATTTGCTAGGGTTCTGCGGCTCTCTATTGATGTAGATTTCAGGCATGCATCAACGTTAAAGTCTTTTTCCTTTTAATTTAACAACACTGTCTTCCTGTCCTTAGAGGGATGGAAATGGCACAGAATCCTCCTACTGCTGAAGACAGTGAAACCAGAAAGCGAGGCGCGAGGAAGATACTCGGCTCCCCTGAGCTGCCTCCCCCACATGCAACCTCTTCAGCTCACCCGGCCCAGCAGCTTCTTCATCTCCTCTTTTAGCTATTACTTTAGTCATCCAAGCACAAAGACCCAAGTTGTCAGTGTCAGCAGATTCAACCTACACAGTGCAGCTCCAGCTCCGTCAAGGCCCATGCGCTTCCTTGCAAGACAGTCCTGAAGAGGCAGCTCTGAGCAAAGACGTGAGGAGCCAGGAGGGGCACTGGCTGGCCCAAGGCAAGCAGCTTTGCTGACCGGTTGGCAGGTCAAGGGCCCAGGTCTCTGTAATCCAAACCACCCGGAAAGAATCAGACCCACCAGGATGGAGAGATGAAAAATTAGAAAAAAATAGTAGGATAGAAAATATCCTCACAATAATAGGCCACACTCATCTAGACGTTTTAATACTTTCCAGAACTCTTTCACATTATCTTATTTAATCCTCACAGCTCCAGGCAAGATTGCCATTAACATCCCCAAGAAACTGAGGGAGACAGGCAAGATAATCAGTGACAGAGTTGGGGACTTAAAGTCAGTTCTTTTGACTTAAATTAGTTATACGCACCATACTATGTACATGTGGGTCCCTATATTCACTAATATATATATGGGCTATGTATACATAGTATAGATACCATATTTATGTATACATCTATGTACATATGTTTGTGTGTGTGTGTGCGCACATTGAATACCCACTGTGTATTAGGCCCTTTTTAAAGCCCTTCACATTGTATCCTCACCACAACCCCATGAAGCAGATACTTTTTAACAGATGAGGAAACTGAGGCACAGAGCGATTTCTCTTGCCAAAGGTCATACAGTGTCCAAGTGACAGAGCTGGGATTTGAACCGACATCATCCAGTGTGCTTTCATGACACCACATTGCCTGTCTCTTGGTCCACCACATGGGTGAGTTTTGGCTTTGATTTCAGGGTACAGATTGCACTAAAATTCTGGCTCTCCCAGCTCGAGTCGGTCCGGCCCGTGCTGCCTTCACCTGCAAGGACTTCATTTCCTGCCGTCATGGCAGCTCTGTCTCATCAGTGTCCCAACCGCTTAGGGTTTCTTTCACTCCCAGGCTTGGCTTCTGTTTCTGCTGCCACCAGCCTCATGGTACAGGCCCCAGAGGAGCTGAAAAAGCATGTGGATTTTATGAGCCTATGGATTTTTGAAATGTTATGAATGTTGATTTATTATCTTCTCTGCATGTACAAAATGGCCTTCTAAAAACTTTATGGATATATTTACATGGCAATTTCCAACTAAAGAATGTACTGTAATACCAAGAAATTTGTTGCCAATATTGGTTCATTTCCAAGTGATATTGAATCAGGTCTAAGTAAATATTTATGATTTATCTTGAAATGTGACAGACTCATGACACAGTAATTAATTTTACTGTAGGCTGCATTCAGAGTGGCTTTGGTAATATACGAGTAGGTGTGTAAAATGTTTATAGGGCTTTCAAAAATAAGCCCAAGGCTTAAATGAAACCTTAATCAGACAACCGAGGAGCAACACAATTGCAATTCTAATTTTGCTGATAGAATTTCTGTGGGAAACAAGGAGTTTCAGAGATTGATATTCATGGCAGAGAACCAGCACAGATCATATATTTTATGTACTGCTAAACTATTTGGAAACTTCAAATACATTTACTTTTCAAGAAATGCATGCTTTGAACAATGGTTACAAAGAAAAGGCTAAATTTAGAAAACTGGCTTTGGTTTAGGGCAAATGCAGAGAGGAACAGATATTTCAGAACTCTGCAAGAGGCTAAAGGCCTTCATATGAGGCCTCCGTTTTGGGGTGCTTCTTTTTCTCATCCCCACATTTAATCAGTCAACAAATCCTGCGTTTTCTACCTTAAAAACATATCCAGAATCTGGCTGCGTCTCGCCACCTCCACTATAACCACATGGTCCACCCCCATCATCTCTCACCTGGGTTACTGTGGAAGCCCCTGGCCTGGCCTCCCTGTGTCCAAGCATCCTCCCTTCCCCACGGATCATTCCCCTCCCTTCCGGCATGATCCCTGTGGGAACATAAGTGAGTTCACACCACTCCCCTATTTCCACTGGCTTCCAATCCCACTCAGACTCCAAGCCAAATACACAGGGAGCCTACAGTCCCCACAGGACTGTATTAGTCAGGGTTCCCTAGAGGGACAGAACTAACAGGGTATATATATGTTATATATAATACCCTATTATATAATAATATATATATAAAGGGGAGTTTGTTAAGTGTTAACTTACACGATCACAAGGTCCCACAACAGATTATTATTGTTATCCCCAAGAGTGTATTCATCCAATAACATTTATTGAATACCTACTATTTGTCAGGCACTATGCTATGTATTGATGCTGTAAAACTGTATTGGTCTTGCTTCAAGGAACCTACAATTTAATGAAGGAGAAAAACACACAAAAAATGAACTATTGCAGCCCCATCAGCCCAAAATGATATGTGTTATGGAGGGTGGTGGAGTAGGAAGAGGTACAGCTACATCACAAGATCCACAGGAGAAATGAACTCACAGCTTTGTTTGTTTGTTTGTTTGTTTTTTAAACTTGCTTTCTGGGTCAGATAAGCTGGCTTATGATGGTAATCCCAGACCTTTGAAAGTCCAAGGTGGGAAGAATGCTTAGTCCCATGAGTTTGAGTCCAGCCTAGACAACATGGTGAGATTCTGTCTATTGAAAAAGGAAAAAAACAGCCAGGCTTGGTGGTGCACGCTTGTAGTTCTAGCTACTGAGGAGGCTGAGGCAGGAGGATCGCTCGAGTCCAGGAGTTCGAGGCTGCAGTGAGCTGTGATCATGCCACTGTACTGCATTCCAGTCTGGGTGACTGCAAGATTCTGTCTTGGAAAAAAAAAAAAATCCTACTTTCTTCCTCCTCAATCATGCAAAGCTCTTTGTTAATTTCCTCCTTTGCCTGATGAATGGACTTTCCCAGAGAAGTCAGTCTACAGACACTATTTTTATTTACAATGACCAGAAATCAGGTTAGTTTAGAGTCTGTCCTGGGGCTGGTTCAAGGGAGGGGTGATGGAAAATCTTGTGTATTACTCCTTTCCCTTTGACAGTCTCTCCAAAAAAGGCTTTGTTGCCGTCATGAAAGATTTGAAGTGTCTTTCCAGGGGGATCAAAACTCCATAAATCTACCCGCACACATAGACCCTAAGAGTCTTATAAAGATACTGCCTCTAATATCTCAAAGTAGGGAGTGGGCAGCCCAGGGAATGCAGAATGATATGCTGGGGAAATGGGAAGCAAATATTGGGATGTCTGCTACTAATGTTTTATCTAAAAATGAGAAAGGAATTAAGCTTCACTTAAATTTAATATGCAGGTTGACGCATGCATGCTTGCTTGGTCTGTCTGTTGCTCCCATGTCATACACAGACCTCAAGGGGTATCCTGAGGAACACCGAGTGTTACACACAGTTTGACGAGTCTCTCACTGGCTTTCAGAGTATCGTAGCTTCTTCGTGCCACTTGAGAGGATAGGGAAATTGTATTATTTAGTCTTAACTAAACGAATCCTCACACAACTGAGTGGCTTGAGAAGAGCTCTACAAAGAAAGGAGTGTGGCGGTAACACCTACAATGCAAATGCAAATAAACAACAAGAAAATGGCACTGTCCCTAATGCAAAATAAGCTCATCGTCAGACATATCATGAGGTTAGAAACCGTAACAATCTCATCAGATCGGACAAGATGTTGACAAAAACAAGTTTAGACATTATCAAGGGGACAGTGCCTTCACCTCCACTGGCATTTGTGATAAACCTCATCCTAAGTGTATATTAAGCCTTGAGATATTAGTTAATAATAGAAATGCATCAATATAATTTATAGATAAGTAAATACACTATATTGGAGTGTATCTTCAACATTTTTACTGCTAGGGTTATGTGAATTTAAAAAAATTGAAGTTCTCCATTTTAGGGACCTAGCCCTGCTTTAACAAGTCTCGGACCTTTACGCTAATATTCACTGTCATTTGGGCAGAACTGAGGTAGGAGGTGGGACTAGACTCTGGATATGGGGCTCAGACACAGGACCAAATTGAGGACTACCTAAAACAGGTCCAGCATGGAAGCACTTCTCCCTAAGACATGCAAACCAGTGTGCCATGTCAGTTTACCATTGCCATGGCAACACCTGAAAGTTATCACCCCTTTCTATGGTGACAACTCCACAGAGACTACTACCCTCATCCTAGAAATTTCTGCATTAACTGCCTCTTACTTTGCATATAATTGAAAGTGGGTATGAATATGACGGCAGAACTGCCTCTGAGCTGCTACTCTGGACACACTGCCGGTGGGGTAGCCCGGCTTCGCTGCTGCTGCTGTACACTGCTGCTTCAATAAAAACTGCTGTTTAACACCACCAGCTCACCTTTGAATTCTTTCCTGGGTGAAGCCAAAAACCTTGGGCTAAGCCCCAGTTTTGGAGCTTGCCTGTCCTGCATCAGAACCAGGTGGCTGGTCTGTATAGACCTAAGATCAAGGGCTTGTTGCTTATTACTTACAAGCTGCATGTTTTAAACAACACTGTCAGAACGCTCATGTTCCCTGAAAAGCTGTCCTGCGTGCTGTGAGCCTTTGCAAAAATAAATCGTATTTTATAACAAATAACCATTTTATACTGTACAATAATGGAAAATACTGAAATGTAGTTTTATAAAATCTTTTCTTCATGTTGTGAAATTTAACTTATAAAGTTTCCTGTCACCCATATGTATTCTTTTTGTTTCTGTCTTTTCTTAATCTGACAATGGTTTTTCTTTCGGTGGAAGAAAATTTGCATAGCTACTCCACATGTAACAGTGTTGCTTGGTGAGTCCTGGTCACAGAAAGTTTAAGAAATGTTCCTTGAGAGCATGTGAATAAATCTTGCCTCAATCAAATTCTTTTTCCTGCAGCCTCCCCTGCTGGGCTCCCTTCCTTGACCTCTGAGCCTGCTGCTTGCCTTGACCCCAAGTTTAGAGGCTCCCACTGACCCGGCCCTTTGCTGTCCTTTTCAGGCCAAGCCTAGGGATGAGCCTCTTCCTCACGGGTTAGGACAGGTTAGGAACTTTCACCACCACCTCCGGATCTCAGAAAGTGAGAACTGAGAACAGATCTCTGAGAATGGGCACTCCTGGGACCTTGTGAACAGGTGCCACTTAGTTCCCAGAGGAATTCAGAGGGAGAACTGCATGGCGAGCTGCCAGCTCCTTGCCTCAAGGTGCTTCTTTCCAGGGGTGGTGGGTAGTTCAGCGGCGAGTCGCTCAAACCGGGCTCTGCTGTTGGGACACGTTACTTAGCTTCAGTGTATGTCCATTTTCTCATTTGTAAAATGAGGATAATAATAACTCCCACTTCTTGGACTTCTTGAAAATGAAATGAGAATCCTATAGTCTAATGCACTTGGCCTGATACATAGTAAGTCGCCAAAAAATGTGAGCTATTGTTATTATCAAGTATTATTTACTTATATTCAGTCCCCAGCTGAATAATTGGAGAAAACTTCATGGCTAATGTAAAATTGCACTTTGACCACACCTACTTAGAGGGTTGACACTTCTCCCTCCAGAAAAGAACAGGACCTCATACAATTTATTCTACGTTGAACAACTTAAATATAGTTTACAGAAATGGGATTTGGGAGCAGACAGATTTGGACTCAGACACCAGCTCTGTCACATGTTGCCGTGATCTTGGGCAAGTCACTAAGCTGTTGTGGGCCTCATCTGTGCAGTGGGTATTTACACAGTAATACTGAGTTGTGAGAACACGATGTAAGCATAGGATTCAGGAGAGTGCCTGGCACTTAGTGGGATCTCAATATCTTGTCCCTCTCCCCTTTTCTTAATAGCCATAATAGACATTGATAGAAGAATTAACATTTGTTTAACCCCTACTGTGTGCCATGCACTGGTTAGGATTTTATAATCTTACATAATCTCCTGTATTCTTTAAAATGATGCAAAGTATATATTAATAACACAATTTTATGGACGAAAGAACTAAGTTCAGATAATTTAAGACCTTTTTCAAAGTCAATAACTTGACTGCAAAAGTCCATGCTATTCCTCCTTCCCCCTGGCTGCACCATCTCAGATCTCTGGACCAGCAAACACTATACCTCTAAAGGAGAATACCTAGTTTCACCTCTAGTTCCAAATGCTGGTAATTAAACCAGAACCAACATGAAGGAGTTGTTTGGAACTTTTACCATAAGCGTGCAAGACACTTAATGTTGCCAGCACAGCCCCCAGTAACGGGAATATGGTTTGTTTCCCTCCAACCCCTAATTACTGTGACTTTCAAGACATACTCGTCCCTGCCAAAGCTTCTCTCTAACTCTCCTCTTACCAACACAGTGATGGCTCTATTTGATCCCTTAGGGGTGGAATATAGGGGCACAGAACCTTGCTGTCAGGACTTTAGACAATGATTCTCAGGCTATCACTGATGAAAGTTCAGTTGGCAATCCAGGACAGTCTTCATCAAGAAGAAAGACGGAAAGGTAGACCTCAGTAATAACCACTAGCTATTAAATTTGACCACCATCTGAAATTGATAATCCCAGACTAGCTGGATCAGTTATGGTCAACTAAAATTCATGTCACAGAGGAGCCCCTGGGAAGGGCACAGGGCAGCAGGTGTGGGAAGGTGATGAGTATAGGACCACATTGGAACCCAGGCAGGTCATTCCACACCCCCAGCATGGTTGCAAGACGGAAGCCCAGACAACGTCTTTTCAAAAATAAAAATACCTTCATTTTCTTCTGATTTTAAAATAATACATGTATATCATTCTTATTTTTAAAAATCAGACAATATGAAAAGGCTTAAAGAAGGAAATGAAAATTCCACTACTAATTCTGCCACTTGGTGAAAACATTCTGTGTAAATCCCTCCAGACTTTTTTCAGTTCATATACCTCTAGCCCCCCACAATTGTTCTGAAAACAAAAGCAACCTTTCCTAAAGAATATAGATTGATGTTGCTATATTTAATGGAATTATGATATTCCATTATAGAGATGTACCATTCCATTATAGAGATTTCATTATAGAGGTGTAATATTAAATGTAGCCATTCTTTTCTTTTAAATTATCTCCAATTTGTCATGATTATAAACAAAGCTGTAACAAACACCCTGGTACATTTTTGGTATTTCATCCTGTGGTTAGTGCTGATGCTGAAATTCCACAAGATTCCAGGAATCTCAATATCACTTATGTATAAATACTTAATAAGTTATGGCTGAAACATTCATTCATTCACTCATTTGCTCTCTCTCTCTCTCTCTCTATATATATATATACACACACACATATTGGGTAACCATGATGTTCCAGAAACAAACCTGTGTTCTGTGGATATGCAGTGAATAAAACAGGCAAACTATTGGCCTCAGAACACTCACATTTAAAGAGGGGAGACAAACGATGATATAAATAACAGTGTGTTAGAAGCTTGCAAATGTTAAGGAGAAAAATGAGGCAGAAAAGGGTGGTTTTCTCTTATAGTCATTCAGTATTTGTTCCCTGTTCTCTGTCATCATCATGCTATTTACTTTAATTCACTAAATGCCTGTTAAGTCCCTATGCTGTGCCTTAAACTGTGCTAGGTATTGGGAATGGGGTGGAGAATTGTGTGGAATATTGGCCCTAGCATGGACAAGCTCACGTGTCATCATTTTCTTGCTCATGACTTCACCATTTCATATGTGTATATTTTGTCTTCACAACTACATAAAAGGTCATAGAGGTCAGGAATCCATCCACATTCTGTGTTCTCCTGAGCTTTTAGTATATTTTTGTACAGAGTTAGTGTTCAATAAATGTTTGTTCCCCATACTTGTGACATAGAAATAATGTAAGTGGTTTTGAAAGATGAAAAACTGGGTTCTGATAAGCCAAGAAATGGGTAAAAAAAAAAAAAAAAAGCACTGATTAATACCCAAGGTTAATGAGAAAGCTAGCTATTTAGCTCATAAAATTGGCATTTAAAAAAACTTATTCTAAATCATGTGCCATCTAATCAAATATAGTGATATAAGTATAGTAAATATAGTAATTTTAGCAAATGTTGTGCAAATCTGGCTGAATAAGTAATACTATTTTTTTAAATAGAAAAACACAAACCAAACAGAGAAGCATGCTGGGTTTTCAGCTGGCTCTGTGTGGCTCATTTACGCTGCCCCCGCATCCTACTAACACACACCCAACTCTGCCTGCAGGGGGAGCTCCAGCACTCATTTGAGTACCAAGGCCTTAGTTCCAAGGGACTGTCAACCCTCCCAGCAGTACCCAGTTTTGAAATCTCTCATCGTCCTGGCTAGCAACCAGCTCTTTCATCTGCCTTTAAAAACAACAACAACAACAACAACAACAAAATATTTGCTATCCAAATGAAGGTAACTCTAAAAGTATGAAGACTTTGGCTTTAGAGCAATCTTGATTGAATACCTAGTATTTGTCAGGGATTGTGTCCTGCATGTTACATATATTATTTCTAACTCTCAAAACAAACTTGCAAGAGGGGTCCTGTTATCCTTACTATTACCCTACGCAGACAAGGACTGTGCAGCTGAGAGAGGTTAAGGAAATTGCCTGAGGTCACAGTGTCAGCGGTGGAGGCAGATCTGCCTAAATTAGGGCCAAAGCACTTCTACCTTGCACTCTGCTCTCTGTAGCTGCCCTTATTTACCTGTTTATTACTTGTTACTGTCATCATTTTCATCAGATTATTGTTATAGCTGATGTCTTTCTGGCAGAGGCAATGCAGTTTTTTGTGTGTGTTTGACCTCAGCACACTTTGTTTTTTGACACAGTGTCTTGCTGTGTCATCAAGGCTGGAGTGCAGTGGTGGGATCACAGCTCACTGCAGCCTTCACCTCCCCAGGCTTAGGTGATCCTCCCACTTCAGCCTCCCGAGTAGCTGGGACTACAGGTGTGTGCCACCACACCTGGCTGATTTTTTGTAGAGATGGGGTTTTGCCATGTTGCCCAGGCTGGTCTCAAACTCCTGGGCTCAAGCTATTCTTGCAACCCCTGAGATATGGTTTGGCTGTGTACCCACCCAAATCTCATCTTGAATTGTAGCTTCCATAATCCCCACGTGTTGTGGGGATAATTGAATCTTGGGGGCTGTTCCCCCCATACTGTTCTCATGGTAGTGAATAAGTCTCACAAAATCTGATGGTGTTATAAGGGGTTTCCCCTTCTGCTTGGCTCTTATTTTCTCTTGACCGCTGCCATGTAAGATGTGCCTTTTGCCTTCCACCATGATTGTGAGGCCTCCCCAGCCATGTGGATCTGTGAGTCCATTAAACCTTTTTCTGTATAAATTACACATTCTCGGGTATGTCTTTATCAGCAGCATGAGAACAGACTAAAACACCCACCTTGGCCTCCCAAAATGCTGGGATTATAGGCGTGAACCACTGCGCCTGGCCTGTTTTTTAATTTTAAGATTAGCTTTTTAAAGAGTAGTTTTAGGTTCACAGCAAAACTGAGAGGAAGGCACAGAGACATCCCATACCTTCTTCCCCGAAACATGCACAGCCTCCCCATTATCAACATCCCCCACCAGAGTACACCCTGTACAGAGCACAGCAGAGTACACTGTCATATCGTTATCACCTAGTGTTCATAGTTTACATTAGGGTTCACTTTTGGTATTGTACATTCTGTGGGTTTGGACAAATGCATAATGACATGTATCCACCATTATAATATCATACAGAATAGTTCGCAGCCCTAAAAATTATCTGTGCTCCACCTATTCATCCCTCCCTCCCTGTAACCCCTAGCAACCACTGACTTTTTTTTTTTTTTTTTTTTACCACTTTCATAGTTTTGCCTTTTCCAGACTGTCATCTAGTTGGAATTGTACAGTATGTGTAGTCTTTTCAGACTGACGTCTTTCACTTAGTAACATACATTTAAATTTACCCATGTCTTTTCATGGCTTGATAGCTCATTTCTTTTTAGCATTGAATAATATTTCATTTTCTGGATGTACCACAGTCTATTTATCCACTCATCTACTAAAGGACAGCTTTTGACAACTGCAAATAAAGCTGCTATATACATCCATGTGCAGGATTTTGTGTGGACATAAGTTTTGAACTCCTTCAAGTAAATACCAAGAAGCATGATTGCTGGATTGTATGGGAAGATGATGTTTAGTTTAGTAAGAAACTGTCTTCTAAAGTGGCTGTACTGTTTTGCATTCCCAGCAGCAATGAATGAGAGGTCCTATTGCTCCGCATCCTCACCAGCACTCAGTGTTGTCAGTACTCTGGATTTTGACCATTGTAATAGGTATGTAGTGGTATCCCATTATTTTAATTTACATTTTCCCAATAACATATAATGGGGAGCATTGTCTTATATGCTTATTTGCTATCTGTTTGTGTTCTTTGGTGAGGCAGGTGTTAAAGTCTGTGACCCATTTTTTTCTTTTTTCTTTTTTTTTTGGTAGAGACAGGTTCTTGCTCTATCACCCAAGAGGGAATGCAGTGGCACCATCGTAACTCACTGAAGCCTTGAAGCCTCAATCTCCAGGGCTCAAGTGATCCTCTCCTCAGTCTCCCAAGTAGCTGGGATTATAAGTGAGTGCCACCATGCCTGGCTTATTTATTTATTTATTTATTTATAGAAACAGGGTCTTGCTATGTTGCCCAGGGTGGCCTCACACTTCTGGCTTTCAGTGATCCTCCCACCTTGGGTTCATCAACACCTTGATGGTCACCTTGAATCAAGTCCTTGCACTAGCTAGGACTTCAAATACAATGTTGAAAATGAGTAGTGAAAGGAAACATCCTTGACTTGTTCTTTATCTTATTTGGAAAGCTTCTGGTTGTCACTATTAAGTATGATGTTAGCTATAGGGCTTTTTTAGGTATTTTTTTTTTATCAAGTTGAGGCAATTCCCCTTTATTCTTAGTTTGTTGAGAGGTTTTATCATGAATTGGTGTTGGATTTTGTCAAATGCTTTTTTTACATCTACTGATAAGATCATGTAATTTTTCTTCTTTAACCTGTTGATATAATGGATTACATTAATTGATTTTTGAATGTTGAACCAGCCTGTATACCTGAGATAAATCCCACTTGGTTGTGGTGTACAATTATTTTTATACATTGTTGAGATTGATTTGCTGATATTTTGTTGAAGATTTTTGCATTTATGTTCATGAGAGATATTGATATGTAGTTTTCTGGTTTTGCAGTGTCTTTATCTAGTTTTGGTGTTAGGGTGATGCTGGCCTCATAGATTGAGTTAGGAAGTGTTCCCTCTGCTTCTATCTTCTGAAAGAGATTGTGAATAATTGGTATCATTTCCCCTTTAAAATATCTGGTAGAATTCACCAGTAGACCCATCTGCACTGGATGCTTTCTGTTCTGGAAGGCTATTAATTATTGACTCAATTTCTTTACTGGATATAGGCCTATTCAGACTGTCTGTTTTTCCTTGTATGAATTTTGGCAGATGGTGTCTTTCAAGAAATTCATCTATTTCATCCAGGTTATCAAATTTATGGGCACAGAGTTGTTCATAGTATTCCTTTATTATCCTTTTAATGGCCATAGGATCTGTAGTGATGTGCCCTCTTTCATTTCTGGTATGTGTCCTCTCTCTTTTTTTCTTAGTCTGGCCAGAGACTTATTGATTTTATTGATCTTGATCTTTTCAAAGAACAAGCTTTTGATTTCATTAACTTTCTCTACTGATTTTCTATTTCACTGATTTTTGTTCTCTTGTTTATTTCTTTCCTTCTGTTTACTTTGAATTTAATTTGCTCCTCTTTTTCTGGTTTCCTAAGGTGGAAGCTTAGATGATCTATTTTAGATCTTTCTTCTTTTCTAATGCATGCATTTGATGCTATAAATTTTCCTCTAAACACTGCTTTCAATGCATCTCACAAATTTTGATAAGATGTGTTTTCATCTTAACTTAGCTAAAAATATTTTTAAATTTCTCTTGAGATTTCTTCCTTGACCCATGGGTTATTTAGAACTGTGTTGTTTAGGGATTCTTCCTGTGGATTCAGGCACCATGTCCTTCACTGCCCTCCTCTGCTGCAATCACATTGCTGGTAGGCAGTGAATCAGGGAAGCACCAGCAGCTGTGGACCATATGGAGAAACACTACTGGCCAAGCATGCCTTACCTGACTGTGGGACAAGAGTACAGCAGTGCTGAGGTGTACTTGGCAGAGCCCTTTGAGGCTGCGAAGGTGGCCAACATTTCCAAGTTGCCTCTGTATCGATAAATTTGTTGTAAACCAGCTCAGTCATCTCAATGTCAACAAGAAGCGGTCATCTTCTTGTTGAATCATCAGCACCTTGATGGTCACCTTGAATTATCATCCCTTTGATTTTATGGATCATGGAGTTGCCATGTCTTTACCTGGTCTGGTGCTGAAAAACTGTAACCTCTATAAAAATGTGAGGCTTTGGAGCAAAGTCTTATTAAAACAAACGTGAGCATAGTGGTCTGCATATGGAATATCTAGGGCTCTAAACAGACTAATACTTATAAGTATAATCACTGTCCTATTGTTTTTCATTTCTTTACCCTGACAGGAAGATATCAGGGATTTCCTGGGTCACAGATGATATAAAACACATTTTGGATGAAAGCTGCAATAAAGCTACTAACTATGATTTGGGATCTTTTTTTAAGTATGAGATACTTAATGGGGGCTTTATCATGCATTAGTTTGCTTATCTTTTGTCAAGAATAACTGGCTAAACTTAAATGCAAATGTGAGGTTTTTCAGTTACACATTCTCCTAAAAATAGCATTTTCTTCTGGGATTTGACTACTAAATGAAGACATTTAAATGAAGTAAAGGTTATTTATCAAAACTTTCAAAAAGTGTGCTGCTTAATCTCCATATATTTGGGGGATTTTCCAGAGATCTTTCGGTGATTGATTTCTAGCTTAATTCCACTGTGATCTGAAAGCAGGCATTGCATGATTTCTATTCTTTTACTTTTGTTAAGTTGTGTTTTATGACCCAGATTGTGGTCTGTCTTGGTGAATGTTCCATGTGAGTTTGAGAAGAATGTATATTCTGCTGTTGTTGGATGTAGTCATCTGAGTAGTCTGTAGATGGTCATTATATCCAGTTGATTGGTGGTATTTTTGTTGTTGTTGTTGTTGTTGTTTCTGGAGAGAGAATCTCACTCTGTCACCCAGGCTGGAGTGCAGTGTTGTGATCATAGCTCACTGCAGTCTTGAACTCCTGGGCTCAAGCGATCCTCCTGCCTTAGCCTCCCAAAGTGCTGGGATTACAGGTGATGGTATTGTTGAATTCGACTATGTCTTTATTGATTTTCTGCCTGCTAGTTATGTTCATTTCTGATATAGGGGTGTTGAAATCTACAATTACAATATTAGATTCACCCATTCCTCCTTGCAATTCTGTTAGTTTTTGCCTCACGTAGTTTGATACTGCTGTTAGGCACATACACATTAACACTTGTATGCCTTCTAGATTTTCCTCCTTATCATTATACAATGCCCTTCTTTATCACTAACTTTTCTTGCTTTGAAGTCTGCTATAACTGAACTTAATATAGTTACTCCTGATTTCTTTTGATTTATGTTATCATGATATAGGATGGATTCTCCATCCATTTACTTTTAATCTATAATTGTTCTTATATTTAAAGTGGGTTTCTTGTAAAAAAATCTAATTGGATGGGGTTTTTTGATCCATTCCGATAATCTCTGTCTTTTCATTGGTGTATTTAGATCATCGATGTTTAACATGATGATTGATATAGTTGTATTAATATCTAAGATATTCGTTCCTGTTTTCTTTTTGTTGCTCTTTGCTCCTCTTTTTGTTGTCCACTCTTTTTCTGCCTTTTGGGGTTGTCACTGAGCTTCTTATATGATTGTATCTTCTTTCTTAGTGTATTAGTGTGCAGTCATGTGCCACGTGATGATGTTTTGGCCAATGACAGACTGCATATATGACAGTGGCCTCATAAGATTATAATACTGCATTTTTACTGTACCTTTGCTTTGTTTAGATGTGTTTAGATACAAAAAACTTAACCACCATGTTGCAATTGCCTACAGTATTCAGTACAGTCACATGCTGTGCAGGTTTGTAGCCTAGATAACAAAATAACTCCAACTGCTTCCCCTAGTCCCTTGAACCATTGTTGTCATTCATTTCATTTCATCATACAAGCATACATAAGCATATATGCATGAGCATGCATAATCAAATACGTTGTTGCTATTAATATTTTGAACAAACTGTTATGTGTTAGGTTAATTAAGAATAAGAGAAATAGGTTACAGTGGCTCACACCTGTAATCCCAGCGCTTTGGAAGGCCGAGGCAGGTGGACTGCTTGAGCCCATGAGTTCAAGACCAGCATGGGCAACATGGCAAAATGCCATCTTTACAAAAAGTACAAAAATTAGCCTGGTGTGGTGGTGTGTGCCTGTAGTCCCAGCTACTCAGGAAGCTGAGGTGGGAGGACCACCTGAGCCCAGAAGGTAGAGGCTACAGTGAGCTGAGATTGTGCCACTGCAAAAAAAAAATAATAATAATAATAATAATAATAATAAAAGTTTTCATTTTACCTTCATTCATTCCTTCTTCAGTGCTCTTTCTTTCTTTATGTAGATCCAAGTTTCTGACTTACATTATTTTCTTTCTCTCCAAGGAACTTCTTTCAACATTTATTGCAAGGCAAATCTACTGGCAACAAATTCCCTCAATTTTTGTTTGTCTGAGAAAGCCTTTATTTCTCCTTCACTTTTGAAGGATAATTTCACAGAGTATAGAATTCTAGGTTGGTGGGTGTTTTTCTCTCAACACTTTAAATATTTCACTCCTCTCCTGTCGCTTGCATGGCTTCTGAGAAGTTACATGCAATCCTTATCCTTGCTTCTCTGTACGGAAGGTGGGTTTTTCTCTGGTTTCTTTCAGGAGTTTTTCTTTATGTTTGATTTTCTGTAGTGTAAAAATAATATACCTAGAAGTTGTGGGGGGTTTGGCATGTATCCTGCTTGATGTTCTCTGAGCTTCCTGGATCTGTGGTTTGGTATCTGACATTAATTTGGGGGAAAATTCTCAGCCTTTATTTTTTTAAATAATAATGTCTTGTCTGTCCCTTTCTCTCTTTCTTTCCCATTATGTGTATTTCCATTATGTGTATTTATACCTTTTGTATTTGTCCATAGTTCTTGGATATTCTGTTCTGGTTTTTGTCAGTATTTGCTCTCTTTGCATTTCAGTTTTGGAGGTTTCTATTGAGATATCCTCAAACTCAGAGATTCTTTCCTCAGCCTTGTCCAGTCTACTAATAAGCCCATCAAGGACATTCTTCATGTCTGTTACAGTGTTTTGTTTGTCATCTCTGGCATTTCTTTTTGGTTCCTTCTCAGCATTTCCATCTCTCTGCTTTCATTGCCCATCTGTTCCCGCATGCTGTCTACTTTATCCATTAGCTCCCTTAGCATCTTACTTACGGTTTATTAAATTTCTTGTCTGCTAATTCCAACCTCACTGCCGTATCCGGTTCTGGTTCTGAGGTTTGCTCTGTCTTTCCACGTTGTGTTTTTTGCCTTGTAACTTTTTCCTGATAGCTGGACATGATATGCTGGGTAAAGGGTACTACTGTAAACAGACCTTTAGTACTGTAGTGGCAAGGTTCTAGGGAGAGGAGAAGCATTCTCTAGTGCTGTGAGTAGGTCTCAGTCTTCTAGTGAGCCTGTGCCTTGACTGTGTGAACTGCCCCTGTGCTTCTTGGTCCCCACACCCTCCTTCAGTGTGACAGGAAGATTGAAGTGGGCTGGAATTGAGTATTTCCCTTCCCCCAGGTTAGCTAGCCTTTGATGAAACTCCCAACAGGTTAGGCTCTGGCTAACTAGTTTCTCCTGAAGGCAAACCTTGTTAAGAAGAGCAGAATGCTCTAGAGTGTTCCCAGTGGGTTCCATTTCTCCTCCCTGTGTCAGAAACACAAGGGCATTTTTCTCCGGTATGTACTGTGTGGATCTGGCAGAGCTCCTGGGGGTCAAACTCACAAATGCATAGGGCCCCTCCCCATGCCTAGGTCCCCCTGGAGTTTATAACTCTCAGACTTTTCCACACTGAACTTCCTGCAGTTTGTCAATTACAGCTCTGCTTTTGCTGTGCAAGGTTGGTTCCTGCAGAGGTTTGTGCTTCTTAGTTTCTATTCTGGTATGTTGTGATTCTTTGTATCTGCCAGTCTCTCTAATTTTAGGGGCAATGGTTTGCCCAGTGACTTCACTTCTCTTATGGATCCAAGAAGTGTTGCTGATTTTTCAGTTTGTTCAACATTTTACTTGTTGCTGGGGTGTAGTAGTGACTTCTAAGCTTCTTATATGCTGGGCCAGCAACTGGAGCAATAGTACAGTTCAATAGTACCATTTCCTTCAGATTTAACGCTTAGCCCTTCCAGGCTTGCAAGGCTGTAGTAAGGACCTGTGGGCTCTTTTCAGTACTTTCTGGTCCAGCGCCCTCTGAGCTGAGCAGGCCCTGGCACAGGCAGAATTCCCATTGGGCAGGCCCCAGCTGTTCACTGGACCAAGCCCAGCTTTTGACTCAATTAAGTGCCATCTGACCTGAGCCTTCCATTTTGGCTGAGATTCTGCCAGCATACCCCCAGATGTGGGAACACCTGGAAATAAATACATTGCTAGCTTTTCAAGCTCCCATCTACAGACTGATGTAAAGACCTCAGGATGAAATGGGCCTTTCCCCAGTCCCCACCACAGTATCCAGGCCCCAGGAGAGGCACAATTATTTTTGAGTGAATAAATGACATTATTTACAGAAGCGTTTTGTTAACTATTGGAACCTTTCCCACAGGATGGAAAGATAATTTCAGGACAGCTACAGCCTGGGCTAACATGGAAAACTATGAAGACAAAATCATTGAGTCAAATAAGCAAAGTGGCTGACTTTGCTGGTCATGAGCCTAATTAGTGGGGAAATTCTAAAAAAGTATTTAGCAAAAAAGGTTATTCTCTTTGGTATAAAAACTTCTTCTGGATGCGTGCAGTGGCTCACACCTGTAATCCCAGCACTTTGGGAGGCCAAAGTGAGCGAATCACTTGAGGTCAGGAGTTTGAGACCAGCCTGGCCAACATGATGAACTCCATCTCTACCAAAAACTACAAAAATTAGCCAGGCCTGGTGGCATGCACCTGTAGTCCCAGCTACTTGGGTGTCTGAGGCAGGAGAATTGCTTGAACTCGGTAGGCAAAGGTTGCAGTAGGCTGAGACCATGCCACTGCACTCCATCCTGGGGAACAGAGACCCTGTTTCAACAAAACAAAACAAAACAAAAAAACTTCTTCTGCCATGTCCCTAGAGCAGATTGTGGCACTAGGGAGAAGTCAACTTAATAGCTTGAAGTTCTTAGGGTCCATTTTTTTTTCTTTTCTGTGAGCACTGGACTCATCCATTTTCTCAGAGGGAAGCTCATCTCTTCTGTGCATTGTCCGTCACTCTGCTGTTAGTCCAGTTGCACAGCCAGGTGGCTGTGCAGAAATCACTGGAGCAGGTCAGTGGCTTATTTTGTTGAAGTTCTAGGTGATCCTGGTGTCCTGGTGACCCATAAGTTCTTGGCAACATTGTCCTCAAAAAGTCAAATTTTAAGAAGTCAATTTCTGGCCTTAATGAAGTAAAACAAAGCCATAGGCTTGGAGCAGCTGGTGGAACTCAAAGCTGGGTTATTGGTAAGGACTAATGTTATACTACCTCTTTTCATCTTCTGTGCCACTCTTAGTGTCTTTTTTTGAATATGTTTTTTTCTCTCTTGGGGGAATTTAAAATTTTTAAAAATCTTTTTGAGAGCCCATTCTAATACCAAACTTCCTAAAGTAAATCTAACCTAACGTGGAAAAATTATTAGCTAAGTTTCTTTTATCCACGTTAGAAGGTATTTTAAACATTGATCTTCTGACCATCTGTGACAGATCGTGGCCATCGATAAGTCTCCAGGGATGGATTTACTGCTAGTGAAACACATGATGTATTCTGCACTTCAGCAGAGCAAGGTTGGCCCCACACATAGCTGTAATGGAAAATGAGGTAGGGGGATTTATATACTTAATTAAAAATAGCAAACTCTCAAATCCAGACCCACAAATTGACTTTTAGAGTTTTGATTGCTGAAAGAGTTGCAAATCAAAGCAATTTGGGTTGAAAGTTCATTTTTCCTTGAGTCCAGTTCTTTAAAAATGGAAAGCTTTCACTTGATATTAATTTCACTGATAATAAGAACATAAATGTAGCCTGAATTATAGGACTACATATAAATCTGATTTATGAAGATCTGTCAAAGAAGCTCTAAGGATCAGTAACAGACATAGCTTGAGAAGGAAAATCACAGAATTGTCTAGCTAATAACCCCTAGAGTGTGTAAGACATATAATTTAAAATTTGTTGTGTTTGGATACAATGATCAGAAATAAATCTTGAAAAATGCAAAATTCCAAACAAGAGTGGGAAGCTGAAGTTACGGGTGTTATCCACACAAGGCCACAATGAATTTGCTTTCCCTCTTATTCTGTGGTTCTGAAAATACTGTTTTGAATTGATAGCTGGTTCACATGTCCTTGTGTTGCTCCATTTTATTATCATTCTGGGCCTTTTGAAGGACATAACTGCTTTTTAATCACACCAGCAACATAAACCATAATGACCTATTTTTTTTTCCTCATAAACGCCTTAAGACTGTCAGTACCTTAGTATCCTGTAAGTATTTTGAGGACAGAGACCATGCCGTTCAGCCTGTGTATCCAGCTCTGGGCTCAGTACAGGGCACAGAGGGGCTTGGTGACCATAATGGGTTCAGCTGGATTATAGGAGCCAACACATGCAAACTTTGATGGCCCCTGAGCCTAAGGAAAGCAAGTGACTGGATTATTCCATTGTCTGGGAAGTATCAGAAGCTGGACTGGGGACAGATGTGGACTTTGCATGTCTTGGATCTTCAGTAACACAGGGCCTCATTTTTTGTGACTTGGAGAGAGGTAGATTCACAGGCAGAGAAACTAAAGAGGCAAAAATGTAGAACACAAGAAAGATTGCTAGAGAGCCTCTAAATGTCTTTGTCACAAAAAAGAAATGTGAACCTTATCATACAACTTAAAGTCTTCAGCTGGTGTCCTTCAAGGTTGAGCGATTCTCCGCCAGAGGGAAGAGGGATGACTAGGGGGAGCTGATGGTTTCCCTATTATCAGCTGTAAACTTAACGCTGTATTAGTTTCCATAAATATTTGGCACGTGAGTAGTAAGTAGGGAATAATGATCGGTCCAAATTACTCATTCGTTACTCTGTTGGTGGAAAATATAGTGTCAGCTGATGCAGTCAGCTTGACTCAAGTCTGTGATACAAGCAGCAGGCAGACAGACCGTCAGGGGCTGCAACAGAGGGTCCAAGGTAGCCAGTTTGGGTGAGAAGAACCCTGCTGAGCCTGCTGCCTTCCCTTCTGTACTATACCCCTATGGTTAATCTTAATACCAACTCCAAGCCCTGCCACTCACAGTTCTTTAAACCACCCCAGTCTCTTCTCTAGGACTTTAAGCTACTCCTCATGGCACTGCAACAGTGCTCAGGGGACACTTGCTGGGGCATACTGGAGCCTTTGACCAGGGTGCCCTGGACAACTCCACTTTCTTTTTCTCCTATACTCCAATCTGTCCTATTAATAAACTAGTTCCATACTCCAGGAAGGCTTGGATTTGGAGCTGTAAGACAAGTTGGAGAAGGTAACTCATCTCTTTGAGATTCAGTGGCCTCATCCCTAAAGTGTAGGGTGATCAACCATCCAAGGTTTTTCTGGGACACAGGACTTGTAGTGTTAAAACTGGGATGGTCCCCAACAAAGAGAGATGTGTGGGTCACCCTATACAAGTGGGAATACTAACACCTCATTGTGTGGATGAGCTGAAATATTGTTTGCAGAGTAGCAGACAGGAAGTAAGTGGTCAACAATAGTAGTTCCCACCCTCCTCACTCAATTTGGTGAATTTTGAAACAAGGGTTTGTGAAACACTTCCAGGTACCGCTTTAGGTGTTGGGGAGCTGTGAGCAAGTGAATTCTAAGACACAAATCCTGGCTTCAAGGTGTCCCCATTTCATTTGGGAATTTAATAGCAATACACATGAAACTGCTATTTTATTTACTTATACTTTTATGCTTCATTTTCTTCCAAAAAAGGATTGAATTGGAGGAAGCTCAGAATAAACATACAGATACATGAAAATAAGAGTTGAAGGACAACAACCACGTAATTAAAGGAGACAATGGTAGAATAATTATACTAGGAACCCAAGGCTAGGAAATCTACTCCAATTGAACACAAAACAGCCAGAGAACAAAACCACACAGGGAAGACTAAAATGAAACAGTACATTATACGGTGTCAGCACCACACATTCCAGATCGTGCTCTAGAAGTTCAAGGTGGTATTTGGTGATGATTTTCCTCAAACTGGCTGCATAACCATGGGCAGGTTACCCACTCCAGGCCTCAATTTCTTAATCTAGAAAACAAGAGCAATAATTTTTGTGACAAGACATCACCTATTAATGTGTTTCCAAACTCTCCTCTTCCCCTGCCCATTAGGTGGCTGTGTCATCTAAGTTTCTCCCAGGGTGCAGGAAGAAGAATGAGGTCAAACTGAAAAATAATTGTTTCTTTTTGAAAAATGTCCTACTTTTATTTTAAGTTCAAGAGTAAATGTGCAGGATGTGTAGGTTTGTCACATAGGTAAGTGTGTGCCACGGTGGTTTGCTGCACAGATCATCCTGTCACCCAGGTATTAAGCCTAGCATCCATTAGATATTCCTGATGTTCTCCCTCCTCCACTCCCACCCTCCAACAGGCCCCGTGTGTTGTTCCTCCACATTTGTCCATGTGTTCTCATCATTCAGCTCCCAATTATAAGTGATAACACATGATATTTGGTTTTCTGTTCCTGTGTTAGTTTGCTGAGGATAATGGCCTCCAGCTCCATCCATGTCCCTGCAAAGGACATGGTCAGTTTCTTGAAAAGTTAAACTTACAAGATAATCCAGAAATTGCCCTCCTGGGATTCTACCCAAGAGAGACAAAAATGTATATCCACACAAAGAAATGTACACAATTGTTCATAGCAGCATTATTCACAATAGCCAAAAACTTGAAACAATTCAGTTGTTTATCAGCTGGTGAACAGACAAAATGTGATTTATCCACATAATGGAATACTATTCAGCAATTTAAGAAAAGCTACAAATCCACACTACAACATGGATGAAACTTGAAAATGTAACGTAGCCAGATGCAAAAGAATGCACTTTGCATAATTTCATTATGTGAAATGTCCAGAAAAGGCAAATTTATAGAGACAGAAATTAGATTAGTGGTTGCCTAGGGCTTGGGGTGGGAACAGGGATTAACTGCAAGGAGGAAACATTTTAAGGTGATAGAAATGTTTTCAAACTGAATTTTGGTGATGGTTGCAGAGTTCTATAAATTTACTAAACATCATTGAATTATATAGTTATAATGGGTGAATTTTATAATATATAAATTGTACCTCAATGCAGCTGTTTTTAAAAAAAATTTGAGAAGCACTCTTCAAAAGCACTCCTTCTGCTCACTTCATACTTAAACGCCAGTTTCCATGGAACTTGGTCCTTAACCCTCGTGCTTCGTATTTTTGTCAGTTATTCTCTGTGTGTTCCCCATGGAACCATTTCAAAATATAAACACTGAAGAGTACCTCCTCCTTCCTGTAGCCCCCTACACCCCAATTATGATAGGCCCCAGAACAGAAAAGTGGTTACCACACACATTTTGCAAATGTTCCCCCAGACCACTCTGATCCAAACCATACTCCCTGCATGAGTTAATCAAAACCAAGGGATGCTTAATTGATGGCATCCTAGATAACTTCCTAGATAACGATTGATCCAATTATATTGGTGCATAACAAGTTTATATCCAAACTTAGTGGCCTGAAACAACAACTTTTATTTTTCTCATGCATCTGTAAATTTGGCACAGCTCCGTGGGAATAGCTTGTCTCTGTTTCATTGAGCATCAACTAGGTGGCTTGAAGGCTGGGAACCGGAATTATCTGACAGCCGTTCATTCTCATGTTGAGTACTTGGGCTGGAAGACTGAAAAAGCCAGATGCAGCAACATCTGGGGCTCCTCATATGTTTCTACCTGTGGTCTCTAAGATGTGGTCTTTCCGTGTAGTCTCTCCAACATGGCAGCTTCACGGTGGCCAGACTTCTCACATGGTGACTCAGGGTTCCAAAGACACATATTCTGAGAGAGAGAGAGAAAGCCCACATAGAAGCTATGTTGCCTTTTATGAGCTAGCCTTGGAAGTCATGTGGTGTCATTGCTGCTGCATTCTATTGTTTGAAACAGTTACAAAGCACCTCCCAGTTTCAAGTAGGTGGGAACACAGACACTCACCTCTTGATGGAGAGATCTCAACATCACGTTCTAAGAAGAACATGTGGAATGGGATCTATAATGTTTTGAGTATCTTTGAAAAATACAATCTTCCATAGCCGGAAGATTCCATCTCTTTTCTTTCCTCAAACTTCTAACGATTCCAACTCTATCCTTGCTTTCAGTTCATGACCTTGCTTCCAATCTCACTAGAAAAGCAATCGTCTTGTCTCTGCACATTTTTTCTTTCTTCCCTCCAGATATAGTGGATGGATGACCTCCCCATGCTCTCAGTTAAGTCTGTTGCTTGTGATGTGGTTTGGCTCTGTCCCCACCCAAATCTCATCTTGAATTGTAGTTCCCATAATTCCCATGTGGTGTGTGAGGGACCTGGTGAGAGATAATTGAATCATGGGGACAGTTTCCCTCATTTTGTTTTCGTGGTGGTGAATAAGTCTCACAAGATCTGATGGTTTTATAAGAGGAAAGCCCTTTTGCTTGGTTCTCATTCTGTCCTGCCTGCTGCCATGTAAGACGTGCCTTTCACCTTCTGCCATGATTGTGAGGCCTCCCCAGCCACGTGGAACTGTGAGTCCATTAAACCTCTTTTTCTTTATAAATTACCCAATCTTGGGTAAGTATCACCAGCATGAAAATGGATGAATACAGCCTACATTTAAACACTAGAGTTCACCCCACCCTGCCGCCTATCCCCTCAAGCATATTGCTTCAGCATTCCTCTAGGACAATCAGATTTTCCTTCTACTGGATCATTCCTTTCCCCATGCTCCCTTCTTCCTTTATTCTCAAAACTCACTTAATCCCATTTGTCCCTCTAGTCACTAGCTTCTTTCTCACCTTCCTTTTTTAGTAAAACTCCTTGGTTAAATGTGCTATCTTCAGTGCACTTCCATTTTCTCTTGAAAAATCCCATTCCAATAAAGTTTGCTCTCTCATTCCACTAAAACCATTCTCTTGAAGGCCATCAGAGACTGTTATGTTGGAATATTCAGTGATTGCTTCTCAGTCATTGTTTTTGACCCATCAACAGCATTTTAGATTTTAAATTGTTCTCACTTGTTTGAGATGCTTTTCTTCACCTGGGTGCTGGACAACAAACTCTCCTAGCTTTTCCTTTGATTTTTCTGGCAGCCCCTTTTTCCAGTCATTTTCCTTTTTCCTCCTCTTCTTTCTGAACTCTGGAAGTTGGGATGCCCCAGGTCAGTCTTTGGATGCTGAGGTGGTTTTTACTGTGTTGTTTAATTAATCTGGGAACTGAGTTTATCAGAGTCCTCTTTTCTGTATGATTCCAGGCTAGAGTTGGTCAAAGAGGAACTTGTGTGATATTTGGAAGTTAGAAATAAAGCAGTAGCCATTACTCTGCAGGTCATCATAGTCAGATGTAGTCAGTCAGGATAGGCACACAGATGCCAAGCAGTTCCTAGCATATCCTTGCTCTCCTTTTCTCCAAGTCCAGTTCTTCTCCTCAACTGCTAGCCCTACTGCCAAGAGTGGCCCAGGCCTACCACCAGACACTTGACTGTGGGCCCACAGAAGCTTTAGCTATACCAAGGCTAAAGTTTCCCATAGACCTATCCATGAGTCCCCCCTTCAGTTGGACATGTCTGGCTTAGATTGACTGACTCCCTTCCTGATCATCCAACCCCATTTCTATACTTTTCCATCTCTAGCTCCTTCCACAATTGTGAGGTTTTATTACTATAATAAATCCCTTATCCCATAACACCCATAGCAATTCTGCTTCCCTAACTAAAGACTTACTGATACAATTATTGGTATCAAATGTGGTTCTAGGGGAATAGAACATTTTTTTTTAACTATACTTTAAGTTCTAGGGTACATGTGCACAACATGCAGGTTTGTTACGTATGTATACATGTGCCATGTTGGTGTGCTGCACTCATTAACTCATCATTTACATTACGTATATCTCCTAATGCTATCCCTCCCCCGCCTCCCCACAATAGGACCCGGTATGTGATGTTCGCCTTCCTGTGTTCAGGCGATCTCAGTGTTCAATTCCCACCTATGAATGAGAACATGCAGTATTTGGTTTTCTGTTCTTGCGATAGTTTGCTGAGAATGATGGTTTCCAGCTGCATTCACGTCCCTACAAAGGACATGAACTCATCCTTCTTTATGGCTGCATAGTATTCCATGGTGTATATGTGCCACATTTCTTAATCCAGTCTGTCACTGATGGACATTTGGGTTGATCCCAAGTCTTTGCTATTGTGAATAGTGCCACAATAAACATACGTGTGCATGTGTCTTTATAGCAGCGTGACTTATAATCCTTTGGGTATATCCCCAGTAATGGGATGGCTAAGTCAAATGGTATTTCTAGTTCTAGATCCTTGAGGAATCACCACACTGTTTTCAACAATGGTTGAACTAGTTTACAATCCCACCAACAGTGTAAAAGTGTTCCTATTTCTCCACATCCTCTCCAGCACCTGTTGTTTACTGATTTTTTTAATGATTGCCATTCTAACTGGTGTGAGATGGTATCTCATTGTGGTTTTGATTTGCATTTCTCTGATGGTGAGTGATGATGAGCATTTTTTCATGTGTCTGTTGGCTGTATGAATCTCTTCTTTTGAGAAGTGCCTATTCATATCCTTTGCCCACTTTTTGATGGGGTTGTTTGTTTTTTTCTTGTACATTTGATTGAGTTTTTTATAGGTTCTATATTAGCCCTTTGTCAGATGAGTAGATTGCAAAAATTTTCTCCCATTCTGTAGGTTGCCTGTTCACTCTGATGGTAGTTTCTTTTGCTGTACAGAAGCTCTTTAGTTTAATTAGATCCCATTTGTCAATTTTGGCTTTTGTTGCCATTGCTTTTGATGTTTTAGACATGAAGTCCTTGCCCATACTTATGTCCTGAATGATATTACCTAGGTTTTCTTCTAGGGTTTTTATGGTTTTAGGTCTAACATTTAAGTCTCTATTCCATCTTGAATTAATTTTCATATAAGGAGTAAGGAAAGGATCCAGTTTCAGCTGTCTACTTATGACTAGCCAATTTTCCCAGCACCATTTATTAAATAGGGAATCCTTTCCCCATTTCTTGTTTTTGTCAGGTTTGTCAAAGATCAGAAGGCTGTAGATGTGTGGTATTATTTCTGAGGACTCTGTTCTGTTCCATTGGTCTATATCTCTGTTTTGGCACCAGTACCATGCTGTTTTGGTTACTGTAGCCTTGTAGTATAGTTTGATGTCAGGTAGTGTGATGCCTCCAGCTTTGTTCTTTTGGCTTAGGATTGTCTTGGCAATGCAGGGTCTTTTTTGGTTCCATATGAACATTAAAGCAGTGTTTTCTAATTCTGTGAAGAAAGTCATTGGTGGCTTAATGGGGATGGCATTGAATCTATAAATTACCTTGGGCAGTATGACCATTTTCACAATGTTGATACTTCCTATCCATGAGCATTGTATGTTCTTCCATTTGTTTGTGTCCTCTTTTATTTCACTGAGCAGTGGTTTGTAGTTCTTCTTAAAGAGGTCCTTTACATCCCTTGTAAGTTGGATTCCTAGGTATTTTATTCTCTTTGAAGCTATTGTGAATGGGAATTCATTCATGATTTGGCTCTCTGTTGCTTGTGATTTTTGCACATTGATTTTGTATCCTGAGACTTTGCTGAAGTTGCTTATCAGCTTAAGGAGATTTTGGGCAGAGATGATGGGGTTTTCTAAATATACAATCATGTCATCTGCAAACAGGGACAATTTGACTTCTTCTTTTCCTAACTGAATACCCTTGATTTCTTTCTCTTGCCTGATTGCCCTAGCCAGAACTTCCAACACTATGTTGAATAGGAGTGGTGAGAGAGGGCATCCCTGTCTTGTTCCAGTTTTCAAAGGGAATGCTTCCAGTTTTTGCCCATTCAGTATGATATTGGCTGTGGGTTTGTCATAAATAACTCTTACTATTTTGAGATACGTTCCATCAATACAGAATTTATTGAGAGTTTTTAGCATAAAGGGCTGTTGAATTTAGTCAAAGGCCTTTTCTGCATCTATTGAGATAATCATGTGGTTTTTGTCTTTGGTTCTGTTTCTATGCTGGATTTCATTTATTGATTTGTGTATGTTGAACCAGCCTTGCATCCCAGGGATGAAGCCCACTTGATCATAGTGGATAAGCTTTTTGATGTGCTGCTGGATTCGGTTTGTCAGTATTTTATTGAGGATTTTTGCATCGATGTCCATCAGGGATACTGGTCTAAAATTCTCTTTTTTGTTGTTGTTGTATCTCTGTCAGGCTTTGGTAACAGGATGATGTTGGCCTTGTAAAATGAGTTAGGGAGGATTCCCTCTTTTTCTACTGATTGGAATAGTTTCAGAAGGAATGGTACCAACTCCTCCTTGTACCTCTGGTAGAATTCGGCTGTGAATCCGTCTGGTCCTAAACTTTTTTTGGTTGGTAGGCTATGAATTATTGCCTCAATTTCAGAGCCTGCTATTCGTCTATTCAGGGATTCAACTCCTTCCTTGTTTAGTCTTGGGAGAGTATACGTGTCCAGGAAATTCTCCATTTCTTCTAGGTTTTCTAGCTTATTTGTGTAGAGGTGTTTATAGTAGTCTCTGATGGTAGTTTGTATTTCTGTGGGGTCAGTGGTGATATCCCTTTATCATTTTTTATTACATTTATTTGATTCTTCTCTCTTTTCTTCTTTGTTAGTCTTGCTAGGGTTCTATCAATTTTGTTGATCTTTTCAAAAAACCAGCTCCTGGATTCATTGATATTTTGAAGGTTTTTTTGTGTCTCTATTTCCTTCAGTTCTGCTCTGATCTTAGTTATTTCTTGCCTTCTGCTAGCTTTTGAATGTGTTTGCTCTTGCTTCTCTAGTTCTTTTAATTGTGATGTTAGGGTGTCAATTTTAGATCTTTCCTGCTTTCTCTTGTGGGCGTTTAGTGCTATAAATTTCCCTCTACACACTGCTTTAAATGTGTCCCAGAGATTCTGGTATGTTGTATCTTTGTTCTCATTGGTTTCAAAGAACATCTTTATTTCTGCCTTCATTTCGTTAGGTACCCAGTAGTCATTCAGGAGCAGGTTGTTCAGTTTCCATGTAGTTGAGCAGTTTTGATTGAGTTTCTTAGTCCTGAGTTCTAGTTTGATTGCACTGTGGTCTGAGAGACTGTTTGTTATAATTTCTGTTCTTTTACATTTGCTGAGGAGTGCTTTACTTCCAACTATGTGGTCAATTTTGGAATAAGTGTGATGTGGTGCTGAGAAGAATGTATATTCTGTTTATTTGGGGTGGAGGGTTCTGTAGATGTCTATTAGGTCCACTTGGTACAGAGTTGAGTTCAATTCCTGGATATCCATGGTGCTATAAAGACACATGCACATGTATGTTCATTGCGGCACTATTCACAATAGCAAAGACTTGGAATCAACCCAAATGTCCGTCAGTGACAGACTGGATTAAGAAAATGTGGCACAGGTACACCATGGAATACTATGCAGCCATAAAAAAGGATGAGTTGGTGTCCTTTGTAGGGACATGGATGCAGCTGGAAACTATCATTCTCAGCAAACTATCGCAAGAACAGAAAACCAAACACCGCATGTTCTCACTCATAGGTGGGAACTGAACGATGAGATCACTTGGACTCGGGAAGGGGAACGTCACACACCAGGGCCTATTATGGGGAGGGGGGAGTGGGGAGGGATTGCACTGGGAGTTATACCTGATGTAAAGGACGAGCTGATGGGTGCAGCACACCAACATGTCACAAGTATACATATGTAACAAACCTGCACGTTATGCACATGTATCCTAGAACTTAAAGTATAATAATAATAAAAAAATATTCCTGGATATCCTTGTTAACTTTCTGTCTCGTTGATCTGTCTAATGTTGATAGTGGGGTGTTAAAGTCTCCCATCATTATTGTGTGGGAGTCTAAGTCTCTTTGTAAGTCTCTAAGGACTTGCTTTATGAATCTGGGTGCTCCTGTATTGGGTGTATATATGTTTAGGATAGTTAGGTCTTCCTGATGAATTGATCCCTTTACCATTATGTAATGGCCTTCTTTGTCTCTTTTGATCTTTGAGAGTTTAAAGTCTGTTTTATCAGAGACTAGGATTGCAACTCCTGCTTTTTTTTTGTTTTCCATTTGCTTGGTAGATCTTCCTCCATCCCTTTATTTTGAGCCTATGTGTGTCTCTGCATATGAGATGGGTCTCCTGAATACAGCAAACTGATGGGTCTTGACTCTTTATCCAGTTTGCCAGTCTGTGTCTTTTAATTGGACCATTTAGTCCATTTACATTTAAGGTTAATATTGTTATGTGTGAACTTGATCCTGTCATTATGATATTAGTTGGTTATTTTGCTCACTAGTTGATGCAGTTTCTTCCTAGCATCGATGGACTTTACATTTTGACATGTTTTTGCAATGGCTGGTACTGGTTGTTGTTCCTTTCCATGTTTAGTACTTCCTTCAGGATCTCTTGTAGGGCAGGCCTGGTGGTGACAAAATCTCTAAGCATTTGTTTGTCTGTAAAGGATTTTATTTCTCCTTCACTGATGAAACTTAGTTTGGCTGGATATGAAATTCTGGGTTGAAAATTCTTTCCTTTAAGAATGTTGAATATTGGCTCCCACTCTCTTCTGGCTTGGAGAGTTTCTGCCGAGAGATCTGCTGTTAGTCTGATGGGCTTCCCTTTGTGTGTAACCTGACCTTTCTCTCTGGCTGCCCTCAACATTTTTTCCTTCATTTCAACTTTGGTGAATCTGACAATTATGTGTCTTGGAGTTGCTCTTCTCGAGGAATATCTTTGTGGCATTCTCTGTATTTCCTGAATTTGAATGTTGAGCTGCCTTACTAGGTCGGGGAAGTTCTCCTGGATGATATCCTGCAGAGTGTTTTCCAACTTGGTTCCATTTTCTCTGTCACTTTCAGGCACACCAATCAGACATAGATTTGGTCTTTTCACATAATCCCACATTTCTTGGAGGCTTTGTTCATTTCTTTTTACTCTTTTTTCTCTACACTTCTCTTCTCACTTCATTTCGTTCATTTGATCTTCAGTCGCTGATACTCTTTCTTCCAGTTGATATAGTCGGTTACTGAAGCTTGCGCCTTTGTCACGTAGTTCTCGTGTTATGGTTTTCATCTCTATCAGTTCTTTTACGGTCTTCTCTGCATTGATTATTCTAGTTATCCATTCATCCATTCTTTTTTCAAGGTTTTTAGTTTCTTTGCGCTGGTTACATATTTCCTCCTCTAGCTCTGAGAAGTTTGATCGACTAAAGCCTTCTTCTCTCAACTCATCAGTCATTCTCCATCCAGCTTTGCTCCATTGCTGGTGATGAGCTGTGTTCCTTTGGAGGGGGAGATACGCTCTGATTTTTTGAATTTCCAGCTTTTCTACATTGCTTTTTCCCCATCTTTGTGGTTTTGTCTGCTTTTGGTCTTTGATGATGGTGATGTACTGATGGGGTTTTGGTGTGGGTGTCCTTACTGTTTGTTAGTTTTCCTTCTAACAGTCAGGACCCTCGGCTATAGGTCTGTTGGAGTTTGCTTGAGGCCCACTCCAGACCCTGTTTGCCTGGGTATCAGCAGCGGAGGCTGCAGAAGATAGAATATTGCTGAACAGCGAATGTTGCTGTCTGATTCTTGCTCTGGAAGCTTCGTCTCAGGGGTGTACCCCACCATGTGAGGTGTGAGGTATGAGGTGTGAGGTGTCAGTCTGCACCTAGTGGGGGATATCTCCCAGTTAGGCTATTCAGAGGTCAGGGACCCACTTGAGCAGGCAATCTGTCCATTCTCAGATCTCAACTTCTGTGCTGGGAGATCCATTGCTCTCTTCAAAGCTGTCAGACAGGGGCATTTACCTCTGCCGAGGTTTCTGCTGCTTTTTGTTTAGCTATGCCCTGTCCCCAGAGGAGGAGTCTACAGAGGCAGGCCAGCCTCCTTGAGCTGTGGTGGGCTCCACCCAATTCGAGCTTCCTGGAGGCTTTGTTTACCTACTTAAGCCTCAGCAATTGCGGACGCCCCTCCCCCAGCCTTGCTGCCGCCTTGCAGTTAGATCTCAGACTGCAGTTAGATCTCAGACACGCCAATAGGGAGGCTCCATGGGTGTGGGACCCTCTGGGCCAGGTGTGGGATATAATCTCCTGGTGTGCCATTTGCTAAGACCCTTGGTAAAGCGCAGTATTAGGGTGGGAGTTACCCGATTTTCCAGGTGTTGTGTGTCTCAATTTCCTTTGGCTAGGAAAAGGAATTCCCTTCCCCCTTGGGCTTCCCAGGTGAGGCAATGCCTCGCCCTGCTTCAGCTCTCGCTGATTGGGCTGCACCCGCGGACCAGAGCCAACTGTCTGACACACCCCAGTGAGATGAACCTGGTACCTCAATTAAAAATGCAGAAATCACCCGTCTTCTGTGTCACTCACGCTGGGAGCTGGAGGCTGGAGCTGTTCCTATTTGGCCATCTTGGGTGTGCCCTGGAAGAGAATCTCATAATGGGAATCTGGAATTGGTTCACTGATCTGACTAGATTTAAGGGCATAAAAGACCCCAATACTGATGGTAAATTGGACACTGGCAACCCATAGCATATAATGACAAATCTTTATTTAAATGACTACCTGTAGCCATTGCAATCAAGCTCAAAGCAAGGCATTGAGCACCAAATGGCTGCTGCCATATAAGATTTTAGAGCAAATAAAAATGTTGAAGAACTTGGTTGCTTCCAAGTATACTGGACAGCTTGGGTAAAGAAAATAATGAGCTCAGTGCTCAATAGTCCTAGATCAAGGTCCATGTGATGAGCTAGAAAGCTTCTCTAACTTCCCTGAAAGAAATCCTTATCACCTGCAGGTGCAGGGCTAAGATCCCGAAATCCAAACTCATGGTCTAATTTTAAAGATTGCTGAATTACAGGGCAAAAAGAATTTACACCTGTGAATGTATGGAAAAAACTCATTAAATTGTACATTTTGAATGGATGAATTGTACAGTGTGTAACTTGTATCTTTAAAAAGGTGTTATTAAAAAATTCACAACCTTGAAGGGTCTTATGTGAAAGTCAGAGCATTGATTGGGACAAAGAGGGATCCTGAAAATTGGGATGGGGACATATGGGCAGTTTCTGATGAAATAGAGGACCTCAATTTCCAAATTCTGCCAAGCCTTCTTTGTCAATAAAAGCAGACCTTCCTCTTCTGTCTGAGGAAGTTAGTCTCACCTGACTTCAAGACCCATCATAATCTCTTCCAAATGGAGTGACTTGCAGGGGACTGCTGATGTCCATTAGGATGTACCTTCATCATAGACTCTGTTCCTTTTCCATTCCAATCACTGATATAGATGAGACATCCAGTGATGTCTTATCCAATCACATGGTTTTAAGTGCCATCTCTGTGTTGAAGATGAAAATTTATAGCTTCAGCTTAGAC
Organism: Rhinopithecus roxellana; assembly: GCF_007565055.1. Lineage (NCBI taxonomy): Eukaryota > Metazoa > Chordata > Mammalia > Primates > Cercopithecidae > Rhinopithecus > Rhinopithecus roxellana. Next base: position 36,670,211 of record NC_044556.1, on the reverse strand, counting down.
CTCTCTTTTGAACTTCAGACTTGTATGTTCAATTTCTTTCCTTAAATCTCCACTCAGTACCTAATAGGCATCTCAAAACTGACATGTCAAAAATGAGCCCTTTTCATTCTTGCTTCTCTTATAGTCTTCCCTATCTCAATCAAAGGCAACTCCATGGCTGACATTCTTGATGTCTTCTCCTCCTCTCACATCCACATTTAAAACTTTATCCCATCTTGCTGTACCTTCACAATAGATCTAGAACTTAGCATTTCTTGCAGTCACCACTGCCATCATCCCAGTCTCTACCATCTGTCACCTGTGTTGTTGGAATGGCCTCTGAGTTGTCCCCTTTTCAGTCTATGTCCAACAGAGTAGCCAGAGTGATTCTGTTAAAATGCAAGTCAGATCACCTTACTACTTTGCTCAAAACCTTGCAATGGCTTCCAGTTTCCCTTAGAGTAAAAGCTGGAGTCTTTATAATGGCTTGCAGGACCCTGGGTGACCTGTCCTCCCATGTTCCTCCCCATACCTCTGACCTCATCTCTTTCTACTTTTCCCCCTCATTGCTCCACCCAGCCACACTAGCTGTTCCAGGGGTTTGCTTCACCACAGGGCCTCTGCTCAGAATGCCTGTCCCCTAAAAGAGCCACATACCTTACTTCTCTGCCACTTTCTCAGTAAGGCCTTCCCTGGGCACACACTTTATAGTTTAAACTGTTTCCACTCCTGGTGTTCCTATTGCCTTTTTTGCCTTATGTTTCTTCCTCATTACTTATCATTTTCCTACATACTCTATATAGGCAAGGGTTTTTACTTTTTTTTTTTTTTCTTTTTCTCTCTACTGTTGTATCCCCAGTACCTGTAACTGTGCCTGGCACATAGTAGTCTCTCAAAGAAATGGCTGAATGAAAGCATGAAAGCATGCAAAGCATTTAACATGGTATATAACAAGTACTTAATACAGTGAGCTGTTACTATTTAGCTAATTGTTTTAACCACAAAGTTGGGAGATGTTCTGGGTTTTCTCAGTTTCTCTTTCTTTCTCTCTTCCATTTTCGTATCTAACTACTCATGAAATTCTGTAGAATCTACCTGGGGTTAACCTCTCATCATTTCTTACTGGGAATATTGGAACAGGTTTCACACTGACTCCTGTCCTTTTTTCCCCACTTCTTTTTTCTTTTTTTAAACATTCCTGTTACAGTTTCAGAATCACAAACCTGATCATGTCAATCCTCTGCTTAAAATTCCTCAATGGCTCGGCAGACCTGTCAGGATAAAGTTTCTAGTTTTCACTTGGTACACAAATCCTCTCCTGACTCAGCCCTCTGACCCCTTCTTGGCCTCTTCTCATCTGATTCTTCCTCACACCCTTTGCTCAAACTAAACAGAGCCAACTGAGGTTCTCCAATGACCAATGTCAATGCCAACTGAGGTTCCCCAATGACAATACCTTGGTGTAACTTGGTGAGCACATAAACACACGGCTTTTGCATATGCAGTCCCTGCTGCCTGCGATGACCTTCCTTTTCCTTTCTCTCTTTTTAAAATCTCAATAATCATACTCATCTTTCACATCTCATCTCAAGCATGACAGACTCCAGAAATTCTTCCTTGAACTCTCAGTTTGATTTAGAGAGCACTTTTCTCTGCATGTCCCCATAATAACACTTACAATCCTGTAGTGGGATTGATAGTTTACTGTCTGCCTCCCCCATTAGTGAAAACAAACCTGGAGTGTTGGGGGTGGAAGTTTCACACTGTACTTTGCACTTCTGTGCTGAACACAGAAAGGCAGGGGTCAGAAATGTTTGCTGAATTAGTGATGGTTGTGTGGTTAAGACTGCCAGCTTCTTATGGCTGCTTGTTGAGAGGAAGAGAGACAGGCTGGAAGCTGGGAGGCAAGACATTCATGCGAGGGACATTCAGAGTTGGACTTCTCTAGGGGTGAGCATAGGGAAGGGCCAGGCACTGAAACAGCAATAATAGGATAAGCATGCTGCATTTTGTACTCTTGATTTGAAAAAAGTTTCTGGTATTTTCTTTGCTTATTGCCTTTTTACTATCTTTTAATATTTAACATAGTCTAATGGAAAAACCCCACCCTGCCTTAGCTGTTCTAAAATAATCCAACAGAAACAGTTTGGGTCCATGATTGAGTCGGAGTATTAAAGGGGTAGCCATGTCCCTCCTGGTGACGGCAGCAAGAAGTCTTTCCCAAACAGAAAAGGGTGTCTAGTGCTCATCACTTTGGAGGGGGTAAGACTTCCTTGTATGCCTTCACCAAAGGAAAGGTAAGACTTACAGTGAGCAGTTCTCCCATCCTATAGATTGTCTTTCCTGAGCGGACACCTCAAAGCTTCTGTGCTTTCTTTTGTCAGAGAGGCTTTGCCCATTCACAGATGCTTAATACATGTTTGGAAGAAGAGGCTTTCTGATTGGTTCCAGACATGAAAAGGCACTCTGATTGGTGGGTGCAGAGGTAGAGGTAGGTAGAGTGGGTGAGGGCAGGAGAGTGGAGATAGAAAAGTGGTGGAAAGGCCCAGAAAACTTGGGCTGGGGGCAGAGCACAAAGGCACCACCGATGGTGAGCATGTAAACGCATGACTTGACCATGAGGATTTTATTCTTCTGAAGGAAGTTGTCGTGCGAAAGGGGCAAATATTTAAACAACAGTTGGAGTGTTGGCTAATACATCTTCCACAGATGAATTCACCATGGCAAAGGGGCGACAGAGGACAATTTGGCTTAGAACAGAGTATTAAGACTATGGTAATATAAAGCAATCTGTTCAAGGAGAGTCTTGGAGGGCATGAAAAATAAAAATAACACCAAGCAAGTGAAATGGATAAATAATGGAGAGAGGCAATAATGACCACCTTATAGTCGCTGAGAAAACACCAACATTAATAAATCTTGAAAGACATATATAGGATGCTGCAGACAAAGGAGGGGACTCTCACGACAGCAGGTGATGAGGGTGGGAAAGTGGTACAAGTAACAAAAGCTAACATTTGACAGAAAAAATCCAACAGGTACTAGTCTGCCATTTGTTTTATGTGGCTATAGAGCCTGTTATGTAGTTTCCTTCCTTTAAAAATGTCAGCCATTATACATATTCATCATCACGTAGCTAGGAAAGAGTGCTTTTAGACTCATAAAATTTTAGTGCTGGGGTTTAGAGGTCAGCTCTTCCAACTGCCATCCTTTACAGATGAGGGCACTGAGGTCCAGGGAGAGGATGTGATTTGTGCAGGATCACATTCCCAGGCAATGTACTTGACTTCCTTCTAGTGTTCTTTCCATGACGTGAGGAGTTTCCAGCTTTTGAAAGTAAGAAGATGCCCTTTTTAATGTCAAATGTTGAATACCCTCACATGCGTCTTAAGTATCCTGCATTGTATTTATCACAATACCCCACAGACATTTGAAAATGCATAGTATACCTATGAGTGACGCATGCTAGTTTCTGTCTCTAGGCAGCCTGGTACTAAAATAGACCATGACCCTGGCAGCTTCCAGGTTGGCAACAGGGCCCTGCAGCAGGAGGCGTGGGCTCTTTTTAAACTAAGAATGGAAATAAATAATTCTATTCTCTTAAGAACAAAGAAGGTATCAAACGAAATCAAGTACTTTCATTTGGAAAGGTTTCATAGGACTTTGGATAATTTCAGACTACAGAAGAAGAGGGTCCTATTCTTCGGCCTTGTCAGGACCCTTGGGAGGGGCTCTGTCAGCCAGCAGATTGAGAATAAAGCCGAGTGGAGGGTCAAAGGCTGCTTTTCTATCTACATAGTTGGAAGGAAATTCACCTGAAAGTGGGACGGGTGAGACTCAAAGTGTGTCACAGCTCAATCCAGGGAATTGGAGAAGGGTTGGAGACAGGGGTTGGAGGGGGTGTGGGTGAGGCCTTAGCAGTCCCCGACCAGGAAACTGCTGAGCCTGAGAACCCTGCAGGTCACCCAGGTGGGGACACTCAGAGTAAGCTACCACTTATTGAGCACCTACTATGTGCTGGTCACTTTGCTAGATGTGTCACATGCACCTTTTCATATAATCTTGATAATAGCACTTCAAGGTAGAGGCTCTTATTATCCCCATGTGCAGTTGAAGAAAGAAAAGCTTAGAGGGACTTTGAAACCTGTCTAAAGATCTCAGGGCTGGAACTGGAACCCAGGCAGATTCTAAAGCACCTGTTCCTAGCCACAATCATGGCAAACAAAAGTGTAGCAGGTCATTGTTTGGCTCGATTGAGAAAAATCCATGTAAAGTGCTTAACGTTGTGTCAAGGTATAGAAAAGAGGCTCATTACAAGGTGATGCTGATTATCTGTATTTTCAACATCATTACTTTGGGAGTATAAATCGTGTAAGAGATTAAAAATACTAAAGAGTTGTAAGAAAATTAAAGTGTGAAATCTCCTAGGATGGGGTTTAATTATAAAAAGAAAAAAGGATTTGTGTCACTGGTTTAGGGATGGAAACCTCCTCCCACTTCAGTGTGGTGACTGTGAACCCAAAGGTGTGGCCAGGGTACAGAGTTTCAATGTAGACATTGGTACCTGCCAGGTGATTAGATTGCTTCCACCAGGATAATAATAATCATCCGGAATGCAGGGGGCAATGTAGTGTGGGAGACAGGCAGAATGTAGTGTGGGTCATATGGAGAAGGGTGCAAACTAGGGGCAGGGAGCCCCTGGGATTTGGAGGGTGGGGTTCTGAGAAAAGATTATTTCATCGCCATTTACTCTTAGCCATCTCCTTGTGTGCAGGGTGTGAAGGGGACATCTGCCAGCAAGCGACATCATAATGGAAAAGAGAGATATGGCCAGAGTCCAGAAAAGTTGAGCTTCAATGATAGAAAGAGTTTGAATACATGCTAAATTTAGGTAATCCGCTTACTAAATCAGGACTGGCTCTTTGAAATGTTACTCAAAATCTCTGTTTAAAAAAACATGGGGCACTTCAAAAGTAGTTCTGCCATGGTATGTAAAAAAGAGGTCATGGTTTGTAGCTTAAAATTTCAAATATTGTAAGTTTCACTTCAGAGAATTAACGTAGTATATATGCAGCAAAAATGACTTTTCTTAACACATCAAGCAGAGCCTTAGAAACCTCCCACCCAATTGAGTTCATTCATTCTCTAGGGGAAAAATTTATGTTGCAAAGGATAGTTTAATCCATGAAACTGGCTGTTAAGGTCCCTGTTAGGGGATAAGATTTTCTACTTAATTTGACTATATGATTGAATATGTTTTGCATCATTTGGCAAATTTCCCTGTAGAAGTTTTCATTTTTTTCCTTCTGTTAACTGAAAACGAGGAGATATACATGAGAACGTCATGAAAGAAAATGCATTGTTTTCAGTAATCGGTTAATTTGAGGAGGCTCAGATGGTGTGTTCTGAAAACTGCTCAAAAATGAGACTGATCCATCTTGAAAAGCCTGTTGAGATGAAAACCTCATCACTTTGAAGGCCTCTTTGGTGCACTGTGTTTAGAGTTTATGGTGAGAAGGAGGAAATACATTAACACATCAGTGTTTTCAGGTGATATCAACACCAGCTGTCTAGAGAATGACGAGACTCAGTGTGCCGTATGAAGAGACCAGTCCTCTGATGACAGGACTCCCAAGCAGAAATGTATCATAATAGGGACAAATGGGTATGAGTAACATAAATAGTCTGGGACAGGTGCTCCATGATAAATCAGGCCATTGCAAATCCTGACCAGGATGGGAGACTCATAAGGACAGAAAATGTGTCTAATCCTAACATATGGTACCAGTGAGGGGAAGCTGGCCTGAGGAGTTTGCTGTGGAAAAGAATGTGTGTATTTCTCTCATGAGCCGAGATTCTCAAACTTTGGCAGTCTGAGGTCTACTATTCAGAACAATGAATTCTCCCATGACCTCAGCCTGAGGGCTACTGTAGACATCAAGGCGGCCTCTGTGTTGCCTAGGAGACAGTACCCCATACAACAAGCCCCATCCCTGCAAGCAGCTCCAGCTCACAATCTTCTGCCGTTGGTAACCCCGTTTTGTAAATGATGGAAAAGAAAGATTAAGGAATCTGCCTCAGTTCGTATTGTCCTAAGTGGTGGCTGTGATTCAAACTCAGGACTATCTGAGTCTATAGTCTGTGCCTGCAAAAGTGTAACTAGGTGGCAGGTGCATAGAAACTGCTGAGTCCAATGTGGAAAGATTGGAGGAGCATACAGAGGCAGAAGGTAGAAACTCTAGTCCTCTTGAAGAATCCTGAAAGACATTGGGGATCACTGGTATGATTAATTTTATATGTCAACTTGATTGGGCCACAGCATGCCTAGACATTTGGTCAAAGATGCTTCTGGGTATTTCTATGAAATTGCTTTTGGATGAGATTAACATTTAAATGGGTAGTTAAATAAAGCAGTTTGCCCTCCCTGATGTGGGTGGGCCTCATCCAATCAGTTGAAGGCCCGAATAGAAGAACAAAAAGGCTGACCCTCTTCCCAAAAAAATAAGAGAGAAGGGTTCTTGCCTGACTGCCTTTGAATGGAGACATTGGCTTCCCTCTGTCTTTGGGCTAAAACGGAAGCACTGTCTCTTCCTGGGTCTTGAGCCTCTTGTCTTTAGACTGGAACAACAACCATCAGTTTTCCTGGGTCTCCAGTTTGCTGACTCACCCTGCAGATCTTAGGAGTTGCTAGCCTCCATAACCATGTGAGCCAATTTTTCATAATCCACATCTTTCTGTATAGTATGTACAGGTGCATCCCACTGGTTCTGTTTCTCTGGAGAACCCTGACTAATATACTCTCCAGCATCCAATTCCTTTCTCTGGTTTTGGGAGTTTCTCAGTGTGTATCATCCTGGTGGGAGACAATGTCTCATTTTCTCCTCTAGAAACCCAAGGGTCAGGTGGTCTTTCTTCTCACACCCTGGCTGCAGGGTACAGGCACATGACCTGCACTGGGCCAGTCAGATGCCCCTGCCTGGGACTTTGAATCTGGAGAGGGTGAACCAAGATAAAGAGGCAATTAGAGTTCACTTCAGGAGCAGCAGAGAGTGACTGCTAAAGGATGGCTGCCTTGGCTATCTGGACATGCGTAAACTCTTGTCATTTTCTGTGTCTGGTTCTCCCAATACCAATGGATTCTGAAAGTTGCTTTTATCTTTCCAATAAATGCCCTTTTCTACTGACGATTGCAGATTAGTCTCATGCTTGCAGCCAATAATCTTGACTTGTGCAGAGGTGAGACCTGTCTTTAAGGTTGGACTCTGGAGCCAGGAGAGCTCTTATTTCTGTCTGTGTCATGTGTAGAACTATAGGCAGATGCCACAGACCATAACTGAACCAGTGAGTCATGGGAGGGGTGCTCATCACCAAAGCCAAAGGTAATAAGAACATCAGCAACAGCAACCAAGAGCCTTTCCTATGTGCCAGTGCTTTGCTGTGAGTTTCTCTTGCATTATTTCATCTGATTATCACAACCTTCTGTGATTGGTAGCCCCATTTTGTAAATGATGGGACAGGAAGATTAAGGAATCTGCCTCAGTTCATATTGTCCTAAGTGGTGGTTGCGATTCAAACTCAGGACTATCTGAGGCTATAGTCTGTGCCTGCGAAAATGTAACTAGGTGGCAGATGCATATAAACTGCTGAGTCCAGTTTGGAAAGATTGGAGGAACATACAGAGGCAGGAGGTAGAGAATCAGGCAAGAAGGACAAGGAGCAGGCATGCTGATAAGGGCCATCTAAGAGTCTGCTCTGGTGTTTCTTGACCACAGGTAACAAAATCCACCCTCACTAGTTTAAACAGAAAGGGATTTGTTACAGAATATCATTTAGTTTAGAGCTTCCAGAAGAGTCTCCAGTCATGCTTGGATGCTACCAATTCAGGATTTATGCATCCAGGGGAAAAGCCCAAGCAAAATTCCAGAATGGTCTAGAGGAAGCCCACTGGTGCCATGACTGGCCATCCAGCTCTGATGATGCTAGGAACAGAACCATCATCCCCACTGCTCCAGAAAAGCCAAATGCTTCTGCTACTGCATTTGCTGAAAGATCCAACCTCCCTGCACATGAACACTGACAACATTGCTCACCTTTGCGTTTCAAGCCTCATGTTTGTGTCTGTGTGGTGGACCTGTGTCACATATGGAACGCTAGCTGCAAAGAATCTGGAAATGTAATTTTTAGCTTTTCAGCCTCTTTAGTTCAGGAAGGCTGTTTAGAAGCAGGTTGAAGTGGATGTTGAATGTCTGACTCAACAACATTATCATCTTTTAACCCTCTTGCCCTGACATCCATGTATGGTGGAAAATGTGTATGAGGTCCCTATACTCCAAGTTGGTATCACACAACTTCACATCTGGAAGGGGTCTCAGAAATCACCTAGGTCAGAATTTTTCAAACTCTACTTTGCAGGTCATGGAAGTTTCTTGAGGGGAATTAGAGACTGTCACAGTCATCAAGGAGAAAGGTGGGGAGAAGAGCAAACACACAAGGTTTTATAACAGCTCAGCTTTAATGAATTTTAGGTTACGTGCTTTAAAAATAGTACCAAACCACTGGCTAATCTAAGTTCTTCATTTTTACTGATGAGAAAACAAGGGCTAAGAGATGCAAATACCTTATCCAAGATCACAGAACTAATGAATAGTAAAGCTGAGACCAAAACAGGGTCTCCTGATCCTAGACTGGTGCTTCTTCCTCAGCTACACTGTGATATCTGAAGGTGTGTTCATTTGAAATTGCCCAGGATGCAGGATTTTCTGGATCCAGCACAAGTGGTGATAATCACCTGATTTTAGCATAAACACCAATGCCCCAGAGAAGTCTGTCTTGACCGAGGTCAAGCCAGGTCTCACTGTCATATGCTCTCTTGGAGCCTGTATTTTCCCTTGAAGCACTCAACACTATTTTAATGAATAATTTAATCTTTATATTGCTTCATATCTGTCTTTTTTGCTAGAATGTAGCTCCATGGAGCAAGGACTATGTTGGTCTTTTTCAATGCTATATCCTCAGAATGTGGCAGTTTCCAATGGATGTCCAAACTCCAAAAGGGAGTGGAAGTCAGGGCAGTTAAGTCTAAGTCCTGCCTCCAGCTTCACTGAAGGGAGGGAGCAGTGACATAGAGTGAATGAGAATTGTAGACTGAATTCAGCCCTGGTCTGGGGCTCTATTTCCTCATCTGTTAAATGGAGCCAATTATTTCATTCTCATATCACTGTTGTGAGGAAGAAAGGAGAGGAAGACTAAAAGTTGGGCCTGAACTTGGACACAAATTTCCCATGGCCAGTCAAACTATGGGAGAAATTATAATCTCTGCCTAGGTGTTCTGAAGCCAATGGAAAGAAAGCCAAGAATGTGAGGACTGAGGCTGTTCCTGAGATCCTTGGACCTTAGCTCCTTATTTTTACGGGACCTTCGTTTCTATATTCTGGCCAAAAAATATAAATGTAAATTGTAGGCAAACATAGAAAATATAGACAATCACAAAGAAGAAAATTCAAAACCACCTCATGACCCAATGTCAATATTTTGGTATGCAGCATCTAAGCCTTTTTTATATTTAAATTTATATGTCATCATTTATATTCCTTATAACCTGCATGTTTCCATTAACAACATTTTGTGCACATTTTCATGTCTTAAATGTTGTTACATAATATGATTTTGCTACACTTTTTCTTTGAATTTTGATTTGTGATCTTTTCTCTTTTCTAATGGAAGCATTTTAGTGCTATGAATTTTCCTCTCAGCCATGCTTTAGCTGCATCCCACAAATTTTGATATGTTGTATTTCACTTTCATTCAGTTCTATGCATTTTGATTTCCTTATCTGAGATCTTTCAATTTTGATATCTGTTTTTTAAAATTGTAAGTTTAGTTTATTCATATGGCAAAACAATTCAAATGGTATAAAAGAGTGTTCATTAAAAAGAAAGTCTTTCTCTGACCCAATACCCCAGTTCTATTCAAGAAGTAGAATTTCACCAGGGTAAATTTAGTGAATGGTAATTTTGTGTACCTAACAGAAATCTTCCAGTTATGTGCAGGTATGTGATGTATGTGTGTGTGCATATGTGTATGTATCTGTATGTGTTGATGTGTCAGGTGTTTTATCTTTTTACTGGACAAAAAGGAGCATACAAAACTCACTGTTGTTCGTTTTAGATATGTAGAAGATTCATTACAAAATTTTTTTTATATCCCCTTCCCTGTTTTCATACTCCTTGAAACATCACTTTGAAGTTCTTTTCAACAAGAGGGAGAATATTCCACTATCCCTTGAATCTGGGTTTGCTTTGGCCAACAGAATGAAGCAGGAGTGATGGTGTGCCAGTTTGGACTCTAAGCATCAAGAAGTTTTGCATGCTTCTACTCTCTTTTGGAATTCTACCACTGCCAAATGAATAAGCCTAGGCTAGTTTGTTAGGATGTGAAAGTCTATGTGGAAGTCAATCGTCACAGCCAAAAACATTCTAAACTAGCCTACCCCAGATGACCACCAAACATGTAAGAAAACCTACCCAAGATCAGCTGAGCTGCCTACCCAACCCACAGCTGCTTCCAGAGTCAGAAGGAAGGTCAATCAAGCAATTAAAAAATGTTTATTGCTGTAAGCCACTGATTTTTAGAGTAGTGTGTTATACAGTAATGGCTAACTGATACATTTTTATACCAGTATATTAAATAAATTAGCATATATAAAATACTTAGAACAAATGCCTAGACCACAGAAAGCTTTCAAGAATGTTAGGTATAATTATTATGACATACAAACAATGCCTTTGAGTATTCCATTGTATGGTTAACCATAATTTATTCAACTTATCTTTATTTGTTGAACATTTATATTGTTTTCATTTTTTCCTACTATAGAATGCTGCAGTTATCCCAGTATATACATTATTGCCTGTCAATGGGAAAAATTCTTAATAATGTAATTGCTGGGCCAAAGTAAACATTTCAAACAAGGATTGATAATACCAACTCACTTTGCGAAGCAGTTATTCAATTTATTTCCATCAATAGTGTGTGAAATGATCTTCCTCTTCACCATCACCAGACCCAAGATTATTTTAATGGCTCCATAATGATCTATCATAATAGGTGCCATTATTTATTTGACCAGTCCTCATTATTGAACACTTTTATTTTTTTCCCCTATTATAAATAAGACTGCCATTAACATCCCTGTAGATAAATCTTTTCACATATTCATGATTATTTCCTAAAAGTAAATTCCTGGAAGTAGAAATTCTGAGTCACAGGATTTGCACATTTTAAAGACTTTTGAATATATAATATTAAATTATTCCCCAGAAAAATTATACCAGATTATACTTATATGCAACATTTTAAAACTTTTATTTATGGAAAATTTCAAAACTATACAAAAGAACAGAGAATATAACAATGGCTCCCCACATGCAGCCATCACTCAGATTCTATAATGATCAACTTATGGCCAATCTGTTTCATCTACAACTCTCCCATCTGGCTAGATTATTTTGAATCAGATCCAAAGCGGGCATTTTTAATACATTTTTTTTAACAGCTGAGCATTCAGAAGACAAATGAGAGGCTCCCTGTGAGGGGACCATGGTGAGAATCTCTTGGAATCTCATGTGATCCCACTCCAAGGTCCTAGGCCAGGAGAAGGCCTCACAGAGGTGCCCAGGGCCCCCTAGGTAGCTCTGGTGCATTGTGTTCATTCCCTGCTTCATTGGAGCCAATGATTCTTCAGGAAAAGATTAATCCATCCCACTTCTGAGGGTTTTCAGGGCTTTTTCTGTGTCTCTGTATTCCCCAGCTGCATGTCGTTCATCATCTAAATAAAGCAGAGGTAGATAATGTAATCCATCCATGGCTCATGTAAGTGAAAACATTGTGATTTGTGTTTACAGTGATTGCTGCTGAGTGGGAGGCTCTTCTTTGGCTCCTGTGGAAATTTTCTAGGCTGATTGAATTTTGTCATACAGTTGGTCACATTGCATGAATAACAAGTTGGCACAACCTTAGAGCAGAAATACAAGTGATTTCCTTTAATGAGAAAGTACAGTAATGGTTCAGTCTCTTTCAGGCTCTTCAGGGCATATTACCAGGACTGTACCAGGAAACAAACTGCACAGTAGGGGAAAGTAAGAGGTAACTTGAAGACCTAAGGCAATCTCCAGACAAAAGAGCAGGAAAAGGTCTGTCTTGTAGACCAGAATAGTAAGTGGAGGGAAGATACTCAAAGTTGATTTCAAAATGTCAGATTCAAAACACTCTCAAGAGTTCACTGCAGTTATTCCCAAGATATTGTATTAGTTCCAGAGGTCATCCAGCCTTGCTTTAAATAAGCCACATGATGACACTGTGTCATCAGAGTGCAAAGGAAAGGCCACAGGCTTTGAGACTAACAGGACTGGGTTTCAATCACAGCTCCGTAACAAGCTGAGCAACTTGGGGCAAGTTGCTAATTCATTTGTTCACTCATTCACTCTCTCAACAAAAATGTTTTGAGCACCTGCTGTGTGCCAGATCTTGTGCCTGGCACTAAGGACTCAATGGTAAGCAACATGTTGTTTCTAGCCAGGCGCGGTGGCTCAGGCTTGTAATCCCAGCACTTTGGGAGGCCAAGGTGGGCGGATCACGAGGTCAAGAGATCGAGGCCATGCTGACCAACATGGTGAAACCCTGTCCCTACTAAAAATACGTAAATTAACTGGTTGTGGTGGTGAGCGCCTGTAGTCCCAGCGACTCGGGAGACTGAGGCAGGAGAATTGCTTCAACCCGGGAGGCCGAGGTTGCAGTGAGTAGAGATCGCACCACTGCACTCCAGTCTAGTGGCAGAGTGAGACTCTGTCTCAAAATAAATAAATAAATAAAAATTTAAAAAAGACGTTGTTTGTGTCCTTAAGTAGTTTACAGTCCAGTGGGGGGCAATGTGATGCTGTGAAAAGGGTAGAGTGATGAGGGACACATAAGAAAGAGGCATCTCAGCTGAAATCAGAGTCAGCAGGAGTCAGCCAAACATGGTGAGGGTTGGATAAACCCTTGGGGTGAAGGGAGGATCAACATTTGTGAGTAAGAGGATTCCAGACAGAGGGAACAGCCATCAAAGATTTGGATAAAGAAATAAAAAGCACACTCTGGGCTTAAAGTCGTTAAGTGCATGGATCACACACTCCAGGACCGAAGTGACAGGGTGACTCATTCACGAGGGAGCAGAGCTAGATCATGAGGGGACATCCACGACAGATCCAGGACGACTCGGGGAGCTGTAAAGTTTTGAGTCAGGTAGCAACAGGATCAGGTGGCTGAGAATTCCGGCTGCAATCCAGAGTGGATGGGAGGAAGCAGTTGTGGCGGTGAGGTGGTCTGAGCCAGTGCAGTGGCGGGGAGGAGGTGAGCTGTGGATGGAGCCAAGTGCCATTTCACAGGGAAATGACTGAATATGGTGACCGTGGGATATGGTAGGTGAAGAAAGAAGGACCCAGGACTGTCGCAGGGGTGGGGAAGATGGGGTGTTAGTGCCGAGCTTGAGGCTGAAGAGGTTCTGTGGGCAATTGTGCATATGTGTTGGGGGCTCAGAAGGATGATAGTGTTTGATTGTGAGTCGCTGACACATGCAGGGTCACTGAAGCCACATGAGTAAAGGTGACCACTAGGGAGAGCACCTAGTTAGGAAAGAGACAAAATTTCTTTATCAGCAAAATGGCTAAGGTCAGAGATTCAAAGAATAAGTGAGCTACCATATGTAAAATGCCTACGAGGGTGCCTGGCCTACAGCTGGGTGGCAGTCAATGGCAGGGCCCTTCTCTTCAGCTCCCTGTGGTGCAATGGGGCAGCTTTGTCCCACACCCAGTGCTATTTTCAGACTCTTGCCTGATCTCACTGTTCTTGTCTGCCTTTCTCTTTGATTTAATAGTGTTAGAGGAGCCCCTGCTTACCAGGCCTTTGGTTTAATAAAACATGACCAAAGTGATTCCATCTTAAAGTGAGTAACGAGGCACTCACACAGCACCTATAAGGTTAATACTTATGGTTTGAAAATAGCCACATTCCAAGTTGGCCACCACTTATAAGTGCAGAATATTTGTGGCCATACAGAACATCTTTCACCAAGCCCACAGAGCATCCAGATGCTCTGTTTTCCAGATCCAGGGTTTTGAGTGCACCCCATTTGACTTAAAGATAATGTTAATGAGCAGGCTTAGGTTGAAAGATGAGTGGTCATTGATAGCACCAATAGCCCCTACCTTTGATGCATACATCTGCACATTTCAAGCTTAATTCTAGCTCCTTACAGTTTCTTAAAAGTATCGACACTAACAAAGGAAGGACACAAGTTCCTCCTCCTGCTTTCCAAGGACTCTCTACTCCATAATGGAGTAGTTTCCAACAGTCTTGCTTATTTCACTGTGCTCACAAGCCCTGTGACTTGGCCTGAGTTCTTTCCTGCACAAGATCCAAGAACCCTTTCTTGGGGTCTGGATTGGGACCCCTTTTTATGGCAACAATACCACCTGTGAAAATCTAAGCTTGTCATCCCTTCTTACCTATGTCCCAGAAAGTGAAAATGGGCTGCTTAAAATGCAAGCCCTGACCCAAATCCCGCAGTGTTTAGAAATAAATTCCCAACCAAGCAGGACTCGACTCAGAGACAGTGGCTGCCTACTGCTCCAGGGATAAATCTTAAAGCCACGGTTTGCTTCATGATACATGGGAGAGAAATCTGGTCAGGAAACTCCAGAAAATCATTTCTCAGCCATCTGTCTTCCCTTGAATGGCAGCCAGAGATGGCTCCCCAAGTCGTGTGCGGCAGCTTGGTTGGAAAGGGGCTGGGGCTGGGGTGCCAGGGCAGGGTGCTAGCGCTCTGTGTTTGGTGAAGGCACCGGCTGGCACGTTACACCCCAGAACAGTCAGCAGTACCAGATTATCCAAGGATGGGAAAATTATCTTCTGAAGCCTTCCCAGATATCCTATTATTGAAATTAACTTTTCATCTGATGAGTTGTAGTTGTGTTGAATCGACAGCCAAGCCCTGACTCCAGGTAATGGCAGACTCTACTGATGCTATTTTTTCAACTTAGTACTAGTTTGAGAGAAAATGTGAACCGGATACCTAGAATAGACTCTTCCTCAGGGCTGCAGGAGTCTCAGAGAGATTCTGTTATGCCCAGTTGCCCTGAGGGTCTCAAAGCAGGAGTTAATGACTCTTCCTTAGAGTCCGTTGAATGTGGGCTGACCCGCCTGAATCAATGAACTGTGCTTTCAAGCAGGTAAAAGGAAAGAAAAGAAGAAACAGGTGATGCTCTCCAGGAGAGGCAAAATGTTTGTGTTATAAACAAATACTTTCTTATAAAGAAGAAAGCTTTGTGGCTTCGTCCTCTCCACTCTCCCCTCCCCGCCATTCAGATTGCAGCTTTGCTGACTCTGTACTCTTCTTGGTATATACCTGTCATTGATTTAGAGCCACAGGGAGAAGGCAGACATCTTTGCTTTATCTAACTGGACTGTTTTTCATTTATGTGCCTCAGGGGCAATTTTGGCTGAACTGCAACCCAGTTATTGCAAGTGTTCTTGTCCCCTTCCTCTGTCTCTATTTATATGCTCGACACTTATACTTTGTAATTGAGAGAGGAAGAAAGAAGGGGCTTCATGGATCTCTTCTCCACTGTCTCTCCTTGGCCTGGGTTTCATTTCTACCAGGGTAAGGATCTGAATTGGATGGAATTATTTTCATGGCATACTTGGTGAGATTCTGGGCACAAGCTGGGATGCTTTAGGACCCAGGTGACAAAGTGCAACCTGGGAGTAGGGAAAGGCTATTCTCCGCCCTCTGTACAGAACTCAGGATTGAGGGCCTTTGAAGGCTTTTTCAAGCTGCTTAATGGGTGAGTGGAAGCCAGAGGAAGAAGCGACTCAGGGCAGCCCCCTGTGGTTGGTGCTGCTGGAAGCCTGGCCTGTGCCCATTGTGAAGCTTTCCTGGGGCAGTTCCCAGAATTTACTAGGGGCCCCTTGAGGGTCTCAGTTCTGGTTGGGCAAGGGGAGGGCTTGCTCAGGGTTATTGGAATTGGGACATCAACATAAACGTGACCTTGTTTTATGTTCCCAAAGTGAGAGGCCACAGGACCCAGGACATTTTGTGGGGTGAATGCTGTAATCACACCGTCTGGCCACCTCTCTGGCTCCAACTGAACTTAGCGGCAACTTTGAAGGACCTGCCCTGAAAGAGTAAGAGACATTTCCTTAAGTCACTCAAATGAGAGATTTCTCATCCAAGGACAGGCCACAGCCCTGCTGCTTGTGTAGGAGGTCTCATTGTGTGGGCAGAGGGTCGTTGCAGAGAGGCTGGTACTGGGGGTGGAGTCAGTCTGGGGAGGAAGGAAAGAAGGAGGGAAGAAGAAATGGTCTCAGGTGGCTACTTCAGGCTATAGCTGTTGCCACTGATAGAGTTTAATTTTTTTCTTATTTTAAAATTATACTTTAAGTTCTGGGATACATGTGCAGATACGTTTGCAGAACATGTTACATAGGTATACACGTGCTATGGTGGTTTGCTGCACCCATCAACCCATCATCTACATTAGGTATTTCTCCTAATGCTATCCCTCCCCTAGCTCCACACCCCTCAACAGGCCCCGGTGTGGGATGTTCCCCTCCCTGTGTCCATGTGTTCTCATTGTTCAAGTCTCACTTATGAGTGAGAACATGCGGTGCTTGGTTTTCTGTTCCTGTGTTAGTTTGCTGAGAATGATGGTTTCCAGCTTCATCCATGTTCCTGCAAAGGACATGAACTCATCCTTTTTTAATGGCTGCATGGTATTCCATGGTGTATACGTGCCACATTTTCTTTATCCAGTCTATCACTGATGGGCATTTGGGTTGGTTCCAAGTCTTTGCTATTGTGAATGGTGCTGCAATAAACATATGTGTGCATGTGTCTTTATAGTAGAATGACTTATAATCCTTTGGGTATATACCCAGTAATGGGATTGCTGGGTCAAATGGTATTTCTGGTTCTAGATCCTTGAGGAATTGCCACACTGTCTTCCACAATGGCTGAACTAATTTACACTCCCACCAACACTGTAAAAGCGTTCCTATTTCTCCACAAACTCTCCAACATTTGTTGTTTCATGACTTTTTAATGATCACCATTCTAACTGGCGTTGAGATGGTATCTCATTGTGGTTTTGGTTTGCATTTCTCTAATGACCAGTGATGATGAGCTTTTTTTCATATGTTTCTTGGTCACATAAGTGTCTTCTTTTGAGAAGTGTCTGTTCATATCCTTTGCCCACGTTTTGATTTTTTTTTTCCTGTACATTTGTTTAAGTATCTTGTAAATCTGGGTATTAGCCTTTTGTCAGATAGACAGATTGCAAAAATTGTCTTCCATTCTGTAGGTTGCCTGTTCACTCTGATGATAGTTTCTTTTGCTGTGCAGAAGCTCTTTAGTTTAATTAGATCCCATTTGTCAATTTTGGCTTCTGTTGCGATTGCTTTTGGTGTTTGTCATGAAGTCTTTGCTCATGCCTATGTCTTGAATGGTATTGCCTCAGTTTTCTTCTATGGTTTCTATGGTTTTAGGTTTTACCTTTAGTCTTTACTCCAGCTTGAGTCAATTTTTGTATAAGGTGTAAGGAAGGGGTCGAGTTTCAGTTTTCTGCATATGGCTAGTCAGTTTTCCCAACACCATTTATTAAATAGGGAATCATTTCCCCATTGTTCATTTTTGTCAGGTTTGTCAAAGATCAGATGGTTGTAGATGTGTGGCATTATCTCCAAGGCCTCTGTTCTGTTCCATTGGTCTATATATCTGTTTTGGTACCAGTACTATGCTGTTTTGGTTACTGTAGCCTTCTAGTATAGTTTGAAGTCAGGTAGCATGATGCCTCCAGCTTTGTTCTTTTTGCTTAGGATTGTCTTGGCTATACAGGCTCACTTTTGGTTCCACATGAAATTTAAAGTAGTTTTTTCTAATTCTGTGGAGAAAGTCAGTGGTAGCTTGATGGGGATAGCATTGAATCTATAAATTACTTTGGACAGTATGGCCATTTTCACAATATTGATTCTTCTTATCCCTAAGCATGGAATGTTTTTCCATTTGTTTGTGTCCTCTCTTATTTCCTTGAGTAGTGGTTTGTAGTTCTCCTTGAAGAGGTCCTTCACATCCCTTGTAAGTTGTATTCCTAGGTGTTTTATTCTCTTTGTAGTAATTGTGAATAGGAGTTCACTCATAATTTGGCTCTCTGTTTGTCTATTATTGGTGTATAGGAATGCTTGTGATTTTTGCACACTGATTTTGTATCCTGAGACTTTGCTGAAGTTGCTTATCAGCTTAAGGAGATATTGGGCTGAGACAAGGGGGTTTTCTAAATATGCAATCATGTCATCTCCAAACAGACAATTCGACTCCCTCTCTTCCTATTTGAATACTCTTTCTTTCTCTTGCTTGATTGCCATGGCCAGATGCCCTGGCCAGAATTTCCAATACTATGTTGAATAGGAGTGGTGAGAGAGGACATCCTTGTCTTGTGCCAGTTTTCAAAGGCAATGCTTCCAGCTTTGGCCATTCAGTATGATATTGGCTGTGGGTTTGTCATAAATACTTCTTATTATTTTGAGATACATTCCATCAATACCTAGTTTATTGAGAGTTTTTAGCATGAAAGGGTGTGGAATTTTATTGAAGGCCTTGTCTACATCTATAGAGATAATCATGTGGTTTTTGTCATTGGTTCTGTTTATGTGATGGATTACATTTATTGATTTGCATATGTTGAACCAGCCTTGCATCCCAGGGATGAAACTGACTTGATTGTGGTGGATAGCTTTTTGATGTGCTGCTGGATTCGATTTGCCAGTATTTTATTGAGGATTTTTGCATTGATGTTCATCAGGGATATTGGCCTGAAATTTTCTTTTTTTTGTTGTGTCTCTGTCAGGTTTTGGTATCAGGATGATGCTGGCATCATAAAAGTGAGTTAGGGAGGAGTCCCTCTTTTTCTATTGTTTGAAATTGTTTCAGAAGGGATAGTACCATCTCCTCTTAGTACCTCTGGTAGAATTTGGCTGTGACTCCATCTGGTCTCTGGCTTTTTTTGGTTGGTAGGCTATTAATTACTGCCTCAATTTCAGAACTTGTTATTGGTCTATTCAGGGATTCGACTTCTTCCTGGTTGAGTCCTGGGAGAGTGTATGTGTCCAAGAATTTATCCACTTCTTCTAGATTTTCTAGAAGAGTATTTATACTCTTGCATAGAGGTATTTATAGTATTCTCTGATGGTAGTTTGTATTTCTTTGGGATCAGAGGTGATATCCCCTTTATCATTTTTTATTGTGTCCATTGATTCTTCTTCCTTTTCTTCTTTATTAGTCTGGCAAGTGGTCTATCTATTTTGTTAATCTTTTAAAAAAAACCAGCTCTTGGATTCAGTGATTTTTTTCAAGGGTTTTTGTGTTTCTATCTCCTTCAGTTCTGCTTTTTTCTTAGTTATTTATTGTCTTCTGCTAGCTTTTGAGTTTGTTTGCTCTTGCTTCTCTAGTTCTTTTAATTGTGATGTTAGGGTGTTGATTTTAGATCTTTCCCACTTTCTCCTGTGGGCATTTAGTGCTATAAATTTCCCTCTAAACACTATTTTAGCTGTGTCCCAGAGATTCTGGCACGTTGTCTCTTTATTCCCCTTGGTTTCAAAGAACTTCTTTATTTCTGCCTTAATTTCGTTATTCACCCAGTAGTCATTCAGGAGCAGGTTGTTCAGTTTCCATGTAGCTATGTGGTTCTGAGTGAGTTTCTTAATCCTGAGTTCTAATTTGATTGCACTGTGGTCTGAGAGACTGTTATGATTTCTGTTCTTTTGCATTTGCTGAGGAGTGTTTTACTTCCAATTATGTGGTCAATCTTAGAATAAGTGCAATGTGATGCTGAGAAGAACGTATGTTCTGTTGATTTGGGGTGGAGAGTTCTGGAGATGTCTATTAGGTCTGCTTGGTCCAGAGCTGAGTTCAAGTCCTGAACATCCTTGTTAATTTTCTGTCTCATTGATCTGTCTAATATTGACAGTGGGGTGTTAAAGTCTCCCATTATTATTGTGTGGGAGTCTAAGTCTCTTTGTAAATCTCTAAGAACTTGCTTTATGAATCTGGGTACTCCTGTATTGGGTCCATATATATTTAGGATAGTTAGCTCTTCTTGTTGGATTGATCCCTTTACCAGTATGTAATGCCCTTCTTTGTCTTTTTTGATCTTTGTTGGTTTAAAGTCTATTTTATTAGAGACCAGGATTGCAATCCCTGTTTTTTTTTTGATTTTTTGTTTTTTTTTTTGCTTTCCACTTGCTTGGTAAATATTCCTCCATCCCTTTATTTTAAGCCTATGTGTGTCTTTGTATGTGAGATGGATCTCCTGAATACAGCACATCGATGGGTATTGACTCTTTATCCAGTTTGTCAGTCTGTGTCTTTTAGTTTGGGCATTTAGCCCATTTACATTTAAGGTTAATATTGTTATGTGTGAATTTGATCCTGTCATTATGATGCTAGCTGGTTATTTTGCCCATTAGTTGAGGTCTTTGCCCATAGTGTTGATGGTCTTTATAATTTGGTATGTTTTTGCAGTAGCTGGTACTGGTTTTTCCTTTCCATATGTAGTGCTTCCTTCAGGAGCTCTTGTAAGGCAGGCCTGGTGGTGACAAAATCTCTCAGCATTTGCTTGTCTGTAGATGATTTTATTTCTCCTTCGATTATGAAGCTTAGTTTGGTTGGATATGAAATTCTGGGTTGAAATTTTTTTCTTTAAGAATGTTGAATATTGGCCCCCACTCTCTTCTGGTTTGTAGGGTTTCTGCCAGGAGATCAGCTGTTAATCTGACGGGCTTCCCTTTGTGGGTAACCGGACCTTTCTCTCTGGCTGCCCTTAATATTTTTTCCTTCATTTCAACCTTGTGAATCTGCCAGTTATGGGTCTTGGGGTTGCTCTTCTCAAGGAGTATCTTTGTGGTGGTCTCTGTATCTCCTGAATTTGAATGTTGGTCTGTCTTGCTAGGTTGAGGAAGTTCTCCTCGATAAATCCCGAAGAGTGTTTTCCGACTTGGTTCCATTCTCCCAGTCACTTTCAGGTACACCAATCGAATGTAGATTTGGTCTTTTCACAAGTCCAATATTTCTTGGAGGTTTTGTTCATTCATTTTCATTCTTTTTTCTCTAATCTTGTCTTCACACTTGATTTCACCGAGTTGATCTTCAATCTCTGATATCCTTTCTTCTGCTTGAGTGATTCAGCTATTGATACTTGTGTGTGCTTCACAAAGTTCTTGTGCTGTATTTTTCAGCTCCATCAGGTCATTTATGTTTTTCTCTAAACTGGTTATTCTAGTTATCACCTCCTCTAACATTTTTTCAAGGTTCTTAGCTTCTTTGCATTGGGTTAGAACATGCTTCTTTAGCTTGGAGGAGTTTGTCATTACCCACTTTCTGAAGCCTACTTCTGTTAATTTGTCAAACTCATTCTCCATCCAGTTTTGTTCCCTTGCTGGCAAGGAGTTGTGATCCTTTGGAGGAGAAGAGGCATTCTGGTTTTTGGAATTTTCAGCCTTTTTGCACTGGTTTTTCCTCATCTTTGTGGATTTATCTACCTTTGGTCTTTGATATTGGTAACTTTCAGGTGGGGTTGTTGTGTGGATATCCTTTTTGCTGATGTTAATGCCATTCGTTTCTGTTAGTTTTCCTTCTAACAGGCCCTTCTGCGGCAGGTCTACTGGAGTTTGCTGGAAGGTCCACTCCAGACCCTGTTTGCCTGGGTATCAACAGCAGAGGCTGCAGAACAGCAAAGATTGCTGCCTGTTCCTTCCTCTGGAAGCTTCATCCCAGAGGGGCACCCACCAGATGCCAGCCAGAGCTCTCCTGTATGAGGTGTCTGTCGACCCCTGCTGGGAGGTGTCTCCCAGTCAGGAGGCACACTGGGTCAGGGACCCACTTGAGGAGGTGGTCTGTCCCTTAGCAGAGCCCAAGCCCTGTGCTGGGAGATCTGCTGCTATCTTCAGAGCTGGCAGGCAGGAATGTTTAAGTTTGTTGAAGCTGTGCCCACAGCCACCCCTTCCCCCAGGTGCTTTCTCCCAGGGAGATGGGAGGTTTATCTATAAGCCCCTGACTTGGGCTGCTGTTTTTCTTTCAGAGATGTCCTACACAGAGAGAAGGAATCTAGAGAGGCAGTCTGGCTACAGTGGCTTTGCTGAGCTGTGGTGGGCTCTGCCCAGTTCAAACTTCCCAGTGTTTTTGTTTTCACTGTGAGGGGAAAACTGCCTACTCAAGCCTCAGTAATGGCAGACACCCCTCCCTCTCCAAGCTCAAGCATCCCAGGTCAACTTCAGACAGTTGTGCCAGCAGCGAGAATTTCAAGCCAGTGGATCTTAGCTTGCTGGGCTCTGTGGGGGTGGGATCCGCTGAGCTAGACCACTTGGCACCCTGCCTTCAGCCCCCTTTCCAGGGGAGGGAACAGTTCTGTCTCACTGGCATTCCAGGCACCACTGGGGTATGAAAACAACTGCTTCGGCTAGCTCAGTGTCTGCCCAAATGACCGCCCAGTTTTGTGCTTGAAACTCAGGGTCCTGGTGGTATAGGCATCCGAGGGAATCTCCTGGTCTGTGGGTTATGAAGTCCATGGGAAAGCGTAGTATCTGGGCTGGAATGTGCCATTCCTCACTGCACAGTCTCTCACGGCACAGCCCCTCACGGCGTCCCTTGGCTAGGGTAGGGAATTCCCTGACCCCTTGCACTTCCCAGGTGAGGAAATGCCCCACCCTGCTTTAGCTCACTTTCTGTGGGCTGCATCCACTGCCTAACCAGTCCCAGTGAGATGAGTTGCGTACCTCAGTTGGAAATGCAGAAATCACCCACCTTCTGGATTGATCTCACTGGGAGCTGCAGACCTGAGCTGTCTGCAGCTGTCCATGTCAATTCAGCAAAGCAAGAAAAGCTGCCTCTAGGAAGCACTCTTTCATTCCACAACTTCCATAGTGGGTGTTAGGATAGGAAATTGTAGCTTAGGGACCAAAATATTCTAAGTCAAAAAATGGCCTAAGACTAACTCTTCCAAGATACCCTAAACCCATTTAATAATAACTCTAAATGTGGTCTAAATGTCAACCTGTATGAGAAGTTCTTGGGGTGCTGGTTCAAAATGCAAATTCCTTGGCCCCACTCATATCTACTGAATCTGAGTCCTTGGGGAAGGGGCCTGGGAATCAATTTTTATGATAAGTACCCAGCTTATTGCTATGCACACTAAAATTTAAGAAAATTTTATCTATACCTGCACTGTTCAATATAGTATTAAATAGTTACTAACCATGTATGAGTATTTAAATTAATTAAAATAAAATAAAATAAAAAACTCACTTCCTGAGTCATATTAACCATATTTCAAGTGCTCATAGCCCCATGTGGCTGGTGGTTACTGTATTGGAAAGGGCACAACATTTCTGTTACTCCAGAAAGTTCTATTGGACAAAGTGGGCTATACTGTAAGGTATATTGTAAATACGATTTAGAAAATTAAAATATTTCAATGCTAAGATGTGACATTAAATCAATCTTTCTGTACAAACTCTGTTTGCTTCTAACAAGTGAGCTTTGCATTGGTTAACATTGATCTGTGAGGATATGACTGTCCCTCTGAGTCATCTCTTTTCTGCCTTTCGGGTAGCCCACACAGAGCCTCTGCAGGGATTAGGTGGGTACAGCCTAATACATCTATAGGTGGGTACAGCCTTGTGGCTACCCCTAGTTGAGCACGGGGCATCAATGGAGCCTTTTCGCAAAACAAAAGGCTCCCATTGCTCTGGGCTGATGCAAGCCCAGGCCAAGGCATGTGGCTCAGCAAGCCAGGTGTGGGATGGACTTCAGATCCTACCTACCTCCTCAACCAGGTGCCTTTGAGCAATGCACAATCTATAAAACCTTATGCAGTGGCCCTGGGTGTGGAGTAGTTTTATTGGTAGTTGCAGATTTCTTTATCCAAAACTGCAAAGCTTTAGTGTCCTATTTCAAAGTACCTGGTAAGGCTGGGCCCCATGCTGGGCACCCAACAGCCAAAGAGAGAAGGTCACTGCCCTCCAGCTGTTTGCAGCTAAGTCAGGAGTTGCACTAAGTGGAACGTCCAATGCAGCATGGTAAGTGCAGTGGTGGAGCGGTACCAAGGAGCTTCAGTTGCTTTCAGATGGGGCAAATTAACTATCTTGGAGGAGACAGGGAAATCTTCCTGGGTGCCTGAGATGATGCAGAAGAAAACCTAGGAGCCCAGTGAACAAGGTAGGGAAAGGCAGTGTGGGCAGAGTGACAGAAGATGGAAGGTAAGGAGAGAAACAGCACGGTGTTTAGGGGGCTACAGGTCTACACTGGTGTTGCTGAAGCTTAAGGTTTGAGTCAAAGAGAACTGAAGATGAAGCAAAGGAGTCAGCAGGGTCTGGGGCTGGAGCACAAAGCTGAGGTTTTATCCTGCTTCCCATGTGGAGTCCAGAAAAGGTTTTTAGCTGTGGCGATTGTCATTTTAAGTAGATCATATTGAAAACTATGTCATCAATAATAATATATTTGTATGTTGTATTTTTATTTTATCTGATTGACTTTAGTCTGCACCACACCCTCTAGAAAAGCAAGATAGGCATTATTTAGCAATTTACAGAGGTGGAAAGTGAGGCTCAGAGAGATAGCATTACTTTCCAAAGGTCACATGACCCCAGTGTAAGCATTTTGGTTTTTTTAAATTTAGAAGTTATTTTTGGAGGCTCGTACATATAGTCCCAGCTACTGGGAAGGGTGAGGTGGGAGGACTGCTTGAGTCCAGAAGCAAGGCTGGGTAGTCCACTAAGATCATGCCTGTGAATAGTTACCGCTCTCCAGCCTGGGCAACATAGTAAGAACCTGCCTCTAAAAAAAAATTATTTTAACATTATTATTTTCTAATTATAGAATTAGAATATAGTCATAAAATTTTTGGAAAATATATAAGAATATGAAGAAAATAAAATTCATGCATAAATCTACATTTACTATTATAATTCTATTTTATTAACTTTCATAGATATACACATAGATATATAAAACTATTTATACCACAAATATAAATTTTTATATATAAATTATGTATATATTTATAAGTTATACATACTATTTTTATGCACTTGGTTAATGGGTTTTCTTTTTTCTTTTTTCTTTTTTGAGACAGGGTCGCGTTTTGTCACCCAGGTTGTAGTGCAGTGGTGCGATCTCAGCTCCCCGCAACCTCTGCCTCCCAGGCTCAAGCAATCCTCCCACCTCAGTCCCCAAGTAGCTGGCACCACAGGTGTGTGCTACCATGCCCAGCTAATTTTTTTTTTTTTTTTAATATTTTGAAGAGACAGGGTTTCTCCATGTTACCCAGGCTGGTCTCAAACGCCTGAGCTCAAGTGATCCACCAGCCTTGGCCTCCCAAGGTGCTGGGATTACAGACATGAACCACTGCACCCAGCCAGATAATTTATAAATTGATTTTTATACACTAAATTTTCACTTTACAAATTTATCATAAGCGATTTTCCATGTTCTTAGGTAGTCTTTGGTGATAAGATGTTAATGACCACACATATCAGATTATATGACACTTTCTTTAATTAATTCCTTGCTGTTAGACATTTTTTAGGTTGCTTCTGATTTTTTGCTAATACAAACCTGCTTTAAGGAACATTACTATTTACCTTTGGATAAATTTCCTTAAAAGAAATAAATCACTCTGTCAAATGTATAAGCCCATTTAAAACTCTTGATACATATTGCCAATGTCCTGCAGAAAGTTTGTATCAATTTGCACTCCTGCCAGCTGGGTGTGGCAGTGCCCTTTTTACTGAAGCTTTGCCAAGTCATAGTCACTCTGTTATAACTCAGCTCAGGCAAACACTTCATATCATTATTACTGTAATGCTTAGAAAGAAAAGGGCAAGAGCCACAGTGCTGGTAAGTGTGTGTGTGTGTGTGTGTGTGTACACGCATGTGTGTGTTTATAGGGGTGCTGTTCCAGCGGAGATTTGCCAGAGCAGTTTGTAGGCTGGAAGTGGGGGGAGAAAGGTGGCAATTAAAGCAACTTGAGCCAGTCAGGACTTTAACAGGGCACACTTGGCACTTGGTAAGAGGACACAGGACACACTGCCTTATCTTTCTGTCATTCCATGATGTTAGACTTTCTGCCCAACATGTTTCCAAAGTCAGAGTTCCTTAGCTTTTGGTACCTCATGAGGGGGGCTTTTAAAGCCTTGAATAAATATAGAAAACAGAGATTTATGTTCAGAGCCAGGGATAAGGTCTTTTCAATCAATAAGTCCTATGAAATGAAATCCATGCATCTGATCCTAAATCCCATCTAAAGTAATTTTCATAAAATTGAGGGCATATTTGAGTACAGTGCTTCTTACTTGAATGAAGGAAAAAATATGGTTTCCAAGGGAAAGGGGGAAAAAAGTTTGTATTCAAATGTGGAGAAAACACTCCTTGGCCTCCCAAACCAGGTAGGGTCTGGTTCTAAAAGGCCCCAAAGCAAATGAACTATGTGTCAATAGAATGACCATTGTTTGGCTCCCTTTTGCTGCTGTAGTCACTGATGCAACTACAAACCAGAGAGCATACAGATGGTCCTCCAGCATTGCCACGAGCACCAGTGGACCCGTGAGCCTTAGAGAGATCCCAAGGCCTTGAGTGTTGCAGGGAGTTGAGGGCCACTACTAGAAAGCCAGTGGGCTGGGAGGGATAACTGTAGGCCACCTCAGGGCTTTTGGATAAAAAGAGGTATAGTTGGATCTTGCAGCCATTACACCTGGGGACTGGAAAGTCAGGGACCTAGACCCTTTTTCTGTCTCCCAACAGTGACTTATTTTTGTTTGCTCTCTCTCTTTCTCTCCACCCACCCCCAGTTTCCTCTGATTAATCATCTTTCAAATGCTCCCCAAATAGCCACTTCAGCCCCTGCATCAGCCTGAGTTTTCAGTTCCAAGATTCTCCATCAAATTGACAACACCCTCTGTGTCTCTCAACTTAAAATCCTGGAAGAGAGAAGCTGACTGGCCCAGAGCATTCTATGGATGACCCTGCCTCTAAGTCAAGTGACCACTCTGGTTCGTCAGTCACAGGCAGGGAACAGATGGGCCACATGACATATAGGGCTGTGGCTGTGAGTAAAGCTGCTATGGTCAATTACAGAATTTTTGAAGTAGGAAAAGAATTTTAGTTCTTCTTTTAAGATAGCCTCACACTGCCCATGAGACCAAACCGAAAGAAAGATGAGAAAGGAAAAGTTAGGGGCCAAGGCCCATTTCAGGTGCAGAGATAATGTGCATGTGAGCAGAAAGGGTTTTGGGTTTGAAGTCAGAGGACCTGGGTATAAATCCTGCCTGGCCTACCTGGGAGCTGGCTGTGGCACCAGGTATTTTACTTCTTGAGTCTCAGTTCCTTATCTGTGAAAGATTCTGCTGGCCCCTTAGAGAAGCGTTGAGAATAAAATGCTATCATCTACATGAAAGTGAATTTTATTTGTAAATCATAACCTCTACTCAGCCCCCACTTCACTCTTCCTGTTATGAGGCTTTGATCTTTCTGGGCTCTCCAGAGAAGCAGAGTACAACAGGAATGACTTGTTCTGTATCAAAGTCTTTTTTTTTTTTTTTTTTTTTTTTTTTTTTTTTTTTTGAGACGGAGTCTTGTTCTGTCACCCAGGCTGGAGTGCAGTGGCCGGATCTCAGCTCACTGCAAGCTCTGCCTCCCGGGTTTACGCCATTCTCCTGCCTCAGCCTCCCGAGTAGCTGGGACTACAGGCGCCCGCCACCTCGGCCGGCTAGTTTTTTGTATTTTTTAGTAGAGACGGGGTTTCACGGTGTTAGCCAGGATGGTCTCGATCTCCTGACCTCGTGATCCGCCCGTCTCGGCCTCCCAAAGTGCTGGGATTACAGGCTTGAGCCACCGCGCCCGGCCCCAAAGTCTTTTTTACACTCTAAAAAATTATTGAGGACCCCAAGCTATTTATGTATATCACAGTTATTCACTGTATTCAAAATGAAATTGAGGATTTAAAAATATGTATTTAGCAATTCATTGTAAGAAAAAATAAGCCCATTAGGTAGTCATATAAATATGTATTTTTATTTAGAAATAACTATATTTTCCAAAGCTAAAATATCAAGTGAAAAGAGTGGTAGGTACTGTTTTACATTTTTACAACTCTCTTTAATGTCTGGCTTATAACATTCACTCTGTTAGGATATGTTGTTTTGGTTGAAGTATATGAAGAAAATCTGGCCTCCATACATGTACAGTAGGAGAAGAGAAAGTATTTTAACAGCCTTTTCGGGTAAGTATGGATGTTCTTTGTTATCATACCTACCCCACAAGAAGTAGTTACTCTAAGATAAGTTGCAACGTAAAATCTAAAATCACATCAGTGAACTTTTCATTCTCTAGTATATTAAAATTCATTAGCCTATCTTACATATTTGCAATGTCTTTTATCCATGCATTATTTTGTAACATGATTCATTGGTCATCTGGGAAATATTGCTTGAATGAGTTCTATAGATCATCCAAATATTGATGTTTTTCTTTATACAACATAAATTCTATTCATTAATTTCACCACCAATCTCATCAGAAAAGTCTTCAAGTACTGGGAAACTGTCAAACTTACAGTAGTGGATACAAAATTTTTCAAAAAAAAAAGTTAATTTTTGCTTGAAAGCTCAAATTCTATCATTGGCAACAAATACTGTCGGTTGATTTCTTTGACATGACAGGCTCGCTTTGTTCATTTCAAAGAAAAATTCTGCCAAATACATAAGTCTGAATAACCACATTTTGTCTATCAGTGATGCCTTTACGTAAAATTGGTATTCTATTTAAAAAACAAAACAAAACAAAGCAAAACAAACGGGCTTCTTCAGCTCACAACTTAAACCCTTCCCACAGAGCTTTTCTTCAAGACAACCGCCATACCTGGGCATGCAGCAGAACTGCCTCATGCTCACTTTCCAGTTGTCACAGAGAATTATGTGGACTCCAGGGTCACGATTACTAACATCAATAATTCTTGCTGCTTCAACAAGAACATTCTCAAGTGGAACTGGCCACTGTTTTATTATATGAGGTGGACACAGTGATGGTGAATGCAGGGTGGCGCCTGAGTCATGGTGGGAGACCTCAGTTTCCCTCACCCCTGCTTTCCACATCTGTGTAAATGGCAACACAGTGAGAAGGGTAAACAACATCTTGGTATTATTATGAAATTAGTTTTGACCTCTAGGGCCTCCTGAAAGGGCCCTGAAGACCCTTGTAGATCCATAACTTAAACTTTAAGAACCACTGTTCTAGGGCGTTTAGGTTGAAAGAAATGACACATTTCATTATTTTCTAAACAAAACTGATTGTGGCTTGAGGAAATCAACTGTGCTTAGTTTTCTGGGATTCTCTCCTCCTCACTTGGATCAGGCAAGCTTGGCATAGGAAACAGGTGAGGGCCTTGGTCCCTGATGGTGGTTGGTATGGACTCTGCTCTTTGCCCAGGCCCTCCTGGTCCGTTCAAGGGCAGGCAGCTCTGCTGGCAGCTCCACCACTCCAGTGCTATGCTCAGCTGTGGGGCCTTCCCCAGATCCCCCAGGCTCTGATGCTTGGTGCCCTGTCTGCACAGACCCTTGTTCCTAGATGCCGCCTCCATGGGTGCTGCCCTTGTGTTGGTTCAGGTCTTCATCACTCTGAAACCTGCAACTCCTCCTCTCTTCCTAGTTTCTATGTCTGCAGCCTCCCTAGATCAGGCCTTCCCCTTTTCAACACTGAAGTCCTAAGCCTTTAAAACCCTTCTCTTCCCTAGCATCTTGGCTTATTCACCCAGTGGACCTAAACTAGAAGTCCATGGTTCACATACTGTGCACGAGTGACTACACATTTTTTTGTTTTCTCAAAATTTGAATTAATTGCAGAGACTTAGAAGTCTGGATATTCACAGACAAATGTGATATCTGTCTTCTCTGGAAGCATTGGAAGGTCTGGCAGCCTTAAGCCTGCATTTTCACATGGTGGCAATTGGCTGCAGGTGAGGATGCACACTCTGTTTTGTCAAAGACCCTACAACACCCTATCATCTTGGAGCAGCCCAGTTTGCTCTCTGACTTACCTGTATGGCCTCATTAAGATTTGAATTTGTTATCCCTGTCCAGTCCTTTGAGGAACAAATCCTTTTTCAGGTTTATATTCTCCTACAGGGCAACTGTACACAAATTAGTATTTTAATTACTCTGTGATAGCCAAGAAGATAGGAATAAGCCTACCTGACAAAGCTTTATGACAGGATTGCTGTGTTGTCTCAAGACCAGTTTAGAAGTGGAGCTTCTGTTGTTGAAGTGCGTAGGGGCTCAGAGTGCTGGCTCCTCAGTGGCTCTTGAGCAACCTATACGGAACCCCTGGGGATCCACAGAGCACCAGGTAACAATCACAGATCTAATTGATGCAAAGCTCACAAGAGGAAATTAGGAGTCCTTAATTAGCCAGGTGTGGTGGTACACACCTGTAGTCCCAGCTACTTGGAAGGCTGAGACAGGAGGATCACTTGAGCCCAGGAGTTCGAGGATTCAATGAGCCGTGATTGCACCACTACACTCCAGCCTGGGCGATACAGCAAGGCCCTGTCTCTTAAAAAAAAGAACAAAATAAAAATTAACTTTAAAAAGGAGTTCTTGAATGACCACACTTACAGATAAGGGTGTTAGCTAGCTGACAAATCACTGTTAAGGAAGACCACAGCTTGATGCTTACAGGACAAGATGGGTTGAAAATAATTGCTGACTGCAGAGCTTTGCCTCACCAGCCGAGTGCCCAAGATAGATCCCCCCAACTCTCCCGAAGCATGTCCTGTTTTAAGCCTCCTCAACACCAACAGTCATTCCCAGTCTATGGTGTTCTTATTCAGGTGGAGCTGGGGAGCCACTTTGGGCCATCTCCTTTAGAATGGAAGCAGGCCCTGTCTGGGGGGTTGTGTACTGTGTTCAAGGTCTTGAGAAAACCCTGGCTCCAACCGTGGTCTGTGCCTGGGTCAGGGCAGAGCTCAGGTCTCACCAACACCATCAAGTCAAGGCAGCTTAGGGAAATGCGGGGCAGTGTGTATGTGTGGGGTGTCAGGGAGTTCAAACAGCATCACTGTTCCTTTTCACCCTCCTTTTGTATAAAAAGATCAATCTCATGTCTAATTCATTTGAAAATTCTCCACTTCTCTGTGTGTGTTTTTGGTAAAAATAGAAGTCTCTGAGGATTGCAGGCTCCTGCTGAATTTTATGAGCAACTTTTCAAAGCTTGGTAACCAGTTTCTTCTAATCTTTCCTTGAGTGAATTAAGCACCAGTGGGAGGCTTGCTTTCCAGATGACTGGTTTGAATAAAAGACTTTCAGGCTTGGGGGTAGGAGGCTTTTAAGGTCATTTAATTAATCTGCAGACCACAGTAAAGCACCACTAAAAGAGTGGGCAAGTTGGCAGAAAGTTGACCTTATGACCCCCTGCTCCCATCCTGTCCCTCCCCTCCCCTCCCCTCTCTTCCCCTCCCCTCCCCTCTTTTCTGCTCCCCTCCCCTCCCTCCTTACTTTCTTCCGCTTTCACTGCCCCTTTTCTGGTCCCAGCAATCACAGTCTTTGCAACAGACTCCCAGTTCGCCTCCCAGCCTCTTGTTCTCTTCCTAGACAGGAAGTGTTTTCCAAAGGACAAATATGATGATATTTCCTCCCTGCTTAAAACCTTTAGTGCTTATCTGGTTCAAACACTTCTATGATGTTAGAAGTTGGCTTTGATGGGCAGAGTGTCGTTGACAATAGGAAAGGGCATGAGGAGGGCTCCTCCACAGCTGGCAATGTTCTGTTCCTTACCTTGGGCAGTGGTTACATGGGTATTCATATTGTGATAATTTATTGAGCTATGCCATTATGATGCGTGCATTTTTTCTGTATGCATGCTATACTAAAATAAAAAATTTTTAAGTTGGTTCAGTGCTTAATGTCACCCTGCTGTGCTTTCCAAGGTGAGGGTGAGGAATGGTTTTGAATGCTGGGGAAGCGGACTGTTGGGATTCCTGAAGAGGGCCACTGAATCTTGTGGCAGCTTTGATGCAGAAGTATCAGAATCATGAGCCAATTTCAATGACTGCTGCTGTGGCAGATTTGTAGACTGATGTATGGTGCCATGGAACTGCAGAGTGCTGAGATAATGATGATTCCAAGAAGCCTCTAGAATCCTTTCCAGAGGTTATGCTTTGGTCCTGAGCAGAAGAATTAATCTTGGCCTTGTTTCCATCCAAGAAAGGCTGTGTTTCAGATGCAGGTTGGTTAGGCATGGGCTTGGAGAACCTCTTAGCAGGGTGTGAGATTGCTCTATAGGAAAGCTGGCCTGAAATTTGTGTTCAGGGCTACAGGGGACAAGAGGCCACAGGACCTGGGAAAGATGCCAGGCCTTCCCCAGTGGCAGGCTGGAAAAGTGTCCCTCAGAAGTGACCCTAATGGGTGGGTCAATACAGGGACCTTTCAGGAAACAGTGGAGTGGGGTGGGAGGAGGGTGCTGGCTTCCCACAGCTGGTCCCACGGAAAAGCTGAGGAAGTTTCAAGCTAAAGAAAGAATTGGTGTTCAGTGAGTTGTGGGAACAGGCAGAGAGGGAATGGCTCCCCTTGCCAACTGAGTCAGCAACTTACTGAACCTTTGCCATCATTGGACTTTTTGTTCTTTACATTTTAGGAGAAAAAACCTCTCTTGACAACCTGGGTCTATCTCTACTTAGCACTTTGCACATCACGTTGACGTTTACCTTCTCGTGAGTTGTCCTTCCTGGAGGCCTTGCCTGCCTTGATGGCAGAAATGGCCGTTTATGACATTGCACCCAGCCCCAGCACAGCGTCTGGCACCTTACAGTGTCAGTGAGTGTTTGTAGAACAATCAGAGGTGTGCAGGCCATCAGAGGGAGCGCTCACAGGCTGTACAACCACCCTGAGGAACAGGACTTGTCTTCCATAAAATTGAGGGACGTTTACCCAAGGCAGACGGCTCATCAGTGGTAGAACTGTGGGTTAAACCTTGGTCTCTCACCAAAGCCCTTTTCCTGAATCTCTGTGCTCTGCTGAGCCTCAGTTACACTATCCTAGTTATTTCCTGCTCAGCAATCCTATGGGTTGCTGACTTTTTATTCAGGGCAACTTAATCCTCTCATCAATGGATCCCAAATATTCCAAAGACCAGGTTCCCCACAAAGTATACAAATCTCTCTGAGACCTGGCCTCTGCCTGCACCTCTGGTTCCATCTCTAGCCATGTGACATCCTGAACTTCATGCATTAATCATGCTGAAACACCTGTCACTACTTGCATGGATCATGTGTTTTTGATGGGTTCCTCTGTCTAGAATTATAACTTTCCCATTATTATTGGCCTGGATAATTAAAAATAGATATTATGATGTTCTTGACTGCAAGCAGAAGAAAACCTACCCTCAAATGGCATAAAGAGTATTTATCATCTCATATAATAAGAAATTCTGGCCAGGCATGGTGCCCCATGCCTGTAATCCCAGCACTTTGGGAGGCCGAGGCAGGTGGATCACCTGAGATCAAGAGTTTGAGACCAGCCTGGCCAACAAGGTGAAACCCCATCTCTACTAAAAAGACAAAAATTAGGTGGCATGGTGGCATGTGCCTGTCATCCCAGCTACTCTGGAGGCTGAGGCAGGAGAATTGCTTCAACCTGGGAGGCGGAAGTTGCAGTGAGCTGAGATTGAGCCATTGCACTTCAGCCTGGGCAACACAGCAAGACCCTGTCTCTAAAAAAAAAAAAAAAAAAAAAGGAAGAAATCCCAAAGGAGGGGGAGGCTGCCAGTGCAGGCTGCCAGCTCCTGTCCTCTGTGATTCTCTCTGCTCTGCCCATCTCTAAATTGGTTTTCTCCTCAGGCTGGATCACTGCAGTTGTTTCAGTCTCACATCCAGACACATCAACATCCTGCACAGAAGAAAGATGGACTATTTCTTCCCAGAACCTTTAAACATATCACCTGTATGGCTCACTGGCTGGGACCCGATTACAGAGCCACACTCAACCAAAGGCAGTGGTATATAACTGACCTTAATTTAAACCAGTTGGGATGTACCCCAGGAGCGGGGAATTGGCGTATGCTGGGAAAAGGTGGGCATCTGAAAGAGTGGGACTGTCTGCTGGAAGGTCACAGGATTGGAGTGGATCTTAAATGGTCCCCAGCCCAGCCTTCCTAAGAAGGCTCCTCCAGCTAACATTTTAGCCTCCTCACTGCCGTAATTCTCATTTCTCCAGCCCTTTTCCCCATTGCCCTTCCACACAGTGCCCCTGTCACCTGACTGCACCTGCTTGCTGTCCTTCCCACACACCTCGCCTATCCACTTGCTCTGGTGCACTGCTTGCCCAGAAACATTGTCTTCTCTCTGACCAGTCCCCAAGCATTTCCTCGAGGAGGCCATGCCCCGATTAACCCCATCCCATGGGAGTCCCTCCCCTCATTCCACAATCCTCTATCCTGTGGAAGTCTCTCCATGTGATGCAGCTGCTGGTGCTTTGCTTGAAAACTTTCCAAGCTCCTAAGTCACTTCACATGCATTTCACAGGTAACTTTTTCTCCCAAACTTGTATGAGTTCCTAGACAAGGGTGATATTTTCTGGTATCTTCTCCCACATCACATCACACACACACACACACACACACACACACACACACACACACACACACACTCTTTATCTCTTCTGATTTCCACAATCACCCTGGGAGGGTAGGTAGCCAGTCAGTGCCACTCATTAACTAATGAACTGGGGTGCCCTCAGCCTCCCCTCCTGCTCTTGTCCTTGCTCCTCTGAATGTTCTGAAGGTTGCTGAAAGGCAGAACTCCAGTACTGAGGGCCAGAAAATCTTAGGAACAATTGCTCTTTGCGGCTGGGGTGTTACATCTCTAGGAATAATTTAAGCTCTGTCATGAACAAACCAGGCACTGTCACTCGGCCAGGATACAACAGAAGGAAACCAGAACCCACGGAGCACCTACTCTGTGCCAAGGGCTGGTTCCCTGCTTTAGTGGCTTGTCCCTTCCAAGGGTGCATTTGCCAGGGCTACCTCCTCTACTCGTCCTTTTGCACCTCTGCCTGGAGGGGTTCTGCATACCCTGCATGACTAAGCTCAAATAGCACCCTTGGTGAAGCTTCACCTAAATCCCCCAGGAAAAGTTCATTTCCCACCTCCTCTGTTGTTACTCTTCAAGCAAACCCTTTGTGCAGCCCTAGCCCAGAATAAGAGAGTTTCTTACTTAACTGCCTGCCTCTACTGGTGTGTGGCATCCTTAAGCCCAGGCACCATTTTTTTTCCCTGAATCTTTGGGTTCCCTGAGGACAGTTCACGTCTGTCAGGTAACAGGAGCTCAATAATTTCACCCCTGTGGCATTAAATTAAATTAATTATTGCTTAGCACAGCAGAAAGCAAGATTATGAAAAAGTGAAGATGCTACTTAACAAATACAATGATTCTTAAATATGTATTTCTCCCTTTTATTATGATTTAGGGATAAAAGAATGATAAAAAGGGAAGGAGATAGAATAAGTGGGGATTGATAAGGGCTTTCTCCCTCTTGAAATGACCTGCTTATTTAGAGCAGAAACTTTTCTATCCCATGGCCTAGCCTAGTACCTAGAGAAGAGGAAGAGATCCATAAACACTTGTTGAATGAATAAATGGTACATGGGTCAAGTTGTACTTTGGGATTGAATTCTGAGCCTTGACTGGGGTAGGGCAGGAGGAACCTGGAATCTAAGATGGGCTAGGGAAGCCCCCAGTAAGGGAATAATCATCTTTACCTTTTTAACCATTTTGCTCAGGGCCTGCCTGCAACTCAGGCCTGTGGTTGATCAACCAGCCCCATCCTCCTTTTATCCACCACCCCCAACCCATCCTGGGCTCAGTGCCTGCACATCCCATTTTAGGCCCTGGGCTGAGGCCTCAGGTCAAGTGGACGAGACCTGGTCTTCATGCATGCTAGCCTCCTGGCAAAAAATAAGCAAAGGCCCAAGGACCATATATCATAAATGAAGAGAATAAATGATTTGATAAAATATATTCTAGCTTCCTACTTTGACAAACATGCCTCAGCAAAATACGCAATATGTACAAAACTACAGTTTCTATGTGACTGAAATTCAGCCAAATATCAAAGATGACTGGATTAAATTATTCTTCCACATATCTTGGTGTTTGGTTGATGGACCAGTGATATTGGGGTGTGTAATGAAATAAATACATACATCATTCAGAAACTATTACATATTCATCCATAGATTTTAGTTTTCATGTTTTTATTTTAGCAAAATCATAAATTATGTTGTTATATAATCAAGATATTCATGTCGTATGTGTTCTATTGATGGTACTGATCTGGAGTTTAGAAAAATGTGATTGTACTCAAAATGTCCAAAGTTTTAACATATTTTTATCTTAAAGTGTAAATTAAACTAAAGGTAAACCATTTGAATGTACATTTTTCATGTTTTCAAAAAAATGAATTTTCTTTGATTGTATGAAAATGTACCTATTAAAATTGAGTGAAATACTTTTATAATTAATGGATGTGAAAATTTTTAATCAAAATTACTTAAATAAAACGAAGTAAAATTCTAGTGTGTGAGATCCTTGTCATTGCCAGTGTGAAGAAGCATCACTTTTCATGCACTTATGTCTATGAACACGTCTATGTCTAGTGGTTCTCAATGGGTGGTTTTGCTTCCCAAGAGCATCGTCTGGATACATCTTTGGTTGACATAACTTGCTACTGGTATCCAGTGGATGGGGACCAGCGATGCTGCTAAACATTCTAGGTCAGCCCCACAGCAAAGAAGGAACCAGTCTAAAATGTCAATAGTGCTAAGGTTGAGAAACCCCGGCTACAAACACACACACACACAAACACACACACACACACGGATTTTATAAACCGTTTAATATTGCAAAAGTTTCCTTAACTGCCATAGAAATTGTTGTGAATTGTACACTAGTTTATGGGTAACTCCAGAATCACAAATGGGAACATGAAGAAAAGCAAGAAAATGGACATGCGATGTATACTGAATTTTGCAACAATCTATTGCATTCTTGGCTATGGGAGAGGAAGAATTTGACATGTTAACATATTTGTCTTTTCTTTCACCCAAGTGTTTCTGCTGATCAGTCACCTCCCCTTCCCCAGCTGACACACATTCTGAAATAATGTCCATCTCCAACACTGGAAACTCCACAACCCACAACTCTTGACATTCAGACATAGTCATCTTTTGTTTCAAGGACCTAAGAGATGTGGAGAAGCGTTGTCCTGAGGCTGGAATGGTGCCATTTCCAATAGGGGGTGTTTAAGGTTCTGCATCATGCCGTACCAGAGTTGAGCAGCAGATCCTGAGAGACAGAGGCACCCAGGTTTCCCCCCATACATAGAGTTGGTGTTATGGGGGTGGGGCTGTCATGCGTGAGGCCCAGGGGCTTCTCTGGTTGGAGTAAAAGGCAGCATGCTAAGAGGCCCCATGTCCCACTGTCAACCTTGGGCTCTGAGCAGGAGCCCGGGAGAGCTGGGAGGCTGTTCATATCAGATCATTAACAGTTTCCCAGCTCCTTTGCAGAACAGCATGCTGTTTGGCTGCCAAAATATTAGGATTGAAAGCAGCTGGCAAAAGTGTTCAGTGAGGAAGTGAGCCTGCTTGGAGAAGCAAAAGGAAAAATTCCTCTTAGTCTGTGACCTGAGGGAGAAACCTTGCTCTCAGACCCTCTTTGGGATGTTCTCAGTCAGACAGGTGGGCACTCCCTTTGACCCCAAGACGCTGAGGCTCCTTTGAAGCAGGTGGGCTCTGGGCCCAGTGCTGACTGCACATCCTTTCTGGAGCAGCAGAACCGAGGAGACCCTGTCACTGCCCTGCAGAAATTCACAGCCTAATAGTAAATTTATTCTCAGCATTTGTTTAATGAGCTTGCAAAATAAAGAGAATTAGATGGAGAAAACCCCTGCAACCTAACCTCAGTTGCTATTTCTAAAGAGGTAGGCCAAAGGGGTAATTCAATGGCAGCAACTGTGCAGGTGAGCGCTCAAAGGAGAGACTGAAAACAATGGGTTCACTAATACTTCTTCCTTGCATGTGTTTATGAGCTCCTTCACACGAGTCTCAGTTGATCCTCACAGCAACCTTAGCACAGGTGGGTTTCATATTTCCATTTTACAGACAGGAAAATTACCTTTGAAGATGGAATAACTTGCCTAAGGAGGCACAGACAGTAGGTGGCAGAACCAAGAGTGCAATTGGGTCTTTGAACTCTAAGAACAATGCACTTTCCAGTGACATCAGCGTTTCAGGGCCTGTGGACACCAACAGTTTCAGTTATTGTAAGGAGTCTGTGATCCCAAACGTGCAGTAAGCACCATTTGTAGCCTCCATCACTAGATAAGTGACCATTATCATGTAAGGAGGGCCTAGAATGTTTTGACACCGATACAGAGTTCTGCAGAAGAGCTTGGGAAGCCCTATATTGCCCCATGTGGCATCAAAGATCTTCTGGCAGAGATGGGGCCTGCTTTAGCACTGGGGACACTGGCCACAAAAATTCCTCGGAGTGAGATAACTGGGACTGTGTCACCAACACTTGGTTTATGTTTCATGGTGCGCAATAGACTTATGATTCAAAGAGAGAGCCCTACACACAGTATACAGTAGGTGCTCAAAGATTTTATCAACGGACTCCTTGCTGGCTGAATCTGAGAAGGGGAGAAGCCAAGTGCCATAGGGAAAACCAGCCTCCCGATGGTGATTAGAGTGGGGAAATCAGCCATCGAATCCCCTTACCCATTAGGGAAAAAGGAATGGAAACAAACAGCAAAAGCGTTTAGCACACTGTTAAACACTGGAAAGCTGTTGCTTTTGAAATAATAACAACCGTGCAATCTCATTAGAGGTTCTAATGGGAACAGAAAAGAAATGCTTACGGCTAATTTTCTTTCTGTGCCTATAATTAGTGGCATATTTTTAAAGCCCTGAGTAGGCTGTTGAATCTTGTTCAATCACTGCTAGTTCATTCATTCATTCATTTATTCATTCATTCATTCAGCAAATGTTCACTGAGTTCCTATTTTAGGCTAGGCACTGATCCAGGTTTTAGGGGTATAACAATGAACAAAGCAGACAAAAGACGCTGCCTCATGGAGTTTACACTCTAGACAGCAAATGAAAGGTACACTACATAGTGTATCAGATGGTGGCAAGTGTTATAGAGACAATGAGGCAAGGAAAGGGGACGTGGGGCAAAAAGCAACTTTAAACAGGATGATCAGGGAAAGCCTCATTGAGAAGGTGACGTTTGTGCAAAAATCTGGGGATATGAGAGAGCAGCCAGACACGTATCTGAGGTAGAACATACCTGGTGTGTTCTAGGTCAGCCAGGAAGTCATTATGGAAAGAGCAGAGTGAGAAGGCAGAGAGAAGTAGGATGAGGGTGGAGAAAGAAACAGAGACCCAGATTATACAGATTCTTATGGGCTTTTGGAAAGACATGGGCCTTTATTCTGAGTAAGATGGGAAGGAGTGACATTATCTGATTTGCATTTTAGCAGGTTGCCCTGGTTACTGTGTTGAGAGTAAATGTGGAGAGTCAAGAGTGGGATTAAAGAGACTAGTTTGGAGGAAAAAATCCAGGAGTGAGATGATGGTGACCTGGACCAGGATGGTAGCAGTGGAGGTGGTGAGAAGTGACTGGATTTTGGATGTATTATGAAGGTGGAAGAGACAACATTTGCTAATATATTAAATGCAGAGTGAAAGGGAAAGATTCC
This sequence comes from Rhinopithecus roxellana, assembly GCF_007565055.1. Classification (NCBI taxonomy): domain Eukaryota; kingdom Metazoa; phylum Chordata; class Mammalia; order Primates; family Cercopithecidae; genus Rhinopithecus; species Rhinopithecus roxellana. Next base: position 36,630,344 of record NC_044556.1, on the reverse strand, counting down.
TCAAGGGTGATACCCAGGTTTTGAACCTTAGCAATGGTAAGAATGCCGTTGCCACTAACTGGTATGAGGAAGGCAGTGGTGGGAACATGGGTCTGGGAAAGAGGAAGTTTAATTTTGATTCAGTTTGATTCATATGATACGTCTATCAATTTATAATTTATCTATCTATATATCTGAAATTCAAGGAAGAGATTCATATTTACAGAGGAAAAGAGAGCAGAGAATGGAGCCCTGGGGATCAGAGCAGGTTTTAATCAGCAAAAGGAGGCAGCAACTGTGCAGCCTGTGATGTAGCAGGAAACCAGGATTGTGTAGACTACTGAGAGTCAAGTGAAGGAAACATTTTAAGAAGTGTCAGCTATTTCAGTTGCATTGAAGGCTGCTGAGAGGTTGAGCAAGATGAGGACTGAGAATTGATCATTGGACTAGTAACATGGAGGTCAGCAATGAGCTGGATAAGAACAATTTCAATGGACCAGGGTAGGGTGACAGCTGACTACTGAGGTTTAAAGAAAACAGGAGGAAATGTAATCAATGAATATAGACAATTCTTTCGAGTTTTGTTGCAAAAGCGGGTGTAGAAAGGAGGAAGTATAGCTGGAGGGGGCTGTCACTCAAGAGAGAATTTTTTTTTTCTTTTTTTTTTTGAGACAGAGGCTCACACTGTCACCCAGGTTGGAGTGCAATGGCACGATCTCAGCTCACTGCAACCTCGGCCTCCCAGGTTCAAGCAATTCTCCTGTCTCAGCCTCCCGAATAGCTAGGATTACAGGCACCTGCCACCAGGCCCGGCTAATTATATTTTTGGATTTTTAGTAGACACAGGGTTTCACTATGTTGGCCAGGCTGGTCTCAAACTCCTGACCTCATGATCTGCCCGCCTTAGCTTCCCAAAGTGCTGGGATTACAGGCATGAGTAACCGTGCCCTGCCGAGAATTTTTCTTAATGTTGGCAATATTATAGCATTTTTATATGCTGATGGGATGATCCAATAGCAAGGGAAATTGATGATGTGAGATACAGAGGGAAGACTTGTGGAGAAATGTTGAGTAGGCAAAAGGAGATTGGACCTGCAGCACGAGTGCAGAGGCTGGCCTTAGAGAGGAGCACAGGTGAGTCATCTGTAACAACAGCAGAGGAAGCCAAATTTATACGCACAGACGCAGGTAGGAGGTAGAAGCAATAGTGGGAGAGTATGGAAGATTTCTTCTTATTGCTTTCATTTTCTCAATGAAATAGGAAGCAAGACCATGGGCTGAAAGTGAGGGCAGGGGAAAGGCATTGGAGCTACGAGAAGAGACATCCTTCCCAAGGCTATTGTGAGCGTGAAATAATATGACACAAATCCAAGGCCTGGCACATAGGAGGAGGTACTTAGAAATGTGAGTGCCTTCCCCTTCAATTGAAAGGAATTTTTCTACTGTCTTTGTCATTGTTGTTCATAGGAATGTTTTATTTATTTGTTTGTTTATTTTTTGCGACAGGGTCTCACTCTGTTACCCAGGCTGAAGTGCAGTGGCGTGATCACAGCTCACTGCCTCCTCAAACTTCTAGACTCAAGTGATTCTCCTGCCTCAGCTTCCTGGATAGCTAGGACTACAGGCATGCGCCACCATGCCCAGCTAATTTTAAAATTTTTTGTAATAATGGGGTCTCAGCTGTATTGCCCAGGCTGATCTTGGACTCCTGGCCTCAAAGCAGTCCTTCTGTGTTGGCCTCCCAAAGTGCTTGGATCACAGACATGAAGCACCATATCCAGCCTCAGCCTTATTTCTTAAATTATATGTGTTGTTTTTATTATGATTGTTATATTTATTTCCCAGTATATGAAATTATGGCAAATGCAGAAAAGCATAAAGAAAAAAATCACTGATACCATTTCCACAAAGGAAACAGCTATTACGTTTGATGTGTATCCTTTCAACCCCTTTTTCTATAAACATATGTTATATAGATACTTTTAAAAATATTTCCTTTTTAATTTTACATTGTATTTGACTATTTTCCCACATCATTAGGTAGTGTCCAAAAATATGATTTTTAATGTCAACACAATATTTCATCATGTAGATGGTACATTTATTTTAGACTTTTCTACTTTGAACATCAAAGTTAATTTTTCACATTTATAACTAACACCGCAATGGACATCCTTACAGAAATCTTTATACTGTGATGAGTTTTTGAAAATAAACCTGTAGAAATGGAATTACTGAGCCAAAGGGTAGAGACACTTTTAAGGCTTTAAGGCTCTTGATAAATGTTACCAAACTGCCTCCCTGCCGATGTGTGCTTCTCCTGCAGCATGAGAGTGCCCTGACATGATCATTTGAAAAAACTTCACCAAGTCAGTATCAATTCTTGTTTTGATTTGTATTTCCTTGATGACATGAATGTAAACCTTTTTCCATATGTTTACTTCATTTGCATTTTTCTGGAATGCCTCTCTGCCAGGGAGCTTAGCTTGAAGAAAAGTCTCTCAGTGGAAATGTTTTTGAACCTGCTGGAGTTGTCTGGGCTGAGCCCTTCTGGGACACTCCCCTGCACAAGGAACCCCAGCTCCAGAAAGCATGTGTGAAGGACTGTGACAAAATCCTTTGGCTAGATGACTCCTTTCCTTGTTCTTCAGGAGCCTCTTCCAGCCCCTTCTTGCCCCTAGATGGCACCTCCATATCAGGGTGACTTCGGTTACTTCTGTTTGGAATGCCAAATCCTGGAGACCAAAGTCCTTTTCAGTATTCCACAAAGAGAGGATTTCATCCCATCCGTGACCTGGAAACAGGAGCTGTCAGGGGAGCAGGGATGAATCTAAAAAGGGGCCGTGAGCTGTTGTCTCCTCTACCTTGCTGCATAGGGCCTGAGCCTCCACTGGTTTCAAAATTAAATGTTCCTTCTCACTCAATGGAAGGAAACTGAAAGTACTGCATCGGTAGCACTGGGTATGTAAAAATGCTTCTCCCCAACGTATCTTTAACACTCATTTTATTTGGTTGAAACCCAACTTGTCCTTTTTTATCCAGAGCATCAGAGACCTTCTGAGCAGAGGCTTTAGCCAAAAAAGGAAGATATTCCGGCAAATTTCTAGGGGTAGAAAAATTCCCTTTTCAAGCAGCTTATTTTGTTAGAGATGCTTTCATTCTTGCTCTGCCTCTTTTCACACATGCACATGCACACATATACACACACACCACCATCACCACCATCACTACCACCACATTCATTCCTCCACACTCACCACACACTACACAACACACACCACACACACACAACACACACTGCACAACATGCACATGCACACACACACTACACAATAGACACGTGCTCATCCATAGAACCCAGACCCCACTGTACATGCACACACCACACACACACAACACACACTGCACAACATGTACATGCACACACACACTACACAATAGACACATGCTCATCCATAGAACCCAGACCCCACTGTACATGCACACACCATACACACACAACACACTTGACCTGCATAACACATAGCACATTTGTACATCACACACTGTACCACACATACACACACCCCTCACACCCAGACCACATCACACTGCACATGCACACACACACACCATACTCACACACAAAACACACTTAACCCACACAGCAACTCATACCACATCTCACACACAATGCATGTCCACACACACAGACACCATCACACACTTGACCTGCATAGCACGCCCACATGACATCACACACACACCGTATTACACACAGACACACTCGCCACATCACTACCACCACATCCATAGCCCCCACCACATACACACATCCCTTTTCCCCCAGCCTCTCCCCCATCCCAGCCCTCCACCCTTGCGCTTTAAAAGACAGATGTGGTTCCGTGATTTCCCTGAAAACGAGAGGGATATACACTGCCCTGGCTATTTTTCCTGTCCCAACAGGCACCGAAGCAGCCCAGACGTCTTTCTTCCTACTTGTGAAGGGTGAGAGGAAGAGGCAGAATATGCACAAGCCAGGGTTCTGGGATGGATCAGAGCATTAATTAAAAATTAGTGAGTCGTTCGTGAGTCAATCACTTCAGACCAGAACAAGCCTTAGACTGAGACCTTCTCCCTGATTGCTCATTAAGATGGCTCATGGAACTGGCAATCTGGAATAAATTGAGTCCAGGGCAGATGGTCAGAGCTAGACAATAAGAAACTCGAAGCATCCACCCTTCTAATTTTCCTCCACATTCCTCATATAAAGACAAAGAAATTTAAAAAATAAAGTCTCAGAGGGATGAAGGAGCTCCAACCATCCAGCTCTGCTAATTAGAAAGAGCAAATCTAATAAAGGTTGATCATCAACTTTACGAATTATCTATAGTCAAATTTTTATGCTGCAGTAGTTTCCCCATTCCCACCCCTCCTTCAGAGTCACTCTCCTCTCCCACCTAGCCAGAGTAGTCTCGGAGATCATGGCTATTTTTAATACCTGCCTGGAAAAACATAACTCAGAAAGCAATTCTGCTACAAACTTTCCTGATTAGGCCATCCACAGCCAAGTCCAAGTGACTCCCTGAGCACCTGTACATTGGTGCTATCCATCCCACTCTGTCCTTCCATCAGCTCAGATGCTTGAAAACTATTCCCTCTTGCCTAGAGGTGTCAAGTTTGAGTTATTAGTACTCAGTTATTTCAACCGTTGAAACATTTCCAAGTGGCAGTAAAGGTGGTAGATCATGGTGGTTAAGATCTTGGGCTCCGGATTCAGTCTATGCTTGGATCCTGGCTAGAACACTGGGCCATTGACCCTGAGCCTAAGGTCTCTCATGTATAAAATGGACAATAGGATTCCCTTCATAGAGAAGGTGGAGAGGAGTAAATGAAGTGATGCACAGTGCCTGACGCATAGCAAGGCTGCAATAAATGCAGCTACTATTATTATGAAGGCCCCCAAAATACCTGATAGATGAGCTCATTGTTCTAGAACGTTTTGTTGCTCTGATAGTGGCCTGCAACCGGAAACACAGAGGGGAGATTTCAGCAGCTTATTTTCAAAAAGACGAACTGCTGTTTCTTAATTGTAGTGAGAAAACAGCAGGCTAGTCGAGAGTTTTACTCCACGTGTTCTCAGCATCAGTGATGAGGTCATCATAGTGAGTGACCACATTGTAATCATGTCCTTGCCCTTCCCGTAGTCACCCTCATGAAACCCCCTTGTCTATTTCGCGTGTTCGCCCATTTGGAAAGAGGTCTCCTTCTCCTTTGTATGAAGTTGGCAAGTTATTCTTAGAGTAATAATACCTATTATTACCAGCCAATCTCTCTTTCAATAATAAATTATTATTATATACTTGGCTAAAAAACCCTTTGCTCTTGCAATTTGTAAAGGCCAGATTAAGTAGAACAATAAAATTCGAAGTAATAATAATGACATCTTGCATTTCCAAGGTACATTTCTTTTTCAAGTACATAGTATGTCAGCAGGCTGCTCTCTGACCTCCCCTGGCCAAGAAATCCTGGCGTTGTGCCTTTTATTCTGTTTGGAACCCTAAGTTTTCAGGTCACATGTCCCTTTGGAAATCTCTGTGCATTGCATCCTCAGGCTCCGGTGACAGCTGTGCCAGGCAGAGCCAGACCTAGTGGGAGGAGATGTAGGGGGAACTGTTTTTCTGCAAACAGGCACCCCTGACCCCAAAGAAGCAGCTTCTTTATTGTGGCCATTTATTATTTACAACGCACTGAAGGTGTACACTCACTTTATGAGACACAAAGACAAGGTCCCTGCCCCGTGGACTGAGAGGTTTTATCCGGCATTTCATCTGTCTGAGCTAAAGGGTGGGAATGCAAGGCAAGCAGGGAGGAAGATCCGAGAGCGATGTCTGAGACGTCAGAGTGGAAGGAAGGATTTCTGACGAGGAATTTTAAATGGGGAAAGTCAGAGCAGGTGCGTGCAACTCGCAGCATCACTCCAGGATCCAGAGGAATCTTAGTGATATCCTGTGTTCCAGCCCAGGGAAGACAAACTCTGCCTTTGGAATAAGGCCAAAGACAACAAATGCTCTCCCAAGAGCCTCTTAAACAGCAAAAGAGCATGTACCTCCCCTTCCCCAACTTTCCTGAAAGTCATCTTGTTTTCTTTTGTGTGGGGGAGTGATGGAAGTAGGGAGGAGCATTAGTCAGTCTTTTTAAAAAAAAAAAAAAATTATTATTAATGTACGGTGTAGCTTTAAGTAGATTTGTTTTCCTTCTCAAGTAGGGTAAATTTCAGGCTTTTTCGACCACCCCCTACCACTGGGCAATTATTCTTCTTCTATCTGTATCCGTCTCAGCCAGGCCAGCCCTAATGGTGCTTCCCAATCCCTGTACATTACAATCACCTACCTGCCTCATTCTTCTACCCACTGAGAGGCAGGGAACAGGCCCTGGCCTGAAAAGATGAACAAGATCCTTGTCCGCAGAAGCAATAGAGAAATGGAAATGAGGATGTGAAGGACCTCACAGGGAGGCTGGGGCCAACTCTGCCATCTCCTGCAGGAGGAGATAGATGGTTTGGTGATATGAGCACAGATTCCTTCAGGACTTTCAATCATTCACTTGGAATGTTCCTGGGTTCCCACCCTCTAGAACAAGGGCTGAAATTCTACGAAGGCTTAGAAATCCAGCCTTGCCCCCAGGATCGGCAAAAACTGATCATGTCCTTGGCATGGGATTCTTCCTGCTCAGAGCTCAGGGCTTAGTCTAATACCAGGCAACTTCTGCAGCCAGAAACAGATATAAATTTGGCTGAGCAGCACGAGTGAAAATAAAATAGATTCTGTAATGTACCAAATATGCACCAGATGGCTCTACTTCCTACCAGCCCTATAAAGCTGGTTAACAAAGCCTACTGCCCTCCTTCATCGCCATCATCATCTTCATCATCTCTTACTAAAGTCCTCTGATACATGGTGTTCTGCAGAGCCCTCCAAGTCTGGATATCAAGCTGAGAATATCTCCTGCCTCCCTCCTATTTGCTTCTCAGTTGTGTCTATGGTCTGGGTCATCGTTTCCTTCATAATCCTCTCTCCCCTTGCTTCACTCCATTTCCCACCACCACTCTCACCCCATTTTCTCTTCATCCCTTCCACTTTCCAAGCCAGTGACTCTCAAAGTCTGGCCCTCACAACCCCTGCATCAGAATCACCTGGGGAGTGTGTTAATGGTGCAAATTTTGGGGAACACTTCCACTCCTAGGCTAATTCAGAGTGCCTCATATCAGTCTGTGGGCATCTGCATTTTAACAAGTTCCCTGCCACAGAGTTTGAGAAATACCACCCTATATGCTTTCTTTCCAACAAGAGTCAAATACTTAGCCTTCCAGCTTCCCAGTGTAGAGAGGTATAGACCAGAAGCCAGCCCTAGAAGGGACACCAACAGTGATGTACCAAAGCTGGCTTGTACCTGATTGCAAAAGTAAAAATTTCAGGAAATTAGAAAGCTGGTTGTTAAACCATTGGTAGCTTGAAAGTTAGCCACGGGAGGAATTTTATACCACAGAAATGATCAAACACTATTAATCAAGGCTTTCACTTTTTTTTCCCACTGCAAATATTTTAATGATTATTGTTGAGCACACATTTTGGAAATTTTTTACTTCAAATGGCAACAAGTTAAATAAATGTTTGTTCTATACAAAGAAAATAAAACCAAATTAAAACTTGCTTTAAGTGTGCCTTGCGCTTAGACCAGTGTTTCCCCCCTAATATATCTTTATTTTTGAGCTGCACAAACACACTTAAGACTTTGATCTTCATAGTATGGCATTTAGGAAATAAAAATATGCTCTCACCTTAAAGAAATAAAAATGCTGTGCATGATTATATGCCAAACAAAAGAGAGAACACTAGAAAACACTCATAGTGCAGGCATCATTACAAAGGAAAAGTAAAGTTTGAGATGCTCATTAATTCTCTATGCTTTAAGGAAGTAGATTTTTGACCAAGTAGCTTAAAAGCCAGCAAAACCTTTTTTTTTTTTTTTTTTTTGAAGAAACAGTTTCCCAGCGCACCACTGTACACCAAGTATCATCCAACCCCACGCTGTGATTTGCAGATGAGAACACTGAGGCCTGGAGAGGTGAAGGGGCCCATTCAAGGTCTTGTGACAAGTGAGGATAAAGTCACAGCTAGAATGATCCCTGTTCCAGTGTGCATGATAGCCCCGTTCCTTTTTCATAAATGCTTTGCACCTGTTGAGAGGTTGATTTGGAGGAATTATTATACAGAGTTGACTTAAGTGCCTGTCACTCTGTGAGTTAGGGTTGCTTGATTGCAAACCACAGATTCTGACTCCCCTAAGCAGAAAAAAATTCAATTTAAGAGTCTCACTGAGTTCACAGAGTAGAAGGGAAAGCTAGAAACCAGACTGAAAGAATAATTGAGCTAGGACAGCTCAGGATTCCATGGGGCAGGAATTAAGAGGTGGTCTCCTCAGGGAGATGCTGCTGGGTTGAACCAACTCCAAACTCTTCTTTCCAGTCTGGCTTCACTGAGCTCTAAGAAGTCCTTGAAGAGAATCGGGTTGCTCTTGGGTCCCATGCTCACCTCTCAGCCAGGGCCAGACAGGTCACATTGATTAACACCCCCAAGACTGCCCAGAATGGGTGAGAGGGGATTCCCCAAAAAGAAATCATGCTCCATTACAATGAGAAGAGGAAATTGAAGCAGGTAGCCAAAACACTACAATGCCGTCTATGTGCTTCAGCACAACAGTGAGCTCCAGGGAGTTTGGATCAGGATCTTCACCCTCTCATCCCTAATACCCAGTGTTACACTTTATGGCCTGGGCACATCCTGCCTTTGGTTGCTGCTGGGATTGGGAAACCTGACTTGGGCTTTCTAATGCTTAACTGTAAGGGTTCCGGTCATCTTCTGTTCACCCTCTGTGATCTCTCTTAGTGTACTGACTATCATCTAAAAGCTAATGATCCCCAACTCTGTTCCAGACCCATACTTTGGGTTTCCCAGTGGGCAGAGCCATTTCTCAGGTTCAACTTACCCTTCCTTCCTGCTGCCACTGCCTTAATTCAGGTTTGCATCATTCTCACTTGGTCTTTCACACTAGCCTCTGGACTCTGTCTCCATCTTCATTTTCTTTCCTATCCAATCCACCCTCTACATAGCACCAGGTAATCTCTTAAAAACAAAAAACACATTACTCCCATCCTTCAATGACATCCAATGCCATAAAAGGCTTTTGTGATCTGATCTTGACCTGTCACTCTCAGCCTATCTGCCCCTCGCTGCTGACACTCAGCTTTTACCTTTACCACAAGGAGCCTCTCTGCAGACCTACCAAGCCTTCCCCACTCTCATCCCTTTTCACATGCTTTTCCTCTGTGTGCAGGGCCCTTCCTCAGAAACTTTCCCCCAGAAAGTTCTTAAGCATCATTTATGACCCAGAGGATAAGACAGTAAATGGGGGCTGAATGATAACAAATTAGGTGGGTGGGACAGGTGGAGACTGCCTTGGTGAAGTCTTCTCTGACCTGCTCAGTCAGGTTTTATTTCTCTGTCCTCTGTGTTTCCACAACTCTGTTCATGAAGTTCATAAAGCCCGTATTCCATTCTAATATATGTATTTGCATGTATTTTTCACCTCATCATGGACACTTATCAATGTTTTGGCCACCCAGAACCTTTTCACGTCTTCCCTATGTTTGGGGAATTCTGTTTTGCAAATCCCCACATCCTAACTTAGAAGGCAGGTACTCACTCTCCCCACCTTCCTTGCAGCTAAGGCACAGCTGCATCAGCAGGACACTGAATCAGAAGCTAGCACTGCAAAGCAGCAAGAACTGGGAGGAGTATGTTCTGGCTAAGGTGGCTTGTATCTGCCTCAGTCTCAGGAGATTCTGATGAAAGCATCTGAGGTTCCACATTGGCAGGGTCACCAGTTCAAGCTGTGTGTCTCTGCTGACAAGGGGGCCAGTATGGTCTCTTCTAGACTATTCTGCAATGGGTTTTGAGGCATTATTCCTAGCTTCATAGCTTCCTAGAGTTTTTGTGACCTAATATTCTTTAGTAAATTCGCTTCCTGCTTAGAGTAGCCAGACATGGTTTCTGATACTTGCAATTAGGAATCTTTGAGTCTGAAAGACCTTCAAGAGTAGGGCCCACAGCTTGTTGATTTCTTCATTCCCCACACAGTGCACGGCACTGAGAAGCTTCTCTCTACATGTTTGTTGAGTGAGTAAATGAGGTTGCTTATCAGCAGTGCTCGACTTGACTTTAAGAGCTGCAGGCTAGAGTTTAAGGGCTGACCATAACGCCTATGTTACTTGCGTCAGAAATCTGAGTCCTACATCTTATTTCAAGGAGCTCAGGAATGTTCAAAGAGAAAAATTAAGAAATCTTTAAGATTATTTTAATTTTTATGTAAAACTCCTTTTCTGTTTGACTTTTCCATAAAGCTCTTGTACTTGGAATTTCATTTCATTTCGTTTTTTAAACACCACTATGTTTCTGCCTTCCTTTTGTTTCTTCCCTGCACAGATTAATGGAAGGTTTAAATGAATTTCACTGCCCCAAATGTAAAACCATTTCTCAGACAGAGTGTGGGCTGCCTGTGTGCCATCTCCTCACGACGCCCTGGAAATGATTTCCTTTCTTTGCTAGTAGCAGAGCAGAATGGTGGAGGCCTTTGATTTCATAACGTATTTGGTAGAGTCTCACCTTACTTCCTCGAGGACAAGATAGAAAATGTGGCCTGAATGATAATATATTAGGTGAATGGAAGAGGTGGGAATTCCTAGCTGTCTACCAAACTCTCCTCCCCTTCTTCTGTAGGAACCGCAGTGGAGCTGGTCCCTGGCAGCTAAGCTGCCCTGCCTTTCCCACCTTCCCTATGGTGTGCTGTGCCTTTGTGTCTAAGTTCTCCCTTGCGCGCTTGTGAGCAGAAGTGATCCATGCCCCTGGCAGGCCAGCACATATATCTCCTCCACTTGCTCCTCCACACTCTTCTCCCACTTCCCACTGGTGGGAACGGTGAGCAGCAGAACCACTCAGAAAGCCACATGCTGAAGACAGAAGAGCTGCCATCAGCCTGGGTCCCTGGCTAATGGTGGGAGGATGGATTCCTGCCAAAGTGGGGCCTCTTCAGACTTTCATGTGAGAGAAACATAAACCTGTATACCAGTTAAGCCCCTGAGTTGTTACTGAACTTACTTACTAAACATACTTTCCTTTAATGCATGGGGTTAACTGGTGTAACAGCCAGATCCAAAGAATAGTGGCCAATGCTTAAACATCAGCCTGGAAGGGGGACACACGGGGCTCTGTCTTTGATGCTGGCACAGGTTATTTAAGCAATAACTCAGACAAGACTGTGGAAGATGTACTTCTCAGATTTAAAAATGACACAATGCTAAGAGGGATAGCTGGTCAAAATTTAAAAGATCTCAACAGGCTGAAAATAACAAGTGATATTTTCTAAGCATTTAATGTAAGCCAGGCGTTAAATGCTTAGAAATGTATGGGTTAAATGCTTTCCATACATGATCTTGTTTAATACTTATGATGATCCTATGTTGTAAAAATGTTATCTCCCTTTCCATGATGGGAAAACAGAAACGTCAGGAGATTAAGTAACAAACTGGTAAATGATAGCATGGGGATTTGACCCCGGACTCTGTGGTCCTAACCATTTTGTTCAGGGTGGTCCTGGGTCTGGGTTTGTTTGGACAGCCCTGGTTGTGTCTGTTGTCTCAAAGTGATTGTTAATAGTAATACTAGCACCTGTTTTCAATCTTAAAACTGTCACAATTTGTATGATAAATTATATGATCACTTTAGTGATTCTGCCCAGTCTAAACCCTGTAAGATAATATTCAAGAGAAATCACTATGGAGCTCCATATATCAAAGATTAAAATATGGAAAATCCAATGGAGGGGGTTTATTTTCTCTAAGATTACATTGAGCTAATAGTATGATGAGGCTGTAAAAATGGCACTGGGCGTTTACATATCATCGTTAACAGGTGTGGTGAGCCCAGAACCAGGTACAGAATGGTTATATTGTGCTTGGTGCTGGACAGGCTACATCTTTGAGATCCTTTCAAGGAACCATATTTTCAGAGAGGTGAACAATCACAAATGAAGCACATTCAGAGGATGATGTGCTGGTGCAATATCAGGAAACCAAATCATATGAGGACTGGGTAAGGGCACAAGGGATTCTTTGCCTGGAGCCAAGCAGACGTTAGGGACATGTGAGCTGTCCTCATATATCCCAATGGCTGCCATGTGGGGGAGGGATCAGGCTGATGCCAGGGACTCCAGATGGCAGATCCAGGACTAGGTGGAATGACAAGGAAGCAGATTCCAGCTCAATTTCAGGAAGAACTTTCTAACAATCTGAGCTGTCTGACAATGTGCCCGACTTGCAAAGGATGGAGCAGCCGGTCCCTGGTTGTATTCAAGCCAAAGCAGACTAGACCTCAGTTAGAGACGTAGTAGTGGTGGCACCTGCCCTAGGAATGGAGTTGAACTAAATGACCTCTACGTTTCTTTCTCAAATTCTGTTATTTCAATAACAGTGATAAAATAAGGTTGTGGACACGAGAGAGGGCACAGAATTTATTCAGTGTGTGAATGGAAGAACCAATCACAGCCTAGATTTTTTTAAAAACAAGTAGACAGTGCCCTAAATCCGTGCTTTGAGTGGCCCCATGGTCCCTAACAGGCTCCGAGTTACCACGGCCTGCTGAGGCAGGTTGGGGACTTGAGGCAAGCTGGTTAGGGATGATTCTGTAAATGGGACCAGGAGGTAGGGATTGCATCTCAGTGGCCAGACAGAAGAGCTCCTGGGCCTTCGGGGCCCAGGGGAGCTGGGAGAGGGATCCCTGATGCACTGTCATATAGGAACTGGGAGAAGGAAGTAGAACCAGCATGGTAGCACCTGCCTAGAAAGAGCCACGTGCTTATAATGCCCTCCCTGCTGGAGTTGCTAGTCCCCCGATTTCTCACCTAGAGCAAAGAAACTTACATTCACTTACAGCTAGGTGCCAGGCACTGTGCTGAGGGCTGAGGATTCAGTGGTGAATAAGGCAGAATTTAAGATGTTTTCTTGATTGCAAGTAACAACAACAAGCAAACCCAATTTCATTTAAGTATGAAGGTAATTGATTAATCTGTGTAATTGACAAATCTAGAGGTAGCTCTAGTTTCAGGCAATGTTTGATCGAGTGCCTCAAATAATGCAACCAGAACTCTGTTTCTTTCTCTCCATTTCTTAGCTCTGCATGGCTCCATTGCAGGCCAGACTCCACCATCCCAACCCTCACCTCCATTGGTGAAGATGTTAAGCCCCTGAGTTGTTACTGAACTTACTTACTGAATACACTCTCCTTTAATGCATGGGGTTAACTGGTGTAACAGCCAGATCCAAAGAATAATGGCCACTACCTCAACATCAACCTGAAAGGAGAACACTAGCAGCATGCCACAGGGCTCTGTCTTTGATGCTGACACAGGTTATTTAAACATAACTGGAGGAAACCTTGGCTTGCTTCTAGTATCCCAACAGGCTCCATGTGTGGCAGGGGAGAAAGAGTCCAGGGCTCATCTTTCCAGGCAGAGCCCTGAGGTGCAGCCTGATTGGCCTGGCCTGAGTCACATGTCAATCCTGAGCTGCTGTGACAGGGAGAATGGAGGTAGGGTATGCCCATTAACTTAAACTCTGCAGATGGACTTGGACATTAGCATCAGTCGCACACAAACCACGTGGCTGAAACAAAAAGGAAAGGAAATTTAGTAAACTCTTTCCAGAGGAGAGGAGGTAAATGCTGGGCTACAGATATCCAACAGGCATGGTTCCTGATGTCAGGGAGCCTCTATGAAAGTACAGGTAATTATGAAGGCAAGTTGGTGTTCTCCTGTTATACAGGAAGTTGTGGGTGCCAGTGGAGCAGGGAAGTACCTAACCCATGCAGGGGCTAGTTAGGGAAGTCTTCCCTAGGTCAGGAAGTGATATTTACAGAGACCTGAGCGTTAATAGGATTTAACTAGCTGATCAGAGGGAAAGAATGTTCTTGGTAGAGGCACAAGCATGAGCTAAGCCTGTAGGTGAGAGTATGACAGGTTCAGGGACTGAAGGGAATTCAGTGTGGCAGGAGCGAGGAACACTGGGAGGCAGGTGCTCCAGACGGGTGATGTTGCTGTCAACTGCGCTGAGAAGGGAGGGGAGGCTGATGGGGAGCTGGAGCCTCATTTGTCCATGAGCCTGCAGCCAGGGGCAGCAATGGGGCTGAAAGCTCTGACTGGGGGAGCAGTCCTGCCTTGTCCTCTTACTGTCCCTGAGGGACAGGACAGAACTCTGAGGGAGGAGGACACAGTGTGGGTGAGCGTGGGTGAGAAGGGCAGAAACCTGGGCTGCTCAAGTCTCAGCAGGGTCTCTGGGTAGCCCCGAGCTAAATGTCACAGTTTTGCCTAAAGGTGGCTTAAGATTAAAGGTTCTGGGTGGCTTTAATCTCAAGCACGGTGGCTCATGCCTATAATCCCAGCACTTTGGGAGGCTGAGGCGGGCGGATCACAAGGTCAGGAGATCGAGACCATCCTGGCTAACACGGTGATACCCCGTCTCTACTAAAAATACAAAAAATTAGCCAGGTGTGATGGCAGGTGCCTGTAGTCCCAGCTACTCGGGAGGCTGAGGCAGGAGAATGACATGAACCTGGGAGGCAGAGCTTGCAGTGAGCCAAGATCGTGCCACTGCACTCCAGCCTGGGCGACAAAGTGAAACTCTATCTCAAAAAAAAGGGGGGGGTTCTATTAAATTGTAGACTACTATAGAGGTAGGCACTGCATTAATACTTGTCACTAGATCCTGAAGTGTGAGACAGGATCGCTATCCTAGCCTGTACCTTAGGATTTCCTAGGGAACAGCTTTAGAAATAGTCTTATGGTGACTATGACACTATGGTGGTGAGGCCCATGCCCCGTGGGTGCTCCTGTGCACATCCTGCACAGAGAGCCACTGTCTTGGTTGCTTTATTGCTGGGGAAACAGTGTGGGCTGCAGGGTCAGACAACTGTGGGCTTCAATCTCAACTCTTCTATTTGTTGTGTGATCTCATGTGGGTTTCCTGGTCTTGCCAAGCCTTGTTTTCCTCCCTTGTAAGATGAGGATAATGATAGTACCCACCTCATGGGATCTTCGTAAGGATTAAATGAAATTATGTTTGCAAGCTGCCTAGGATATAATAAGCCCCCCAAGTAGAAAATATTATTGTTACTGTGTTAGAGATGACTTCACCTTTACATACATTCAAATGCTGTCCAGTCACTCTCTTATTCTGGTGACATCCACTGAGACTCTTTTAAGTCCCAGGCACTGGGAATAGAGCAGTGAACAAAATAGACAAAAGTCCCTGCCCTTGTCAACCTTACTCTCTAGTCAGGGAGGAGGACAAGAAACAAACAAATAATAGACCATTTCAGATAGGGGTAAGTGGTATGAGGAAAACAAAGTAGAATAAGTGGAGAGGGCTGAAGTACAGATGAACAGAAAAAGCCCCGCGAAGGAGGTGAGAGCTGAGCAGACCTGAGTGATGGGGGAAGGAGGGCCAAGTGGGAAGAGTGCTCAGGGCAGAAAGGGCTTCAGCACATTTGTGCAAGAGCAAAAAGGTTCCTGCGGCCAGAGTCAAGTGGATGGTGGAATAAGCAGCAGGAGAGTGAGGCTGCAGCCAGCTAGGGAGCTGCAGGTGTCACTCTAAGGTGTGATAGAGGATTTGCAGAGGGAAGTGATATGCTCTAGCTTATATTTTGTGAGGACCACTCTGGCTGCTATGGGGAAAATTGACAAGGGGATGTCATCCAGGTGCATATTAAGGATGTACATGCCTTTGTTCTACTCTTGGGGAGACAGTCAACCTCCAAGTGGCCTCAACCATCCTTACCTCTTAGAAGTCACACCCTTCTGTAACCCCCTCCCCTTGAGTGTGCCCTGGACCTAATGAGTTGCTTCCATCAAATTTATGGCATCATTTTTGAATGGCAAAAATGATGGATGTCATTCCTAAGATTAGATTATTGAAAGTCTGACTTCTGCCTTGCTGGGTTTCTCTGTTGTCAGCTGCTCCATGGAAAGGTCCAAGTTGCAGCTAACAGCCAGTGAGAACCCAAGGTCTGTCAACAGCCACCTGCATGATCTCGGAGGCAGATCCTCTTCCAGCTGAGTCTGGGGATGACTGCAGTCCTGGCCAGCGCCTTTGTGACAGCCTTATGTAAGAGACCCTGAGCCAAAGGGAAGCAGATAAGCCACACTTGGATTCCTGACTCACCTTGAGACATTTTGTTGTTTTCAGTCACTAAGTTTTGGGGTCATTTGTTCCATAGCAGCTGATAACTAATACACTTGATTAGAGTTAGTAAAAATATAAACCCTGTGTAGCCAGTCAGAAGCTTGAGAAGTACAAAAAGGTCACTGCATTTTCTCCTTAGACATGTCAAGGCTCACTCACCTCCTTCAGATCTTTAACCAAAATTCATCTTCTTATCAAGAGCTTTCTTGGCCACCCGTCATGAAATGGCAAACCATTTGACAGTTTCTTTCTCAGTTTAACATTTGTTAAGCATACACTTATGATTAGACCCAGGAATCTCAATTCCAGATATTTACTGAAGACAAATATAAACGTACTTTGTACGTTTATACTTTGTACGTTTGTACACTCCTCAGCCTCCCAAGTAGCTGGGACCACAGGGTGTTCACCACCACACCCTCCACACTCTCCTGCTTTATTTTCCTCTTTAACACTCGTCACCATCTAGTATACCATATATCTTATTTACTTTTTTTCTTTTTGAGTCAAGGTCTTGCTCTGTCGCCCAAGCTGGAGTGCAGTGGCGTGATCACAGCTCACTGCAGCCTCTGCCTCCTGGGTTCAAAGCTCCAACCCCCGCCTCTGGAGTAGGTGAGACTACAGGCACATGCCACCATGCTATTTTTTTTTTTTTTTACATATATAGCATTTTAATTTTTATTATTTTTATTTATTTTCATAGGTCTTTGGGGAACAGGTGGTGTTTGGTTACATGATTAAGTTCTTTAGCTGTGATTTGTGAGATTTTGGTGCACTCATTATCCAAGCAGTATACATTGTACCCAATTTGTAGTCTTTTATCCCTCACCTCCTTCTCACCCTTTCCCCCAAGTCCCTAAAGTCCATTGTATCATTCTTATACCTCTGCATCCTCATAGCTTAGCTCCCACTTATGAGTGAGAACATAGGACGTTTGTTTTTCATTCCTGAGTTACTTCACTTAGAATATTGCTCTCCAATTCCATCCAGATTGCTGCGAATGCCACTATCTCATTCCTTTTTATAAGCGAATAGTATTCCATGGTGTGTATGTATGTGTGTATAAATATACACACACACACACACACATATCCCACAATTTTTTTTTTTTTTTTTTTTTTTTTTTTTTTTTTGAGACAGAGTCTTGCCCTGTCACCCAGGCTGGAGTGCAATGGCACGATCTCGGCTCACTGCAACCTCCGCCTCCCAGGTTCAAACGATTCTCCTGCCTCAGCCTCCAGAGTAGCTGAGATCACAGGCGTCTGCCACCACACCCAGGTAATTTTTGTATTTTTAGTAGAGGCAGGGTTTCGCCATGTTGGCCAGGCTGGTCTCCAACTCCTGACCTCATGATCCGCCCACCTTGGCCTCCCAAAGTGCTGGGATTACAGGTGTGAACCACCACGCTGGGTCATACCACAGTTTCTTATCTACTCATTGACTGAAGGGCATTTGGGCAGGTTTCATATTTTTGCAATTGCAAATTGTGCTGCTATAAACATGCGTGTGCAAGTATCTTTTTTGTATAATGACTTCTTTTCCACTGGGTAGATACCCAGTAGTGGAACTGCTGGATCAAATGGTAGATCTACTTCTTTAAGGAATCTTCACACTGTTCTCCATAGTGGTTGTACTAGTTGACATTCCCACCAGCAGTGTAAAACTGTTCCCTTTTCACCACATCCCCACCAACATCTATTATTTTTTGAGAATATGGCTATTCTTGCAGATGTAAGGTGATATCGCATTGTGGCTTTGACTTGCATTTCCCTGATCATTAGTGATGATGGGCATTTTTTCATGTTTGTTGGCCATTTGTGTATCTTCTTTTGAGAATTGTCTATTCATGTCCTTAGCACATTTTTTTGAAGGGATTCTTTTTTCTTGTTAATTTGTTTGAGCCAGCTGATTTTTACATTTTTTGTAGAGATGAAGTTTCCTCTTGTTGCCTAGGTGGGCCTCAAACCCCTGGGCTCAAGCAATCTGCCTGCCTCACCTCCCAAAGTGCTGGGATTATAGGTGTGAGCCATTGCACCCGGCCAATTTACTTATTTTGTTTATTGTCTATCCCTCCCTCACCTCATCCCCTCCAGCAGAGATTTTTGACTGTTCTGATCACCACTGTGTTCCCAGTGCCTAGAATCATGCATCACATAGTAGGTGCTCAAAAACATTTGTTCCCACATCGACTGCTGTGCCTGAGCAGGCAAGGTAGGAACAAAAGGAATGACAGAGTTGGCTGAAGGCTATATTATTCTGTTCAGCAGTTCTCCACTTACACAGAGAACAAAGAGCATCAATCAAAGTGAACCACAGTGTCTGGGAGGCAGTGAGAATTCCAGAACATAGAATACAAGCAGCAAGAGAGAAAACGCAAGAGATGAGAGAATGAAAGGGAAGTCGGAAGAAGCAATATCTGAGGGCAGGTGCTGCCACAATCAACAAAGCTGTCCTTTTGATGCATGTTGGGCTAGTGCATTTAGCCCCCTGGCTACCCTCACTGTGGCTGAATGTGATCAGTCCTTGGAGTTACTCCACGGGATAAGTGGGTGTTTTTGGTATTAGGGCAGCTCATGCAACTTTGAACTGGCTCCTGTGTTCTGTGCTATGTGCTGTATCATCTAAGTCCTCTTCCTCCCAATTTCACATGGAAAAATCAGCTCTTGCTCTTTGAGAAATAATTCAGGGGGAGAGAAGAAAAGAAAAACAAAGCATCTTCCACTGGAGTTAGGGAGTAAAGCTTTAGATTCTTAATCTTTGGTCTTTGGGGTTTGTTGCTGTTGTTTGAGACAGAGTTTCACTCTGTCACCCAGGCTGGAGTGCAGTGGCATGATCTCAACTCACTGCAACCTCTGCCTCCTGGGTTCAAGTGATCCTAACACCTTAGCTTCCCAAGTAGCTGGGACCAGAGGCACTCAGCACCACACCGGGCTAGTTTTTTATTTTTTGTAGAGATAGGGTCTCACCATGTTGCCCAGACTGGTCTTGAATTCCTGGACTCAAGCAATCCTTCCACCTCAGCCTCCCAAAGTGCTGGGATTACAGGCATGAGCCACTGAGCCTAGCCTCTCTTTGTTTTTTGTTTTTTGTTTGTTTTTTTTTTTTTTAGAGGGAGCCTCGCTCTGTCACCCAGGCTGGAGTGCTGTGGTATGATCTCGGCTCCACCATCTGGGTTCAAGAGATTCCCCTGCCTCAGCCTCCCAAGTAGTTGAGATTACAGGTGCCCGTCACCATGCCTGGCAATTTTTTGTATTTTAGTAGAGACAGGGTTTCACCAGGTTGGTCAGCCTAGTCTTGAACTCCTGACCTCAAATGATCCGTCTGCCTCCGCCTCCCAAAGTGCTGGGATTACAGGTGTGAGCCATCACGCCTGGCCCTCTTTGGTCTTTTGATTGATCACTGTTGGCTTCCACTTTGGGGATGATCATGCTGACTTTTCCTCCATGAATGATCCTGGTAAATTTTTCTTTGAGGTCTTTAAAAACCCAGTTTCCCCATCCCACAGCATCTGTTTCAGGGAAGACTGCTGCCAGCCTGTGGAGTGTGTAAATTCAAAAAGGATACTCCTTCTGTGTGGACACAGCTTCACCAGCACATGGCTTGGTGGGAACTGTTGCCTTTGTGCAAAGAAAAGGCATTCCTTCCTGCGGGACTGTAGTTCAGCCCCACTTGCCTCCTTGGCTGGGCACCTTTGCACAGCGTATAAACTCATGTCCTTACAGAGTGGTCTTCCATTCAAGTTCTTTCTTGTCACCATCTGTAAACATGAAATACCTATAGAGTAAAACCCTAAAACCAGCTGGGGCTAAAGGTGGATGTTGAATTGGGTTGTGCCAGAAGTTCTAGGATGTATTTCTAGATTTCCAAAGCGAGAAGGTGAGATTCACTCCTGAAGTAATTCTTGCTACAAAAAGGAGCCATTTCCCAGCCCAGCCCACCAGCAGAGGCAACTGAGCAGAGACAAGCAGATGCTGATGATGGAGCAGATCAGCACATTCCAAGTAGAGAAAGGAGCCATTTTTGGGTTATAAGTAATGCACAGCAGCCATTTTGCAGAACACCTTGGATGAGGCAACCTCCCTAGACAGCAACTGATGTGGCCTTTGTTATTTAAAAATCTGAACTTTGAGAAATTACAGATGTAGAGATTGAGAATTCTCTGCAATTAGTAACAAGATCCTTGATACAAAAAAAATCCATATGAACCCAGACCAATATGAGTCAAGAATTAGGAAGAATGGAAAATACAGGTCAGCTAGACTTGGGTAACATAAAATCAACAGATCCATCAATTCCTTAGTTTGGAAGGCGTGGAGGTCAATATCAGAATTCAGCAGCAATTTTCCAAGTTAGCAATACAGTGGATTTTAGCCAGTCCTCATTACATAATGTGAGACTCAGCCATTCTCAATTAACCTTTGTCTTATCTTTATTAAAGTCTAAATTAAAGAACAATTCTCAGTATTTTCATAAATGGAATCTGAATGGGAAAAGAGCCCCACCTAACTACTGCTGACGGATCCGGGTGTCCAGAGTGGGCAGGGCAAATCTCACAGCCTCCCTTAGGGAATGCCGCCTCTGGCAGCCTTCTCCCAGGCCAGAAGAGCTGCACATGAATGTGACACTATGCATGGCTGCTGGCCAGGCTGGCTTTCTTGGAGCAATCTGTGTGACAGAGTTTCCACCAAGTTGTCTTTGTGTGTACCTCATGGCATCAGTAATCCAGCACATTCCTCCTTGTATCTTGCAGCTTGCCTTGGGCAATCCCTGGGAGCCCCATTGCTGCTACTGAACCAGCTCCCCATGCAGGTTCATCTTTGCTTTGTCTCACCCCTCTAGTGCCCATGGCAGTTGGGGTGGGAGGAAGGCAAGGACTAATAACATTTAAGTAAAAGCTATTTTAACTCTAAGAAGGGAGAAGGCAGAACAAATTGCAGCATGTTTTTTTTTTTCTAGTGGTAAAATTTGTCTTTGACTGTTTTCTCACCTCTATTCACTGCCTTGCCCATACTTCCTCTAGTCCACCAGTAACAGTCTCTTTTACTTTCATCTCCATGAACTTCCCTTTGACTACCCAAGATCCCTGGCTTTAGCCCATTTATCTTCATAAGATTCCACGCCTCCAAATTATATCTCATCTTCTTTCCATTTTCTTATAGTAGGTGTGGGGAAAGCAATCTGATTAAGTCCAAAACCCTCACCATTGAGATTGGGGAGATTTTATTTGAATAAGCCATAAGTTCTCTCTCTGTCTCTACCAGCAACATGAAGAGCTTTTGTGACTACTGTGGCACAATTTTTGTACTCAGTACAATGTTGGCTATGGAAACTCTGCATTATTTTCTTTTTTTGTGTATTATTGAAAATAATCATTTTTTAAGACTGTAATTTCAGCTTGCTGCTCACTCCCTCGCCTCTTCCTCTCCCCTCTTCCTACTTCTGCTGTTCCTTTTTTGAAAGAAATTACTCCAAGGAGACTTTTCTTTTGCCATTTATTCTATGAGAGAGGGGTTTTGAGTCGGAGAGAGACAGGTGAAAGAAAGCAGCCATTTGTCATCACACTGGGTACAACCATGGGAGATTTTTTTTCTTGTGTGTCCAACCTGGAAAAAGGCTTGATCATTACTGATTTGAAGGAGGACTTCTGCCCACAAATACCTCCTCAATACCACTTGCAATTTCACCAAGTAACTTTTGACTTCCGCACATTCCTAGAATTAAGTTCTGGGACTAGTTACTGCCTCTCTGTTCTCTCCTTTTTTTTTTTTCTTTCATCTTAAATGACAAGAATTCAGCTCTAGTTTTCTGGCTCTTTCTTTTTTTTCTTTCCTTTCTTTTTTTTTTACATTTTAAAAATTTGTGGTAAAAAATGCATAACATAAAATTTCCAATCTTAACCATTTTAAGTGTACTGTTGTGCAGTGAACCTCTAGAGATTTTTCATCTTGCAAAACTGAAACTCTACAATCATGGAATGATGCTAATAATTCCTCTTTCCTCACCACCCTCGGTCCCACCCTCTAGCAACCACCATTCTACTTGCTGTTCCTAAGAGTTTAATTACTTGAGATACCTCATATAAGTTGAATCAGATCATATTTTTCTTTCTATAGCTGGATTATTTCACTTGGTATAATGTCCTCAAGGTTCATTCACATTGGAGCATGTGTCAGAATTTCCTTCCTTTTCCAGGTTGAGTAGTATTTCATTGTATACGTGCATCACATTTCTTCATTCTCCCATCGATGGACATGTGGGTTGCTTCTACCTCTTGGCTATTGTAAATATGCTGCAATGAATTTGGGTGTCCAATTAGAATATCCAGAAGGTAAAAAGAACTGAGGATAAAGCTCCACTTTACCACAATGGAAGAAAAAAATCAGCTGCCTACTCTGTCACTCACTTAGGAAGCTACTTGCTAGTATGAAAGTTATTTTGCATAAAATTATCTATTAACTCAAAAAGCTTTCAGCTCTATTTAAAGCTTCACTTTAAAGTTTGACTTTGTTTTTAGTCCTTCAAAAGTTTTTATTGTCTGAAAGTATTCCGAAATGTCTCCATTCATCTGAGGTTTCTAGAATACCTTATTCTTGAACAAGGGTATCCTATAATTCACACTAATATGTGAGCTACTGTTGAACACGCTGCCTACCCTGCATTAGCTTTTAAAAACCAATGTATTTTTTACCTGGTAGAATTGGAAGTAGGTACTGAGGAGGTATTTGTGAGCAGAAGTCCTCCCTTAAATCAATAATACCCAGCCCTTTTTCCAGGTGGGAACACAAGAAAGAAAATCTTCCATGGCTATGCCCAGGGTAATGACAAATGCCTGCTTGCTTTAGCTTTACCTCCCTCTCCCACTCAAAAAAGTATACAAAAGAATGTAAGTGAACACAGTGTGTGTTGTTATAGGGATAACCTTGAATTTTCTCTTGCTTATTTTTATAACAAGATAAATCATTTGCAAACTCCAGTATTTTAACTATTAACAAAACAAATTACTTGCAACACACCTCACAAATGATTCACCATGCCACTGTGAGCACACTGTGGTTGAGAACATTTTTCTTAAATGGTGGCATTCAGCCTATTCCACATACCGGTGTATCTAGCCTTGGAAGAGGCAATGAGAGGTGTGATTATGGTTCCCCAACTCCTTCCTTCCAAATGGGGAAAGGCAGAAGAAGAGGAACAGAGCAGATCGGCAAGCTCCTTTGAGGATCCAAGGGTCTCGAATGCATTGTCAGGCTCCCTGCAACTTCAGTTATTTTGAGAACCCTAAATGACAAGCCCAAGTATTCAGAGTTGGAGTCATGGGGCTCTTGGGGATGCTGAGACAGTTGAGCTAGCAGAGTGCTGTGGTGAAAACACGCACTTTTGTGTTGGACAAATGTGGCTTCAAGTCCAAGCTCTGTGACTTCCTAGTTTTCTAAGCCTTGGTGAGTTATTTAACCAATCTGATCCTCCATTTTCTCATCTGTATAATAGGCTTAAAGACATTCTATTCTATTTGAGGAAATCTGATGCTTCATCTTGTGGCATCCCTTCTCTACAACTTCTCTTGTAGGTAACCCATTCCTTGGGGTTCAAATGGAGCTGACCCCCACTTCATTCTCCCAGTGACAGGGGAAGCATGTGACCCAGGTACATCCAATCAGAGTATTTCATCCCCCGACCACCAAGGCTGATTCAGGAAGGTGCATATGACCCAAATGGGTCAGTCAGTTCTTACTGGTGGGGTATTGAGAAAGACAGATTCTTTTCTGATAGAGCTGCTAAAATAGGAGCATAGGAGTCAGGGGGTGCAATTAGCTATCTACTACATGAAACAGGCCGTCCAAAGAAGGGAGCCAAGCAGAAATAAGCAGAGGTTAATACAGAAAGAGAGAGCCCTAATAAAGTCATTTGATGTCCTGGTTCTTGCCATGTCTGAAAGCAGATACATTTCTGGATTTCCCAGCTTTCTGAGCCAATAAATCCCCCCTCCCTTTTTAAAAAGAGTTTCAGTTCCTGACATTTGTCACCTGAAGTCTTGACTAGCATACTTCCTCAAGGTTGTTGGGAGAATAATGCCAGTAAAGGGATTTAAGGTTGAGTCATAGTGTTACATCTCCCTTCCCTAAGACAAGTTTGGGGCAGGCTGGGCGTCAGGCATCCACGCTAAAGTCGGTAGAAGCCAGAAAGCTTCTCCTTCTGGGTGCTGGGCTGGGAGAAATGGAAAGGCAGAGCCACAGACTCTTTCCCCATCTCCTCTTGCTCCATCAATGTGCATTTCACCCCAGAAACACTTGCTCTGGAGGGCAAAGTACCACTAAGTATAGCTGTTTGAATATACAGGGTTAATTTACTTGCAAGTGTTACTTGATTTTTACATTAAACTCTGCTTATGGAACTATAGAATATTAGAACTGGAGGTACTCTACAAGAGGAAATGTTTAGATTGAACCCTTCAGCTTCACCCCCTTATGGACAAAAGGAGCATTGGGTGAATAACCTACTCCAGGTCCTGCAGCCAACTCGCCAAGGCAGGTCTGTATCTAGTCTCCTGATTTCCAGTTCACTTCACCATTCAGCTTCATGGTCAGACTTTGCATTTTTAGCTTAGTCATCTGTCTCACCCCAAGAAAAACCAGAGAAAATCTGGCCAAAATACTTAATCCCCTTCCTTCCTTCCTTCCTTCCTTCCTTCCTTCCTTCCTTCCTTCCTTCCTTCCTTCCTTCCTGGGCATCTCTCCCATTGTCTAGGCACAGCCTATGAAAATCTCACAATTAGAGATTGTTTCCTTGCTGTTTTCCCACCTTCTTATACTTTGGGGGAAGGGATAAAAGATTAAGACACTTAATAAGAATAGGTTTATTAGACATCTTCCCTGAAGATGCCTAGAAGGGAAGTGAGAGGAATGATTCCAAAGAAGGAGAAGGGCAGAGGCGGAGAGGGCTCACAGAAGGCACCCATTGTCAGCTTTGCCCCTTGGACAGGCAGAAATCCAGGCACCACCTGTCTGACATGCTCTAGGACTCAAGCACTGGCTAAACCTCTAGCTGTGGCTATTCTACTCTAGCTGGGGAGCTCCTCTGTTCTACAGTGGAATGCCAGTCATCACACCGGAGTGCATCTCTGAAAGGACTGCACCCTCAAAACAAGCTGGGACTCTTCTAAGTCTCGCATCCAGCCTTCTCCTCCCTCTCACAGAACACCTATATGGCACTGGAACCCCTAGATGTGCTTTACTCACAAGCCAGGCAGAGTGCTGCCCTGTCCATCTCCTGGGTGTTCTGAGCGCATGGCCAAGTCCCCACCCGCTGCACGGTGGAGTCTCCCTCCTCTCCTCCTCCTCCAATCTCTCCCTCTCCTCTCTTCTCTGTCCCTTTCTCCCATGGTTCTCTGGCTCAATCTCTTTCTGCTGCTCTCACCTCCCTGGCTTTTTCCCTCTTCTTCTTGGTTTCTCCCTCACCCCTTTTCTTTCCCCTTTTCATTCTTTCTCCCTCTCCTACTCTCCCCTCCTGCTCTCTACCCCTCTTGCCTCTTGTCCTGCTTACCTGGTCTAGTTGGCCCCATTATTCCTGAGAGGTTAAGTCGCAGACATGGAGGCCAATAATCTAAAGTTAGAATTCCCAAAAGGTGATCTAATGATCAAAATTCCAATAATTGCTAATATAGGTTTAATGTGTTTAAAAAGTTAACAAATCATGAATTATCAAATGTAATGGGTAAGATTTGAAACTCAACCTTGGATGTACAAGAACTGTCATATTGCCTTATTTTCTTAAAGTCAAATTGACTGAACCTGAACCTCCAACCCACTGGACTAATGGAAAATCCACCCTCAGCTGTCACTGAGAGTTCCTCTGATCCTGCCCCCGCCCCCCCCCGCCAGGGATATGACAATGTGCTGAGGTATGATACAGAGTGGGACCCTCTGGGCTCAGGATAGAGTGGCGTCAACAATGGTCTCTTGGTCCAGGCCTGCGTGACTGTGTGAAGGGGAATGGTTCTGCCGAGCTTGTGCCAGGCTTGGGTTTGGGGAACTTTGCTGAGGCCAGAGTCTCAGTACCTGGAGCCCAGCTTCTTCACATGCCCCATCAGGTCCTGACAGCTCCACAGCAGCCCTTTCTGGTGCCAGCTTCTCCCAGAACCCCCCAACCTCTTCTCCCTTTTCATCTTGGAGAATTTCTAACTCCTCTGTCTGCTTTTGCCTTCCAACCCCACTCTCTACCAGGCAAAAGGGCTTGCCTATTTACTACCCCTCTGGGAGGTAGTAAATAGAGGAACCAATCAAAGACAGGAAGAGTGTGTCAAAAAGTGACTACACAGATCTACAAAACAAATCTCTCAATCAAGAGGGTACCAAAAAAAGGCTGGAAACTTTCTCAGAGAGAAAATATTGGGGAACAAAAACTACAGTGGGAACAAAATGCAAAATACAATCTCAATAAATTGTCCAGTCATTATCAGAGCTGCTGTGCATTGTATACTTCCAGGAGGGAGACAGAAAATAAAGTCTCTTGTGTGTATATGACCTGGGAACCACCTCTCTGACCAGCATTTTGTTCTACAGAACATACCTTGGGAAATTCTGCATTAGAAGATGGCTGTTAATGGTTCCTAGCTCTGGCCTTTGCCTCTCAGTGTAGACCAGTGTGTGACATTATCTAGATGACACTTGGAAGGAGAGAGAGATGCTGGAGTGTAGTGATAAGGACATGGGCTGAGGGTTCAAATTTGGCTGTGCCACTTTTACACTGTGATCTCAGGCACCTTAGCTTCTCTGAAGTTCAGTTTTCCCATCTACAAAATGGGGTTAGTAATAATACCTACTTAATAGGGTTGTGTGAAAGTTATACAAGGTTATGTATAGGAAGCATCCAGAACAGTTTTGGAATGTAGTAGATAGTCAAAAGTTGTAGTTACAGGTGCCCTTGCAATCACTGTTATCAGTCAGCCTGAATCTGAAGGGTCTGTGAAAATTGGTGTGGCCCATCAAAGTTCAGAGATGTTTATTTGGCAGGGTCGAGAAGTGTGAATGGGGCACAGAACCTGGAAGCTGGGAGACAAGTTATTTGGAGGAAGGATGAGAGAAGAGGGGAGTGACATCTTTTCCCTGCAGAGCTCCTCAGTGTGGTGCCTTTCCACAATTTAAAGTACTCTGTTAAAATAAATCAAAAAAGTAATCCCATTTACAATAGCCACAAATAAAATTAAATAACTAGGAATTAACCAAAGAAGTGAAAGATCTCTATAATAAAAGCTATAAAACATTCATGAAAGAAATTGAAGAGAACACACAAAAAAATGAAAATATAGTCCATGTTCATGGATTGGAAGAATCAATATTGTTAAAATGTCTACAACACTCAGAGCAATCTACAAATTCAATGCAATCTCTATTAAAATTCCAATGACATTCTTCACAAAAATAGAAAAAACAATCCTAAAATTCATATTGGACCACAAAAGACCCGAATAGCTGAAGCTAGCCTGAGCAAAAAGAACAAAACTGGAGGAATCACACTACCTGACTTCAAATTATGCTACAGAGCTATAGTAACCAAAACAGCATGGTAGTGGCATAAAAACAGACACATAGACCAATAGAACAGAAAAGAGAACCCAGAAACAAATCCACACACCTACAGTAAACTTATTTTCAACAAAGTTACCAGGAACATACATTGGGAGAAAAGACAGTCTCTTCAATAAATAGTGCTGGGAAAACTGGATATCCACATGCAGAAGAATGAAATTAGATTACTATCTCTCACCATATACAAAAATAAAATCAAGATGGGCTAAAGACTTAAATCTAACACCTCAAACTATGAAACTACTACAAGAAAATACTGGTGAAACTCTTAAGGACATTGATGTGGGCAAAAATTTCTTGAGTACTACCCAACAAGCAAAAGCAAAAATGGACAACTGGGATCACATCAAGTTAAAAAGCTTCTGCATGGCAAAGGAAGCACTCAACGAAGTGAAGAGACAAAAACCCACAGAATGAGAGAAAATCTGTACAAACTACCCATCTGATACGGTTTAGCTCTGTGTCCCCACACAAATCTCATCTTGAATTGTAATTCCCATGTGGTGAGGGAGGGAGGTGATTTGATCATGGGGCAGGTGTTCCCCCATGCTGTTCTTGTGATAGTGAGTGAGTTCTCATGATATCTGATGGTTTTATAAGGTGGTTTTCCCTGCTCTTGCTTGCTGTCTCTCACCTGCCACCATATAAGAGGTGCCTGCTTCCCCTTCTGCCATGATTGTAAGTTTCCTGCAGCCTCCTCAGCCATCCAGAACTGTGAGTCAATTAAACCTCTTTCCTTTATAAATTACCCAGTCTCAGGGAAGTCCTTTATAGCAGTGTGAAAATGGGCTAATACACCATCTAATAAGGGATTAATAACCAGAATATATATGGAGCTCAAACAACTCCATAGGGAAAACTTCTAATTATCCAATTAAAAATGGGCAAAAGACTGGAATAGACATTTCTCAAAAGAAGACATACACATGGCAAACAGGCATATGAAAAGGTGCTCAACATCACTGATCATCAGAGAAATGCAAATCAAAACTACAATGGATATCATCTCATTCAGTTTACATGACTTTTATCCAAAAATCAGGCAATTACAAATGTTGGCAAGGATGTAGAGAAAAGGAAACCTTCGTACACAGTTGGTGGAAATGTAAATTAATACCACCACCATGGAGAACAGTTTGGAGGTTACTCAGAAAAATGAAAATTGAACTATTAGATGATCCAGCAATCCCATTCCTGAAAGCAAATCAGTATATTGAGGAGATATCTGCACCCCTACGTTTGTTGCAGCATTGTTCACAATAGCCAAGACTTGGAAGGAACCTAAGTGTCCATCAACAGATGAATGAAGAAAATGTGATACTTATACACAATGGAGTACTAGTCAGCCATAAAAAAAAAATGGAGCCTGTCATTTGCAACAACATGGATGGAACTGGAGGTCATTATGTTAAGTGAAATAATCCAGGCACAGAAAGAAAACATCACATTTTCTCACTTAGTTGTGGGATCTAAAAAACAAAACAATTGAACTCATGGAGTAGGTGGATGGTTCTCAGAGGGTGGGAAGGGTAGTAGGGGCTGGTAAGGAGGTGAGGATGGTTAATGGGTATAAAAAATGTTAAAAATAATGAATAAGACCTAATATTTGATAGCACAACAGGGTGACTATAGTTGATAATAATTTAATTGAAAATAACTAAAAGGATACAATTGGATTGTTTGTAACACCAAGCATAAATGCTTGGGGGGGATGGATACCCAATTTTCCATGATGTGATTATTATACATTGCATGCCTGTACCAAAATGTCTCATGTATCCCATAAATACATATACCTACTATGTATCCACAAAAATTAAAAAAATAATAATAGTGTGTTAACAAGGCTGCTCATAAGACTGATTAAACAGAATAAAAATAGGTCTTGGAGTGAATGCAAGACCCTGAGACACCGACCCATCAACTTCTACCTTGTGTTGAAACATAGTTTCACTGCTGTGGAAGGCCACTGAGAGGTTTAGGTGAGGGTTTTTAAGGATCTGAACCAGAAAAATTGGGGGAGCAGAGAGAGGTATCTCTAACATCATGGAATTAGAGCCTTGCCATCACCTTGCCCTGCCCACTGGCCTGCACTGCTCCTCTTCATCCAAGGAGGATTCAACCCAGCTTAGTTTCCTCCAGCTGGGCCATGCCGGCTGCTCCTGGTGGCAGGAATTGGACTGAGACGTGGTTCAAGGCTGGTGATGGGTAGGAATGGGGATCTTATTTATTTCAGTATCCCTTACACTTAGCATGGACCTTTTTCCTCCCTATGAGGACTTGGTAGGTCCATGCTGAAAGGACAGGCACGAACCCCTGCTTCGTCATGTCTCTCGCTCCCCCGGCTGCAAGGCTGACAGACAAGGCTGGGGCAGATGTGGGCAGCTCTCACAGCACAGCTCCCACTGTCTCCTCCAACCCCTCCACAGTTGGCTAGGGAGCCTGAGAAAGGCAAGAACCCGAACCAAAGTGAAATGGCTGCTCTTGTCCTCTTCCCACTCTCTCTCCACCCACACTGTCTCTGTCCCCTTGGTTTCTTTGCAGCTCAGATGAGTGGCAGTAGAAAGAGGATCTTGCTTCCTACATGAAACCATTTTCACAGACACAGCTGGTGCTGTGCTTTGCCCCCTCCTGATGTTGCTCCAGAAGCAAAGTGATTTCAGCTGTGGTATTAGAAACACGCTGTCGAGTAGTAACAGCACATTACTCTTGAGCATGTGCAAAGGTACAAGTGGCAGTTGTGAGCTGAGACGTCTTATTTGTATGAAATTGAGGTTTGTGACAGCTTCCTCCCTCCACCACTCTTCATTCACCTTTGACGTGTAGAGCAACGTGGGGCTGTCTTCAACAGCTTGGCCACTGTGACAGGCTCTATAAGACGTAGGGTACTGCAGGGTGGGAATGGTGTCTTGGAATCATCAAATCATGGACCCACAAGTCTATGATTTGATGAGGCTTTGGGTATGGGTCTATCCTGGAGATGCCTTTTATGGCATGGCCCTGAAACCCAAAAGCAGAGAAACTCAGGAAAGGTATGGCATGCACAGCACCAGGGCAAGGAGAATCCAGGGTTTCTGACTCCCACCTGAGTGCTTCCCTCTACCACCGCCACTAGAATTTCTTCCCAGCACCTGTTGTAGTCTAGAATCTTTTTACCTGAAATCTGTCTGTGAGAGGGATAGAGCCCAGTGAGTCAGCTCTTCCTGGGGCTGGGCTGCAATGAGTTTCCGGGAATCCAGGTCCAGAGGACTGGCCTGCTCTGAAGCATCTTGCGTGCAGCTTGTCCATGGGGCCTCACTTACTGGCTGGCAGGACCCCTTCTGTCTATTAACCCTACTCCCTCCTCACCTTTCCTCCAGCTCCCTCCCCTCCTCTCTGCCTTCAAGAAAGCACAGAGTTTCACTCCTAATGGGCAGGATGGGGGCCCTGCCCCAAAAAGCAACCACTCTTAGAGCGGGGGGAGAGAGCCCCAGAGATGATCCAGTCCAGTGATCTGGGAGGACACTGAGGCCCAGGGAGACCAGTCTAAAATCCACACAGCTAGGGAGCATCCGGGCTGAAATCAGAACCCAGGACTACTGACTCAAGTCTTAGAGGCCTTCCCTCCCTACCCCACAACTTCATGGAGAAGACACAGCATACTCTAGGCAGGGTTCCTCAGAGCAGGGCCTATGGACCAGTTAGCTTCAGAATCCTCTGGGAAACTGTTTAGAATTCAGGTTTCTAAGGTCAATTTCAGACCAACTCGATTGGAATCGGTGAGGTGGGGGGCCCAGGAAACAGCTTCTTATCCATCACTTTCTTGGAGAACCGTTGGGGCATATGTCACAAGTAGTGGTGCATGGTGTTGCAAATAATTGGTTACTAATAATACTTAAAGCAGCCAATTTGGGGAGTGATTTACTTTTTGCATAGAACAGATATAATAGCCTGGCTATCCCGCACTTGAATAACGATTAGCTTGTTTGACCAGCAAAGAAAGTGAAGGAGCTACAGCTAACCCTCAGGGAACGGCACGTGCCCCAAAGTATGAATTTTCAGTGCACCTGCAAATGTGTCTTACAAGTGCCCTGATGCTTTATTTGTGTTTAGGCCTCCCTTAAGTGAATATTTAGTGGGAGAGACTTGAGTACACCAGCTTTAGAGACAGGCAAATCTGGGTTTGGATCCAAGCTCTACCATTCACAAGCTGTTGATCAAATCTCTTGACTTCTGTCAGTTTCAGTTTCCTTATGTAAACTGGAAAGAATAGATCCTACCCCTTAGGTTTCTATGAAGGTTAAATTAAAACATCCTATTGTATGTGTTCTGGAAAAAATTAATGTGTAGACGTCCACAGCTCTCCTGTGGCCTGCAACAGGGCATTTGGGCCTTGTTTTCCCCCTTTCCTCTCTGAGAAGAAAGAACCCACATGGCTGGATTCTGGAAAGGAAGAACTGCATTCCCAGTGGTCTGCGTTAACACAGTGCTTACTCCTCAGTTAGAGCTCAATAAACGGAAGTGACAACGTTATTCCCAGCCACTGCAATCTTGACCACCTCTCACCTTCCCGCAGCAGCCTTCAGTGACATGGCTGAAGCTGGGTTCCTCTCTGCCCACCCCCGACCTTCCATCACAGAAGATTCCCCCCAGTCCTGAATCCACTTTAGTGAGAATACAGGTAGAGCAGGGTGTCAGGTGGAGGCCGGCTTCGGAATAGATGAGACACACCCCTGGCCCTTGAGAAGCTTATTTGCCAGGGGAGAAGGGCTGCTAGGCCCAAACACTCATGCATCATTACTTTAATGCAGTTCCACTTCACTCACTGGCACATTGCCCGCTCTTCTCTGGGGTGGATGGCAAAGAGATAGCAATTCCAGCAGCATGTTTGTGGATTCCAGTGGGTTGGCAAATTTGATTCCCACAAATACTTCTCTTCACATTCCCGCCCCTCCAACCTCGTCTTACTCCAGAAGTGTGGCTACCTCCCGATCTAAGCCACTTAATGGGCAGCTCTTTGGCAGTTCCAATGTATCGATATAGGCGAGTGTTCACTGATAATGACTCATAGGGAGAAACACATTTTCCTCATCACTGCACATGGGCCTGGTTAAGGCCTGTAGTGTCTGTGATATATCTAGAGAACACAAGCCGGGCTGGGGGCCTTTCTCAGTGTGTCAACTCCTCATAAATAATGGGTGGAGGCCTAGTGGGGGCCACTGTCCTTATTAACCTACTCCCTGATGTCACTCATGGCACAATAAAGAAACATATTCCAAACTAAGAAATTGAAATGATGAGAGATGTAAATATGAGATCGATATCCCTCAAAGCACTTGGGAAGAGAGAGGCAATAATGGCCCTATGATTGGACCAAGAGATTGGGGAGTGCCTTAGTCATATGTGAGCCCCCAGGTTTGGTTTCTGATTGCAGACCTCAGAGAGAAGCCTTCTAAATAGCAGATGCCCCTTCTACTCCCAGTATCTTGCAAACAGTGCCTTTGACTGCTATCTGCAGCCCTCCCTCCACCTGTCAGCAAAGGATCTCATTAGCACTTGCTTTCAAGATCCACATCAAAGATGACTCTAGCTGCAATTTGTAGGAATCAGGTTGCCTTTAATTATCCATGCCCTCAGGGTGGGTCCTTGGGACGTGGACAATTTTTTAAACTGCAGTTTATCTAGAAATGGCTGGATGACTACTGAAGACCTGAGAAATTATTAAAAACAATTTTGGTGATGGAAGTAGTGTTGGGATGAGGTTAAAGAAGGGTTGGATTTCTAATCAGTCTTAGCTTATTCTTTTTAATCCCTTGGATGTACAGAGACTCATAAGTAGGGGCAACTCAGATATGCATCTGGTAACGGCAGGTAGTTGGATTTGGATTCACATCTTGCAGAAC
This sequence comes from Rhinopithecus roxellana, assembly GCF_007565055.1. Lineage (NCBI taxonomy): Eukaryota > Metazoa > Chordata > Mammalia > Primates > Cercopithecidae > Rhinopithecus > Rhinopithecus roxellana. Next base: position 36,596,568 of record NC_044556.1, on the reverse strand, counting down.
TGACTTGTGCATTTAACAGGAGAGAAGGCCACCCTACTTCCAAGCAGTAAAAAACCTTCACGTGGGGCTTAGATTAAGTTGTACTTCTTTTTTTTTTTTTTTTTTTTTTTTTCTTTTTTTTTTTTTGAGATGGAGTCTCACTCTGTCGCCCAGGCTGGAGTGCAGTGGCGTGATCTCGGCTCACTGCAACCGCCACCTCCCGGGTTCAAGCAATGCGGTGGCTCAAGCCTGTAGGTTGTACATTTTTGTTGACATTTCCTCCTCCAAGAACCGACTACATGGCTAACCTGGCCCAGGCTGCCCCTGCTGTGTCTGGAGGAAGAGTTGGGGACACATTCCAGAGGAGCCAAAGTCCCCATCGCCTTACCCCCACACCTTTTCTAATAACATGTCACAAATGCCCCCTGGAGAACTCGCCCTTCTGTCCTCAGCAGCCTCTACCAGATTAAAACTTCACAGACTCCAGGAAGCTTCCCTTCTGGTCCCCTAAGCCTTTGAAGTCTGGGTTAGGTACCTTTCCTTGATGTTTCCTTAGCACACTGAGTTCACTTTTAAGGATTTTATTTAAAAAACACTTGCACTGCATAACACTTGCTAAGCACTTTTAGAAATGTTTACTCATTGAATCTTCATAACAAACAATGAGGTAGTTGCTATTATTATGCCTTTTATAGATGAGAAAACAAAGGCACAGAGAAGCTAGGCAACTTGTCCAAGGTCACACAGCTTGTAAGTAGCAGGGCCAGAATTCAAACCCACCAATCCTGTCATAGATTCTGAGCTCTTAATCACTATGCCATACCATATCTACCATAGCACCCAATGTTTTATGAAATACTGCATTTATAAATTTTTCTCCCTCAAAACCCTATGAGTTCTGTGAGGGCTGGATTCAGTACCAAATGCACAGTAGATGCTCCAAAGCTGCTGGGAATAACACGCCCTATGTGAAGTCCTACCCCGAGTCAGGAAGGAGCACACACCAGCCAGTCATTTTCCCTTGGCACCAAGAAGGGAGCTGTTGTGGATTGAACTGTACCTTCCCAAATTTCATGTGTTGAAATTCCAAGCCCTAGTACCTTAGAATGTGTCCTTACTTGCAGACAAGGCTTTTATAAAACTAATAAAGTTAACTGAGATCATGATTGTGAGCCCTGATCAAATATGATCTGTCTTTACAAAAAGGGAAAATTTGGACACAGACAGACACACATAGAGGAAAGTTGATGTGAAGGCACACAGGGAGAAGATGGCCATCTACAAGCCAAAGAGAGAGGTCTAAAACAGATCATTCCTCACAGGCCCCAGAAGGAATCTCCCAGCTCCTCAGTGTTGGACATCTAGCCTTCAGAACTATGAAACAATAAATTTCAGTTGTTTAAGCTACCAAATTAGTGTGGTGCTTTGTTACTACAGCCTTAACAAACTGATACAAGGACTTAAAATCAGTGGAGGGGCAGTAGCCCCAGGTCAGGATCAGCAAGGTTGCCTGGTGGTGAGGACTGTCCTCCCTGTCCTGTGCTGACTTGCCTGACTCCTGCCTGCTGCCCCCTCCCCACCCCCATCTGTAGACTCAGCCCCATTCCTGTCCTGGGAAGAGGGAGCACAGGGACTCCTGAGCTGGCCTCTCAACAGTGCTGCTGCTGGGCTTTCTCTGTCCATGTGCCTCCGTCACAGGCACTGGACTCTTACCAGATGATGTGTTGTCCTTCAAAGAGTACCAGCTTCTGACCACCCTGGGTTCAAACCCCAGGGCCAGCACTTACTATCTGTGCAAACACGGGGCAAATTTTCAGGTCAACCCGAGCCTCAGTTTCTTTTCTGATAAATGAGCATAGCCCTACCTGCTCATAATGGTCAGGTGCTGTTTCTCAACTGCCCATTCCCATCAGCACTTTGAATTCCTCTGGGGACACCACCTCTTTCCTATTGGAAACATTTTTGACAGGGTTATAAATGAAGGTGACCTGTCCTCCCCCAGTCAAGGGGGCCATGAACCCTAAGTCAACTGGACTCCTTTTTCTTGGACTTTGAATCTGGACTAGAGTCACACATGGATGGAGATGACCAATGGATGGGGGCCGGTGGGTGCATGCCTGCCCCTTTTGCCTGGTCTGAGCCCTGCCTGAATGTTCAGACTCTGTGAACGCCTTTTTCTCCCTGCCCAGTCGTCACCTCTGGACTTTGACCCAAGCCTACTTGGCACTGGGCCTCGTTGGTCTGGTTAGGTCTAACACCTTGACTCCCGTGAACTTGTACCACTTTTCATCCATACAACCAACCCCAAGGAGTAACCCTTACTGTGGCCCCTCTGCTCCCTGACCTGCTCTTGCTCCAGACCTCCAACAGCTGGCATCCTGTTTTCTAGGCCTTCTCTATCCTCTCTTCCAGGAAGAGTGTCCTACTGTGTTCTCTGAGTCCGAGGATATATGCACTGAGGGTCCCAGGGATCAGGCGAGAGGCTGAACAGAGGAAAACTATTGGTGCCACTATTATTTGTCTTACACATTCAAAGAAAATGTAACTGAAAAGGAAAAAAGCTCCCCTACATTAAAAAAAAGTTTGAAACTGTCATCTTGGACCTTTTTGAAGCCATCATATTGTTCCTGTAGCCGTCTAGCATTCAAGAGTTCCGGTTTGTTCAGAAATCAGTTGAATTAATATTTCCTTAGTGCCTACTCTGGAAACTCTAAGCCCTAGTACCTTGTAATGTGGCATTACTTGAAGATAAGTCTTCTGTGCCAGGCTGTGTGGGGTGCTGGGGATTCCAGATAAGGAAACCGAGCCTCTGTCCTCAAAGTGCTCAGGAGCTAGCATATTGCTCCCCAAATTTAGTGTGCATACAAATCACCAGGGACCTTTTTAAAATACAGATTTGTGTTGTGCAGTTCTGAGTTATGGCCTGAAATTCTGCATTTCTAACAAGCTCTTAGATGATGCTATTGCAAGGTTTTATAGCATTGTTCTCAAATGGAATCAGGAGCCCCAGGCTATTTCTGCCCATGCTTTAAACAATCTCAGTGCCTAGGTCGTGATGAAATCAGAGTCTCTCCTGGAAGGATCCAAGAATCGGTAATTTTAAAATCATCCTAATGATTCCAATTAAGAACAGATTCTCATTCTGTAGCCAAGATTAAGAACCACTGACCTATAGGAAGAGACAGACTATATTAGTTTTCCAGGGATAAAGTGACAAATTGCCACATAGTGACTTAAAACACCACAAATGTATTATGTTACAGTTCTGGAGCTCAGCAGTTCAGAACGGGTCTCGCTAATTCACCCTCATTAAAATCAAGGTGTGAGCAGGCCTGCATTCCCTTCTGAAGTCTCTATGGGAGAATCCATTTCCTTGCCTTTTTCAGCTTCTAGAGGCTACTGCATTCTTGGTTCACGGCCCCTTCCATCTACTGCGAAGGAGCCTTTGTCACGTCCCATCACTGACTGTCCCACGTTTCTTTTTGATTTATAAGGACCCTGGTGATCACATTCGAGCCACCCAGATAATGCAGGATAATCTCTGATCTGAAGCTCAGCTGGCTGGTAATGTAGCATAGCATGTTTACACATTCTGGGGATCAGGACTGGGACATCTTTGGTGGGGGTGGGGGCTATTCTGCCTACCACACAGATATTGATTAAGTAGTACATTGTGGTTCTGCCTTGAAGAAGACATACACAGGTGCTGTGGCTCTTCCCCAACATTGGAAAAGGGAGAGGAAAGAGGGATGAGGAAGGTATTTCTGGAGGGCACGCAGTGATGGACATACCGGCTCTAGAGAACTGGTTGTCAGATTTCCAGGAAAGCTACCTAAAATAACCATTTGTGGTTTGAAATCAGCCATGGGAGGAAGATTCATGGCATGGAAATTGACAAATGTGACAAATCAGGGTTTTTGGTTTTTTTTCTTTTCCCAGAGAGCCAGTTGTTAAAAATTTATCAGCACACCACTGATGAGGTGGCCCCGGAGCTGAGTCCTAAAAGAGTAGACATTAGCCAGGTGGATTCACCTCTGAAATATGTCTGCCAGCACCAAATATAATGGAAGCTGCCACTGGACAAATTCCAAATTTCGGTATCTCTAACGCAGGGCTTTTCAGACCGTAATGGGCACAGGAATTACCTGAAGATTTTGTTAAAATGCAGATCTGATTCAGGAAGTCTGGGGCAGGGCCTGGTAATCACAAACTCCAAGGTGATGCCCATGATGCTGGTCCAAATACCACACTTGCTTGGAGCAGCAAGGCTCTAGAGCACTGGTCTCTAAAAGTGATCATAAAACAATCCATTTGGATCAAGAGAAGATTATAAAATTTTTATTTGCTATATTTTATCTACCAAAAATGCCACTAATTACCATTTTTTAATGTACATTAGAAAAATGTTTAAAAGCTCCCAATTAAACTATGGCATGCTATGGTTGTAAAATGCATTCTGATTTCAGAGGTATGAAAACATGAAAAAAAGAATGTCTTTGAATCAATAAAATTCAATGTTTATATTTTTATAATTATAAAAAATAAGAAAGAAATTACATTTACCAATATTTAATATGTGGCCTGACACCTGAGCCCCTGCTTGTTCTATGTGTCAGATGGTTCCAAACCATGTATGATCTAGAGAGACATGGAGACAAAAGTGGGAGGCCCACACCCAGAAGAGTTGATAACATGGTGCTCTTGTCTGTCAATGCATTTTTTCGTATTCCCATAATTTTTAATTTTTATTGAGTTAGAGATTATGTAATTTAACTCTAACTAAACTATTCTTCATAAAATGGAAAAATGACTTAAAAGGATCCCTGTGGTTTGAGCTTAAGGCCAATAATAATAAGCCTGAGTGAACAACAGGAAAGAGATAGAACTGACATTTCTACCCCGATATGAGCTCAGCATCTGTCACATTATGCAGTAAAAAAATGATGATCCAATCAAATCTGACAAGACATTGGCCAAAAAAAATTAGAAATTATCTGAAACACCTTTTGAAATGTGAGTTTATTTTTATTAGAGATGAATGTCACCCAAAGGACCTTGAAGAATGAGTGAATTATGGCAGCACGGGTATGTAGTTGATAAATAAATAAACACACTTGGGGGAGCGAGTCTGCTCATCGTAGTCACACTGGGACCCATGGTAAGATGCTCATGGAGCTGCCACCTGCTTAGTGCTCTGGAGGCTCTCACACCAGCAACTAAATACTCCAGTCTGAAAGTGTCCCATGTTTTGTTTGTTTGTTTGTTTACAAGTTATTGGTCTAAACTAAATATATGGTCCCAAACACAAGGAGAACAGGAATTGCCATCTTGGCAAACAGTGTTAATAACCATGACTCCTGATTCTCACCAGGTCCCCTTTCTCCACCAATCGTGTTATCTTCTGCCCCTTTGGGGTCATGATTGTTGCAAAGCACAGACAGCCCTTGATTCTCCATGCCAGAGGAAGCTGCCTGGGTAAGCCTGTTTGGCCCAGAAAAATCTTGTCCAGGCTTTGAAATGCATTAAAATATGAAGATGTCGAATATTCAGAGAAATTGCTGAGCTCTAACCAGATAATAAAGCCAAACTATGAAGAAATAATGTACAAGGGTTTAAAAAATTGCCTAACTCTCCCAGGTCAGCCCTATTCTGTGCTAGGAAATGTCAACATCCTCGCTAACCTTATGCCAAGAACCGAACTAAAGAGGTCTTTTCTCATCCTTCCCATTCTAGCTGTAGTGAGCAGGAAGAGTAAACAAAGCTGGTCATTATCGCATTGAAGGATTAGGCCAAGGAGAACCTGGAAAACAAGAACCTGAAAGCAAGTCTCATTCAGAAAAAATTCCCAGAGCTGATCATGCATCTGAAGAGAATCCAGAGTTACAGGGAACATTTTCCACCTACCAAGGTTATATATACATTTTGATTTTTTAAAAGAACACCAAGTGGTATAATAAGCACAATGAGAGACATGATTTCTCCGTGACTCCATAGGAATGTGTCAGAGCTGACTTTTGCCTGATGCAAACCTCATTCACATCTAATACTGAATAAATGAGCGGAAAACAAAAGGCAGTGTTTAATTAGGGTGTAATTATTCATCCTTAGTGGGCTCCCAGCACCATGTCCTGTTTTCATTAGAGGAACATCGTCTCTTCATTAGCAGCAGGAGCTGTGTCCCAATTTTACCTGCCTGGGGGCCAGTACAGTTTGGAAGGATCAGCAGCTGTGGGAAATCCCCGCCATGAGTCCCAGGGAGGAGACAGCAGGATAGGCAAGGAGAGGTGAGTTTTTGGAGTATTTACAGTGAGGCTACAGGGTAGCAGCCTCTGCAGCCGACAAACAAGGAAGTCTTTGCTGTGAGGAGTTGTGCTGTGCTGAGAACGCACCCAATTTGGCCTATTGAATTAGTACAACATCTAGTATTTTTAAATATTTTTAAAATCTAATATGAAACTTTTTCAGGGCTTAGCAACCTCCTCTGAAAAGTCCTCCCAGAAACCCCCAAGGCTGAGTTAGGTGTCTCACTCCCGCACATGCCGTGTCCTTAACCCTATTATAGCACTGTCATTGTAAGAGTGTTTGTGTAAGCATAGTTGCTCCTGCTGCCTGCCCTAGGCCATGAGCTCCCTGAGAATGGAGGCTGTGTCGTGTTCAGTGCCATACCCTTGGTGTGTAAGCTGTATAACACATACCTGGTATATTTCATTGAAAGGATGGGTGAATTGAGTGAGTCATTTTAAGCCCTCAATTGAAAAACCCTTTGAAATACCATGGAGGACATAGTGCTGGGCTGTGTAGGCTTTGTTTATAGCAGGGATTCTTAATTTGAATCCCTTGCACTCTGTGGAAGGGGAGTGCAGTTCATGAATGGGATTCAGAGTGGAATGTCTAAATTTGATGAAATCAAATACAATATTTTATGTGCATGTTCATATTTCTGACGGGGCACCCATAACTTTTATCAGCTTTTCAAAATGATTCATGATCCCCAAAGCATAAGAAATTCATATGCGTGTGTAATGTTTGGCCTTGGCCCTGGTGAAAGAAAAGGGATGGGAGTAAATTCTCGTTTTGCAGGGCAGCATCAACCATCTGCTGGAGAGACTGGGTGGTAGACAGTCACTCCCAATCCCTCAGCCTCTGCAGATTATGTGTCACTCTGCTCAATGTTTCCTAAACACAATGAGATAAAAGTATGTCTGAATTTGAGTAACAGCCTTGAAGTACGAACATTTTGGATTTTAGAAGGCGATTTGCCTGGAAAAGAGACATTTGAATGCAACAATTCCAAAGAAGCAATCAGGGATGTTGAACCCAAGGCAGACAGGAACATTGTCTTGTGATACATTAAGAATTGTGTGCAGGAGTCTCTGGAGGGTAGAACTGGGATCAATAGATGAATGTTTCCAGGAGTTAATTTCTACTCTTACAGAGAAAGACATTTCTTCCAGCTAGACTGCTTTAAAATGGAATTGTGTATCTTAGGAAGTAGTGAGTTCCTTGTCACTAGGGAAATTCAAGCAAAGGCTGAATGAATAGATATCAGGGATACAGTGTGGGTAACAATTCTAAGGTTTTGAGTTTTCATTTCGGTTTCTGCTTTTCAAGTAATTCAGTTCATTTTGAAAGGCAGTTCGCATTTATTCATTTGGTCCTGTAAGAGATCCCCTTTCACCAACCTCACCCATAGTTTCTACCCTTTTGTCTCCAAGCTGAAATCAAGGGCTTCTGTGGCAAGCGGACTCGAAACACACTGATGAGATTCTGAGCAAAATCCCTCTGGATAATGTAGTGAAATGTATTCTTTTAAAATATAAAACAGATACGCAAAATAGCTTTTACTCTCTGTTTTCTTGAACATCCCAGAAGCAACTGCTCTTGAAGATTGAGCCGTTGGAGTCAAAGGCTCTGAAATTAATGGAATGCAATTTTCTGCCATTTGTGATCAATTTCTGGCCCTTTTATGCATATGAAAGTCAGGCATGAACAGAAGCAAAACTACTAAACAGGAGGCTATTTTGACAAGCTTCCTCCAGCCATCCCTCTATTGTCTTTTTCCGATCACAGCTTGTTGTTTTGCACGGAATAACAATAAAATAAAACACAAGAACAAGTGAGAGAGGAAACCAATGATGCAATTTTAATGTTCAGCCAACATTGCAAACAGAATAAAAATGTTCTTCGATTTGAGACAAAGGAAGAATAATTTGGTTAAGGGCAAAAAGTATTGTAGCACTTTATAGAAAGCAGGCATTGGGAATACTATAAGTTTTCTGAGCCACACAAAGGGGTTCATCTAGAATGTTATTTTCACTTCCCAAACCTTCTTAGGCATTGTTGACTAACAAGTCTAGTTCAGATCCTAGTTTCTTGGAGGCTTTGGTGAGCGAATTTCTCTTTCAGACTTGGAGCGCTGTCCCTTAAGCCTAGAGGAATCCTGTTCTCGCTTTTGAACTTGCACTTTGTACTTCATTTTCCCTCTGCCTGGGACTTCTGACTCCCATGCCCATCTTGTTCAGACCACCTGAACGAAAGCAGCCCACCCCCACTCTCATGGCCAGATACCATCAAGAACATCACTGTTTCATTTTCTTCATAATACTTTTCATTATCTGATACTATCTTGTGTACTTATTTATTTACTTCCTTAATTGAAATGTAATCTCCATAAAATCAGAGTCCTTGTCTGTCCAGTTCATAACTCAATCTCAGCACTAGGAATCACACACTACTTACCTCTCCCTGGACCTGGAGCTAGGGTCAGTGCCTTCATGCCTCTTTGCCACTCTCAGCCTATTTTTCTCCTCCTGCCCTGCAAGAATCGTTCAACTGCTTTGAAGCACAGGCTATCAAATTAGACACCTGGTGTCCTCCCTTTTTGCAATTATCTACAATACTCCCAGACACTCCCCCACTCTGATTATTTCATCACCTGGTTTACCTGTCATGGATCTTGGTGACTTCTTTGGCCATCTAAACATCCCTGGTCTTTCAGTCCCTTGGCCTGCTCATTGTCTAGTCCTGTTCTCTCCTCCTTAGCTGTCGGCTCCCATTCAGCATTGCCTATGGTGTCATTATGCCCATATTCAGCACCTCTAAGCCACTCACTGTTACCCATTCACTCTCCATTCCTCTGCTCATGCCCACCTCCCTCTTTACCCAGCATAGGCTCCCACATCCATCAATATAATCACTGCCCTGTATCATTATCATCAACTCTGTTGCCCCTGTCTCATTCTTGGCAAAATTCCAATCCTGATTAACTCTAACTTTCTCTGCCTGTTCTTCACCTACAATCATGGCTGGAAAATATACACACCCACATTGATTTGTCTCATTTTAAATTCAGGACCACAAACCTCAAGTGAGCCCTTGGTGCTGTCGGGCAGTGCTCCTACATTCACCCAGTTAATTCACTCTCCTGCTCTCCAAGAGGACTATCGCTTATTTTCTCCTCTCTCCTTAAACCCCCTGTACCTGTGATGCTCTCCTCACTCTCAGTTGATGGTCTAGCATATTATTTCACTGAGAAAATAGAAACTCCCACTGCCATATCCATCAACCTGCTGATACACTGAATCCACACAGACTGCCTTCCTGTCGTTGCAAGGAACAAAGCGCTCATGTCTCCATCAAAGGCCAAATCCTTCACCTGGGCAACGGATCTCTCCCCTCTCCTATTCAAGGCCATCAATCCTGAACTAACTCCTCTTTCTTTCGCCTCATTACTTTGCCCTTCCTGTTGGATCATCCTTATCAGCATACAAACATGCTGTATCATCTGCCATGTTAAAAACAAAGTTATCCCTAGACCCCATAGTTCTCTCCAGTAACTGCCTGGCAGCACTGAGAGCTGCCCCTTTATAGCAAAACTCCTTGAAAAACTTGACCTTATACTTGCTATCTCTACAACCTCACCTACCGTTCTCTCTTGCATGCTCTCTAGTCACATTTTTCTCCCGATCTCTCTGTGGACAGAGTCACCGTCAAGGTTCCCCATGATCTCTATGTTGCCATATTCAGTTGTTAGCTCTCAGGTCCCCTGTTACTAAACCTCTTAGCTGCTTTGGGTGTGGCTGGTCCTTCTTGAAACTATCATTCCACTTGGCTGCCAGGCACCACACTCTCCTGCTCTCCCACCTAATGGGCTGCTCCTTCATAGTTATTTTGTAGATCCTCTTCTCCAGCATCTAAATGGTGCTGCTGCCAGGCTCAGTTTGTAGACCTTTTCTTCTCTCTTCTCTCTCTCTCTCTCTGCGTGTGTGTATGTGTGTGTGTGTGTGTGTCTTAGTCTTTTTGGGCTACTATAACAGAACATCATTAACTAGATAGCTTATAATCAATAATAATTTTTTTCTCATAGTTCTAGAGGCTGGGAAGTCCAAGATCATGGGCTAGCAGATTCAGTGCTGGATGAGGGCTGATTTCTCATAGATGGCACCTTCTTGCTACATCCTAATATGATAAAAAGGGGGACCTTTTCTATAAGGGACATTTTCTATAAGGGCACTAATTCCATTCATGAAACTGAAGCCCTTATGACCTCATCACCTCTCAAAGGCCCCACCTCCTCACCTTGGGGTTAGGATTTCAACATATGAATTTGGTGCGTGGTGGGAGGAGACATAAACATTCAGACCATAGCATCCTGGATGACCTCATTCAGTCTTACAGATTTAAAGATCACCTCCCAGATTTTTAGCTTCAGCCCTGATCTCTCCCCTGAATTCCAAACTTGAATATAACTTGTATCTCTGCATGGATGTCTAACAGACATCTCACACTTGACACACACAAACTGAATGCATGATTTCCATGCCATCTTCACTCCCACCAAAACCTCTCTTCCCCAGCAATCTCTAGCTCAGTGATTGGTGCCACACAATTCATCCAGTTTCTCAGATCAAAAACCTGTGAGTCATTGTTGATTCCTCTGTCTCACATACACCCCCACATCTGACCTACTGGCAAATTCTTTTCAGTTCTGTCTTTAAAATATACCCTCAAATCCACTAAATCTCACCACCTCTACCACCACCATCTGATCCTGACCACTATCATCAGTCTTGGATTATTGTAGCAGTTTCCTAGTTGGTCTCTTCACTTCCACCCTTGACCCCCTAAAAAGTATTCTCCACACAGCCAGAATGATCCTTTAAAATGTAAATCAGACCCCTCCTAGAGTTTTCCATCATGCTTAGAATAAAATCCTAAGTCCTCACTGAGGTCTACAAGGCTCTATACCAACTCTGTCCAGTAGAGCTTTCTGCAGTGGCATCCAATATCTGTACTGTCCAATATGGTAGCCACTGGCCATGTGTGGCTATGAGCACTTGAAATGAGGCTACACCAACTGAGAAACTGAATTTCAAATTGTATCCCATTCTAATTAATTTAAACTTAAATAGTCACATGTGGCAACTCGCACATTGGACAACACAGCCTACATAACCTCTCTGACTTTGCCTTCTACCCCTTTCCCTTCTGTCACTTGGCTCAAGCCACATTGGTCGTTCAGAATCTCCTTGAACATTTCAAGCACATTCTCATCTCATAGCCTTTGCATTTGTTCTTCTCTCTATCTAGAATTCTCTTCTTCTAGATATTCAAATGTCTCGCTCCTTCACTTTATTCTGGTGAAGGGCCAAAAATTTTGCCCTGTCTCGATCTGAGGGAGTGTTACCAATGACACCAGTAAAGGCATCACCTGTTACTTTCTCTTTTCTTTCCTCTGCTTATGTTTTTGTTGTTGTTGACAGTTATTGTTACCTGACTGATATGGTTTGGCTCCGTGTCCCCACCCAAATCTCATCTTGAATTGTAATCCCTAAGTGTCAAGGGAGGAACCTGTAATCCCCATGTGTTGAGGGAGAGTGGTGATTGGATCATGGGGGCGATTTCTCCCATGCTGTTCTTGTGATAGTGAGTGGTTCTCACGAGATCTGATGGTTTTACAAGTGATTGACAGTTCCTCCTTCACACACTCACACTCTCGCCACATTGTGGGAAAGGTGCCTGCTTCCCCTTCTGCCATGATTGTAAGTTTGCTGAGGCCTCTAAAGCCATGTGGAACTGTGAGTCAATTAAACCTCCTTTGTTTATCAATTACCCATTCTTGGGTAATATCTTTATAGCAGTGTGAGAATGAACTAATACACTGACATCATATTATACACTTGTGTATTTGTTCATTATCCACCTCTCTCGCTGGTTTATAAGCTTCATGAGGACAAGGAGTCTGTTTTTGCTCAGTGCTATATCTCCTGTGCTTAGTTGGTGATTTAGTTATTAGTTGGATGAACGAATTAATGAGACAGGCTCTGGCCAAGGGTAAACAACTTTGCAAAGCACTGTGGGGATAAAAAATCCCAGGGCAGGGACAGCCATCCAGAAGTTTACCAAAGATGACTTAACATTAGCAACAAGAATTTATGTCTTGTGAAAGGGTCTGTATGAAAGGCTAGGGGCTCAATGCCAGGAGATCAAGTGTGTGGTCAGGGGGTAGACTTTGAGAGTGGTGTGGATAGCAGGTCTGCAAAGGTTGACATTGGAGAACAAGAGGTAATGAAAGAGAAGACTTCCTGAAGAAGAGCATGCGAAGGACATGATTTGGCTGAAGAGATTTGAGCAGGGTCCCCAGGCCGGGAAAACACTTTGAGCAAGGACATGGGAGGCCACAGACTGAACAGGAAGCCTTCCTCTCTACATACATGAGGCCTCCCTGAACAGACCCACAGATTCTCCTGGCCTACTTCACATCAATCTCCAGTGTCCACACTAGTGAAGGTTTGACCTGTTCACATCACATTTTACAAATGGTGTGGTATTTGTTTAACGTTTCTTGTGGACCAGGCACGTTGGCTCACACGTGTAATCTCAGCACTTTGAGAGACAGAGGCAGGCAGATCACCTGAGGTCAGGAGTTTGAGACCAGCCTGGCCAACATGGTGAAACCCCATCTCCGCTAAAAATATAAAAATTAGCTGGGCGTGGTGGCATGCACCTGTAATCCCAACTACTTGGGAGGCTGAAGCAGGAGAATCGGTTGAACCTGCAAGGCAGAGGTTGCAGTGAACTGAGATCGCACCACTGCACTCCACTGTGGGTGACAGAGCGAGAATCTGTCTCAAAATAAATAAATAAATGAATAAATAAATAAAGTTTCATTGTTTTGGCTGCATCCCCATCCCTTCTCCCATGGCTTTTAATTTAAAATCACCCCGACTGGTGAGAAGCAGGGAGCTCTTTTGGGCCTCGAATCCAAGTTGTTTTCCCCAATTCAGCAGATATTTTATCTCATTTTTATTTCTGTGTCTGTTTCTGCTTTAGAATCGGGAGATGTGACTCATTGGCCCCCTCAGCAACCTCAACACCCCCAGAATCAGTTCAAAATGTCACCTTTTCTGAAGCCTTCCTTGACTCTCAGCATATTCGTGGATTCTTCCTCTGGCTCTTGCAGGTCTTTGCACACACTTGACATGGGTTTAAGACACTGTCTCTGGACTATCATGATACCAGACAGGAAACTTGTAGCATCTGACCTGTCTGTTCCTTGCTGGCTCCCCCAACTCTCAGCGCAGAACAGATGCCTAATAAGCATTTAGTCAATCCGTAAGGAACAGATAGCCACAGCTACTGAGACAGGGGCAGCAGAAAGGCGTTGGCAGAGCCCCAAGCCAGTTTGGTAGTGATCATGAGAGGTCTATCCCATAGGACGGCTGTTATAATATCCCAAAGGGATATCTCTGTACCCAAGGCTCCAGGCCACATCTTCAAGAAGCCTGAGCTTAAAACAGAATTTTCTGGGGCCCAGGCCCTATCTTGGGAAAATGTAGGTTTTTCCCTCATATCCCCAACCCCACTCTAATGACTGCCCATGCCTGGCTGCTGTCTAGGTTATCCCATTCAGTTATCAACTTTGGAGAGCGGAAGTCAGAAACTGCTATTAAAAACTAACCACTTTGGATCCTAATAAAAAATGCGCCAACTATAAAAAGACATTCTCAAATAACTGCACAATTTCAGTGTGGACAGGGTAATATTAGAGAATTATTGTTTTGTTGGTTTTGTCAGGGGTGATGAGTACTTGTATATAGGTAAGGCCATGTATATTTAGAGTCATACACATTTACAGTTTTTATCAGAAGTGTGTGCAGCAGAATAGACAAGTGAAATGATATAATGTCTGAAATTTGTTTTAAAATACTTTAGGAAAATAAAGAGGTGAGAAAGACATGAAACAAGATTGGGATAGTGTTGACAGTTTTTGAATCTAAGTGACAGGTATGTGGGATTTCATTTTATTATTCTCTCTGTGCATATTTGAAAATATTTTCTTTTAAAAAAAGTCAACCTCTTGGTCTCTCCCATCTTGAGGCTGTAAGCAGTCTCTCAGGCCTCAGAGGACTCACTCCCTCATGGAGCGCCTTGTGTTCTTTTTGTCTGAATGTGATTGTTTCTATGTATCAGTTCAATTAGAACCCACAGATCTACTAGTGTGACAGCTTTATTAATACAGGCAGCTTCAGCTTTAAAAAAAAAAAACAGAAAAAAAGCTGGATGATGTCAACAAGCTTAGAAGAATAATAAGGTGGTTCTACAAAGGTCAAAGGGATTAGGGGAGCCCAAAGTAGGCCTGCCCCTAGACTAGAGCATGACCTTCATCACAGTGAGAAAATTTTCCTGCCACAGAAATAGCCACATGAACCAGGGGCGATGAAAGCAAAAGCACCAGGCCCTGGGCTTTGCTGGCTGTGAGCAGAATTTGCCCCCCACCGGTGCTAGTGCCAGAGCACAGACCACCCAGCAATGGGAGTAATTAAACTAAGGAAAGGTCACTGATTCATAATTTATGTCCCAAGGGCTTAGTTTAACCATCAGCCCCTCCTCGCCCAGTAGAGCCCACCTCATCTTCAAAGAGAAGGGGACCATCTGAAGGTTTCTAGGTCACAACAACACCTGTTTACCTTACCTGGAGGCAGACTGCTCTCTGGAGCTGAGGGCAATTTCTGTTCTCTTGTGGTTGAGGCATTCAATTGGTGACCCGTAATAGGGGATTTTATCAAGGTCATACTTTTAGATTAGAGGCCACTCAGTAAGGACTTATCAAGTTCAAATAATAATCACAGAGTTATCAGTTATTGAGCACTTACTGTATGTTAGGCCCTTTACAAGTACTATCACATTCAATTCTCCTGGCAATTCTAATAGGTGCTTGTATTATCCCCATTTTACTGTTGACGAAATGGAGGTTTGGAAGTATTATATACAGAGAGAGAATAAATCACACAGCCACGATTTACGTCCACCTTTTTTTAACTCCAAGACCCATGCTTTTAACCTCCTCTGTGCCTCGCCAATTGGAATTGTGTTGGGCTAAAAATGAGGGTCGTCCAACTTTCTGAGTGACAGTTGACTGTGGTCTTCTCTTAAGTTTAAAGACTAGTTGTGGCTAGAAAGAAGGGAAGCTCTCTCTGCCTTGCCCCCAAATCCTTTACTCTAGCTCAAGACACTCAGCCATAGAGCACACCAGAAACATCCCCCTAAAGGTAAGCTCTGAATATCCACAAGTGTCTGTGGTGGTTGTCCTGGGACCTGACCAGCTTTGTGTTGACCCCACCCCTAGCTGTCCCTGACATTCTGGGTCGGCAGGTGGAACCTCAGCTCCTGTCTCTGGTGCGGGTGGCCTTTAGCTTTTGTTTCTCTGGTATCGCACAAGTGACCTCTTGGCTGCTGCTGCAGAGCTTGTGGTAAATGTCAGGATGCCTCGTTCCTGCTGCTCAGTTGGGGACCTCTGAGAACCAGCTCCAGCCCCCGCCCGACCGGGCCAGCACCCAGGCAAGATGCCTGCGATGCAGCACCTGCTCTTTCTGTCTAGAGTGTGACGACTCTTAGATATCCCAAAACTATTTATGTGAATGGTAATTCCTTCCTCAGTCATTCTTAAGGTTCTTTTTCAATTGCCAACCTGCCATGGCATGCTGAGGAGAAACGAGGAAGGGGACTTTGTCTTCACTTGGGTGGGAGCAGCAAGAGAGGGAGCAATGCCCTGGAAGAACATGAAGGAGGCAGCAGGAGTCGTCAGCTGCTCCCTGGTGAAGGGGAGGGAGTGAGGCCACTGGTTCAAGGAAAAGGGTTTCCAGAGCATGGAGTCAATGAGGCAGCACCTGCCGGGAGGTTCTCTGGAGGCTCCAAGTACCAGCACCGCAGAGGTCAGAGAAAGGAGAGCAAGAAGTCAGAGAAAGGAAAGCAAGGCCTCCCAGGAGGGTGGCCCCTGGTCCAGGAGATTGAGCTCTATGGGAAGATCTTGAAGCTTTACCTGGTAGATCTTTTCAGCAGTTGTTCTAACCCTGCGGTTCAGGTTTTAGGAATTCCAGGTGAGAAGGGAGACATGCCCCTCTCCTCCTCTGTGGTCAGCAAACCTTCTCTTTGCTTTTAGACACTTTGTGGTTTTCCCTCCTCTCCCTGGCAAGCAGGAATTGATCTACCTAAAAATGACTCCCCGACTCCTAAACTTTGAAACTCCTATCTCAGCTAATTCACCCAGTTAAACGTTCTTGAGCACCTACTAGGTAACAGACAACATAGCAAGGGCTGGGAATACCAAAGTGACCAAAACAGAGACAGAACTTGTGGTCTAGTCCCTGACATATCGGTCTAGGAGATGGATAAGCAAATTAGCAATTACCATAAAGTCTGAGGGCAGTGACAACAGCAGAAATGGAGGGCTCAGGGAGCATCTAACCCAGATTAGGAAGATGGGACCCTCCTCCCAAAGGAGATGCTCAAAACAAGGCAAGGCTCAGTGTTGGTGTCTCTGGGCCTAGCCTGTGGGGGAATGAGAGGCTCTTCAGAGTTGAGGGAGGCTCACCGAGGTACTTTCTTGTCTGCCTGAGGGTGACAGAGGAAAGCATTACCAAAGTTCTGCTCACAAACTCGAAGGCAGAGTGAAGCCACCGTGAGCCTCCCAGGGCATCTCACTCACCAGCTCAGTTAACAATTAGAATGGCTTTCAGAGACAACAGTGGACTTCCATTTGTTGTGCTGTTTGGCTCTAACAGTTTAATCCAATGAATAGTGAAAAGCCTTTGCCATCCTCCCTAACGCCCCCACCCTAGGTTAGCACAGCTGTGAGGAAAGTGATTTGTTTTTGTCAATTTTCATGTGCAAGAATCATAAAGAACTGGATGACAGGCAAGCCAGGCCATCCAATCCACTCCCTACTGGGGCCGAGGCATTCGTGCTCTGTGCTGTCCACAGCTTCCCTGAGCCATGGAGCTGGGACCCTGTGGTCATCCCCATGCCTGTTCTCCTTGCAAGCATCCTCTGCATCCAAGCCTGGCCTCAGCAACTTCCTACCCCTGAACCCTCCTCCTGAAGCCACAGACTTCCCTATTGCCCCTCCTTCCTTTTCCCGCTTCCCTCATGGGCCTCTTCTACCCACACTCTTCCCCAGGCCGGGAAGGCTGGGCTCCATCAGCCACAGCTGACTTCTGCTCACCAGGTCCGTGGGCAACTCTACAGCCTACCATGGAAATGCCTACTCAGGAACAGAGGCCTCAGTGAGTTCCCGGCCTCCCCTACAAAATCTTCTTGGCAGTTTTTAAACTCTCTATCTTACAAAGGCTGCTGAGGTTTCCTAAAAGCTCAACAGCCACCTGGGAGGAGAGCCTGTCAGACAACCTGTCAGGTGCTTCCGGGAGCAAGGCTGAAAAATCCCCCTGGGCGTGTGTGTCTGAATGTGGTCTATGTATGTGTGTCTAAGAGTGTGTGTGTAGGGAAAATAATTACTCAGAATGAAACAAAATATGTTCCCATCAAGCTTAGCTGCTGTTCCCACCAGCAACCTAAACAAACACAGTATCACCCACCCACAGCTCTGTTACCTAGCCCTGGCACTGTGCTGTCTCCTCACTGCTGGAGAAAATTCCACTATTACCAGGGCATTAGACAAAGTCTGTAGGGTGACAGATCACTGCCGCATACCCTGAAGTGTAAGTTGCCGTCCCCCACCTCCCCAGGCTATGGCTGCCACCCTTATTTAACTTTCTTTCTTCTTATTTTTTTAGAGACAGGTCTTGCTCTGTCACTCAGGCTAGAGTACAGCAGTGCGATCATAGCTGATTGCAACCTTGAACTCCTGACCTCGGGTGATCCTCCTGCCTTAGCCTCTGAAAGCACTGGGATTACAGGCAGGAACCACTGCTCCCAGTCCCTTGTTAACTTTCTGGTGCCCAGGTCAAGGCCAGCGTCTCCGTCCTCTTCATGGGCACCCCTTGGTTCTCTGCCCTCTCCCAGCTACCTGGGCACTTTGCTAATTTGGGAGGCTTGAGAATCAAAATCCAATGTCTGACAGCCTCAGCTGGGGCCCTCCCGTCTCCCACTACCAACTCTGTTGTTGGGAGGGAGGGGTGTGAGAAGAATGTGTGTGAATTGGGGAGAAGAGAACAGAGAGAGGTAGAAAGGGCGGGGGAAGGAGTGGGAAGCAAACTTTGCATTCCTCATTAGCAGCACTAATTGTGCAGTAATGACTTGGTGTTATTATCAGAAATTTATTCTGGAAAACAGTCAGCTGCCCTAGCAGACACACACGTGCTTCACAGCGAAGGCTTGGCATGAGAAAAACGAGCAATTTCTTTTAAAAAATTATTTATGAATTTATTTTTCTCCTCAATCAACACTTTTGGTAAGCAATTTCTTCGAAAAAAGAAACTTTTCATGACCCTAACTCTGGAGTGTTTGCAGAGGAGTATTGACTGGGTGCCTCCCAGCTTCCTGTGGCTTCGCTGGGATCTCCTTGAAGGCTGGGGTTGGGCCTCCCTCTGCCTTGGCCTCTGACGCTGGAACAAGCCCAGCTCTTGATAACAACCCAGCTGAGTAAGATGAGCATCAGAGCAGTGAACTGGGATTCCTGAGGGTCCAGGGTCCTCTCTCGCCCCTTGTCCTTGACTCACTCCTTCCTGTGAAATGCTTATTTTTGCCTGAGTTCCCTGTGTCACAGGTGTTCTGCAGCCTGGAATGAATGTGCTCCCCCATTCCTTCCAGTTCCAGACAAACTACTCTAATCACAACTCTACTCTTCCAAGAAGCCTTCCCTGACTTGGCCTGTGGAACTGTCCTCTGGGATTCCTCCTGCACTCACATACTCACTTTGTGTTGCATTACACTCACATATTCAGCCTTCTTCAAAGTGACAGACATTTGCTGTGTGTGGATCAGGTGTGAGGCCCTGCGGGTATAAAGATCAATGAGAGACATACACAGCTCAGCAGCTCATGGCCTAGTAATAGTCAACAGTATGGTTTTGTTAAACTCTGTGACAAAGAAAAGCATTGGGTGCCATGGGCTGTCAAGAAAGGGAATATCTGAGTCAGCTCTGGAAGTCAGAGAATGGAATATTCTGAGTGCTTCGTTCATATCAACTCATTTAAACTTCCCAGTAAACTAATGAGAGAGGTACTACTATTATCATCTCCATTTTATGGACAAGAAAACAGAGGCACAGAGAGGTTTAGTAACTTGCCCAAGGTCACACAGCCACTGTCATTCATTCAATTGGATGGCAGATCCAAAATTTGTACCAAGTAATCTACCTGCAAACCTATACATTTTTTTTTTCTCCAACTTTTGTTTTAGGTTCAAGGTGTACATGTGCAGGTTTGTTGCATGGGTAAATTGAGTGTCTCAAGGGTTTGGTGTACAGATGATTTTATCACCCAGTTAATCAGCATAATACCCGATGGGCTGTTTTTCAATTGTTACCCTCCTCCCACTCTTTACCCTCAAATAGACCCCAGTGTCTATCGCTCCCTTCTTTGTGTCCATGTGTACTCAATGTTCAGCTTCCACTTATAAGTGAGAACACGTGGTATTTGGTTTTCTGTTCCTGTGTTAATTCCCTTAGGATTATGGCCTCCAGTTCCATCCAAGTTGCTACAAAGGCCATGATCTCATTTTGTACAGCTGTGTAGTATTCCATGGTATGTATGTTCCATATTTTCTTTATCCAGTCCACTGTTGATGGGTATCTAGGTTGATTCCATGTCTTTGCTATTGTGAATAGTGCATACACACGCATGTGTCTTTATGGTAGAACAATTTATATTTCTTTGGGTATATACTCAGTAATGGAATTGCTGGGTCAAATGGCAGTTCTATTTTAATTTCTTTGAGAAATCTCCCGACTGCTTTCTACAGTGGCTAAAGTAATTTATATTCCAACCAGCAGTGTATAAATGTTCCCTTTTTTCCGCAACCTCACCAGAACCTGTTATTTTTTGACTTTTTAATGATAGCTAGCCATTCTGACTCACGTGAGATGGTATCTCATTGTGGTTTTTATTTGCATTTCCCTAATGATTAGTAATACTGTGTACTCTTTTTTCATATGCTTGTTGGCCATCTGTATGTCTTTTGAGAAGTGTCTATTCATATTCTTTGCCCATTTTTTAATGAGGTTGTTTTTTGCTTGTTGATTCGTTTGAGTTCCTTATAAATTCTGGATACTAGACCTTTGTCAGATGCATAATTTGCAAATATTTTCTCCTATTCTGTAGGTTGTCTGCTTATTCTATTGATAGTTTCTTTTACTGTGCAGAAGCTCTTTAGTTTAATTAGGGTCCCAGTTGCCAAGTTTTGTTTTTGTTGCGATTGCTTTTGGAGTATTTGTCATGAAATGTTTGCCAGGGCCAATGTCTAGAATGGGTATTGCCTAGACTTTCTTTTGGGTCTTTACAGTTTTAGGTTTTACATTTAAGGCTTTAATCCACCTTGAGTTGATTTTTGTATATGGTGAAAGAGAAGGGTCTAGTTTCAATCTTCTGCATACAGCTAGCCAGTTATCCCAGTACCATTTATTGAATAGGGAGTCCTTTCCCCATTGCTTGTTTATCTTGGCTTTGCCAAAGATCAGATGGTTGTAGGTGTACAGCTTTATTTCTGGGTTCTCTAACCTGATCCATTGGTCTTTGTGTCTGTTTTCATACCAGTACCATGCTGTTTTAGTTACTGTGGCCTTGTAGTATACTTTCAAGTTGGGCAGTGTGATGCCTCCAGCTTTGTACATTTTGCTTATGATTGCTCTGGCTATTCAGGCTCTTTTTTTGGTTCCAAATGAATTATGTTTTGTTTAATTCTGTGAGAAATGTCATTAGTAGTTTGATAGGCATAGCATTGAATCTGTAAATGGTTTTAGGCAGTGTGACCATTTTAACAATATTAATTCTTCCTATCCAGGAGAATGAAATGTTTTTCCATTTGTTTGTGTCAACTCTGATTTCTTTGTGCAGTATTTTGTAATTCTCCTTGTAAAGATCTTTCACCTCCCTGGTTAGGTGTATTCCTAGGTATTTTACTATTTTTCTGGCTGTTGTAAATGTGATTGTATTCCTGATTTGACTCTCTGGTTAAATGTTATTGTTGTATAGAAATGCTACTAATTTTTGTACATTGATTTCGTATCTTGAAACTTTGCTAAAATTGTTTATCAGATCTAGGCGCCTTTGGGCAGACACTATGAGGTTTTCTAGGTATCGTATCATATTGTCTGTGAAGAGAGATAGTTTGACTTCCCATCTTTTTATTTTGATGCCTTTTATTTCACTCTCTTGCCTGATTGTTCTGGCTAGGACTCCCAGTACTATGTTGAATAAGAATGATGTGTATGGGCATCCTTGTCTTGTTCTGGTTCTCAACAGGAATGCTTCCATCTTTTGCCCATTCAGTATAATGTTCAAAGCCTACAGTCTTATGCTGCATGTGCCACTGCATCCAGTAGGAACAAGCTGGGTGATGAGGAAAAGAGGGAAGGTGTTTGGGGCAGAAGGACAAGCAGTCACAAAGTTCTAGACTCTAGAATGGAAGATAAGAGGAACTGCAGGAACAAAGTGAGCAAAAGTGCAGAAGGTGGGGTGGAGAGTGAGGACAAGGGACAGGAATTACCACTCTGTGACCATAGCATAGGTGGCCCACAGGGGATACCCAGGAGTATCTAGAGAGAAGGCTACCTAGGTGGACAAAGGCCAGATCTGGAAGGGCTTTGTTTGCTGTACTGGAGGGTTTCAACTTCATCTCAAAGGCCCCAAGAATGCTATGAAAGATTTTAATGGAGAGGGTGATGTAGTCGTATTATCCCATAACATAACAGCCATGATCTGGAAGAAGGATGTTGGGTCCTGGAGGTAGGGCAAGGACAGTGAATCCAAGGATGAGCCGGCAAGGGTTCAAAACACTTGAGAAATAGAAACAACAGAATTCAGTCATGGACAAATGCAGGTGAATAAGAGAGAGGGAAGCATCAAAGAAGGCTCTGAGATTTTTAGTTTGAGCCACTAATTTGGTTTGGTTATAGCCTTCTTTAAGAAGGTAGAGCAGGTTTGCTAAGGAAAATATAATTTCTGCATTTTATGTATTGGATTCAGAAGGTCTAGGGTCAAGTTGTTCAGAACATGAATTTATAAATGCACATGGAGAAAGCAAGGAGAGATAGATGAGTCAGAGATACAGAATTGGAAATCCTTAGGGTGGGTGCTGGAGTGAGACTGCATGGGTTGAAATTCTGGCTCTATCACTTGGTACCTGCAAATTGCAGGCAATAATAAGATTGTTGTGAGGATTAAATTATGCAATCCATATTAAGCAAGCAGCATGGAGCCTAGAAAAGAGTAAGTGCTCAGTAAATGTTTACCATTACTATTAATGTTGGCATTGTTTAGTATTTGAAGCCCTATAAGTGGATAAGACCATTCAGAGAGAAGGTGCTGAGATAGAAGAAAGAAAAGCTGAAAGCTGAACCCTGGAGAAAGCAGAGGGTTGACAGGAGGCAAAGGAGAGAGTAAAAGAGAGAATCATGTCAGAAGAGAATTTCACAGTTCATGTGGGTTGTGCAACTGTGTATCAAGGAGGTAGAAGAACTCATTTTCAATCAATTTCACACACAGCCTCTTTACACAACTGATGATGTGCACTCCCTCAGGACAGAACCCATATGCTCAGGGCTCTGTATGAGGTGTGGCTGAAGACCAGTGTATACAGGAAACAGCACAGGACTGCATCCCATGTGTCTGGCACAGACTGGGTCTTAGTAGGACCTCAGTAAATGTCGAATGAGTGAACGAGTGACATGAAAAGACAAACTCGAGCTCTGGCTCTGCCAGTTGCTAGCTGTGAATCCTGAGCCAGTTATTTCTAGCCTCTCTGAGACCTCACCAGTGAAATGAGAATAATAATGTCCACTCTCGGGGTTGTATGAAAGGAGATAACATATGTAAGACTGTTGTGTAAACTGTGCCACGCTTTACAAAGGTACAGAAGTATTAATAAAGGTTGGGGGCTGACTCATTAAAACCATTTACTGTGGCTCTAGCAAACAGCAGAACTATATATAAGGGTTGGGGGCTGGAATAGAAAAGAGTTTTTATTCTACCAATTGGATGGAAGCTGGAATTTGGTAAACAGATTTGTTCTCTCCAGGGACTCCAGCATCTCAGTTCCACAGGGGGCTTCAGTCCACTGACCCAAAGCATGCTCTAGTTGATTCTTCCTACCTGAATTCTGTTGAAATCAAGAATTAAGACTTGCTAGTTTTGACAGGGCCTTTTTGGGTTTCTCATTTTAATTAGTTTTGGCATTTTATCTGGTTTCCTTTCATTAGTGGAACAGCCAGAGACCTAAGATTGCAAACTCTTTCCAGGCTCCTTGGGGAGAGCTCCAGTCTTTGGGGTCCCGGTCTTACAAGAATCTTGACTTGGCCCCTTCCTGGAAGCAGGGCTCTGACCACAGGACACAGTCCAGGCACAGAGACACCTCCAGCTGCTCTCTGAAGAGTCCTACCTCTGTCAAGAATGAAGCAACCAAGCACGTCTGGAGCCATGAAGCTGGCTGGCCCCAGCCCTGTATTTTATCAATGACGCCATCTTTCCTCTAGACCAGTAACTGGGTCCAAGAGGCAACTGAAATGGCTAGGGTCAAAGAGCCAAGAGCATTGCAAAGAGGCACAGGAAAAAAATCTTCCACTGCATTGTAATTTATTTCTAAATTTTTTATTTACTATAAAGGCAATTTTAAAATATTGTAACCTTTTGTAAGAAAATAAGAAAAAGTATTCACATCCCCACCATCTTTCTGCAGCATGGTAAAGAAGGAAGGAGGGCTGATCTGCTGTCTGAAGGCCTGAATTACAGTTCTCTGCCATCTCCTTGCTTGTGGACTAGGAACTAGGCACTTAATCTCCTCTACTAGATGGACCATTAGGATCCACCCATTCTGCCTTTCAGTGTTTTTGTAAGAATTAAATGAGATAAATTCCTTCTGGAAAATTTGCAGAGACTTGCCCCATGGAAGAATACAGGTTAACCTCTGAATAGTACACCTGCTAAATTTTCCTCTACATTCTGAAAAAAGGAAGGAAGGGGACAGGAACCGTCTTTTGTTTAACACTTGCCACAGATCAGTCACAGTACCTTCACCATTTAACCCAACTCATGTAATCCTTTCCTTGTACACTGTGAAGCAGGCCCTATATGTCTCATTTTACAAATGAGGAAGCTAAAGTTGAGAGAGCTAAAGTACAGGACCTAAAGCAAGCCAGTTGGTAAATAACAGACCCAGGATTTGAACGCAGATCTGTCCAACTCCAAAGCCCGTGCTGTTTCTTCTGTACAAGGTCAGTGAGAAGAGGACTATTTGGCTCCCTTCCTAGCCCTTCCCCTCTGACTTCATCTTCACTTCTCAATAATGAAGACAGACCTCAACCCACCGTGGTTAGGCCTAGCTCTAAAGTTGTTGGAAGGATGATACTGCCTTCTGACCTTCAACCTGTCTCTGTTTCCCCAAACTCCAGCCTGCTTTTGTCCACAAAGCCAGGCTGGATGCAGAAAACATTGTCCAGTCTTCCCAAGCCTGATGTGGAACATTGTGTGCTTGAACAGAGAGCACAGGACAGAGATGAGACCACTGAAATGGGGGAGGAATGGGAGAGAGGCAAATATACCCTGGTTCAGGATGTTTGAACTGCCAAGCAGATTTCTTGGAATAAAAGCAAGAACTGGACTCTTTCAAAAAGCATGTAGACATTGACCTTGAGCTCTGTGATGTCTTCTGCATCTTCTCAGGTAAGGAGGAATCCCTGAAAACTCTGATGATGGCTTGGAACGGCATGATTTGCAGAAGTCACCCAGCTTTGGCTAGATTTGCTGTCTTGGTATGGGGTCTTGGGGAGAGAGTGGAATCTGTAGGAAATACTGATAAAGCTGTTCTGGCTGAAACCCCATAGGGAATCCATAGTACAGTTTATTCCAAATAATGATATAAAGTTACACCCTCAAATACAGGACCTCAACTTGATTCTCCACTGGCAGTAGACTAGGTTCAACTGATGTCTGTTTTCTTGAGTAAATTAACACTTCTGCAGAAGGCAGCTACAAGCCTCAGTAAGCAGAGGATGGGGGAGGTGGGGGAGAAGAGACCAGGGTTGGGTCAGAGCCTCCTTGGCTTCTATCCACATGGCAAAGCTGTAGGTGTGCTTGTGTGTCTATTCCTCCGTGTCTCTCCCTGCACGTCAGACAATCCAGCTTCAATCGTCAGACTGCTCCCTTTACATTTCTGCTGGGGACTTGAAGGGAGGAGGGAATGGGGAAAGGGCTCCCTATTTAGAAATTGCATTGAAATGAAAAGACAATATGACACATCGGCTCATGTCAAAGGAGCTCATTCTTCCCGCCTACAGCATTAGCAATTTCCTACCAAGGTTCAATTTTTTGAAAGAAATTATTATTTGGTTTTAATTTATTTTATTTGCAACATAACTCAACAAGACATTCCTGCTCAGAGCAGAGTGGGAGCCTGCCCAAGGGCAGAGACTTAGGTTGGGGGGGATGGGCACATTGGCTATTTCCGAAGAGAGGAGGGCATAGGAGTGGGAGCCCTCTGGTTTCTGTCTCAAACCTCCTCTTATTCTGCCTCCCATCCACCCCAGCTCCTCTTCCTGCATCTGAGCAGTCTGGCCTGGGGGGTACCCAAACTCGGGATGCTCCATCCATGGCTGTAGATGCAATGAGAACAATGGGGGAGGGGGAGCTGAAAGTGAGTTGGCCTCTGTAAAACCACCCTCAGCTTCAGAGCCAGGAAAGGCTGCCTCCCTCCTCCCCTCGCCCCAGCCTCCTCCTTTCTCCCTCATGTAAAATCCTAGAGTGCTGTTGCCGGAAGGAGCCTCAAAGAGCGCCTAATCCAACTTCAGATAGGCACACTAAGCCCCAGATAGGGGATATGACAGCCTCATGGCTGCTTTGGTGCACCAGCCCTGAATCCCAGCCATCCCAGGCCCTGTCCAATGTACTTATTTGCCACCACTCCATGCTTACTATCTCTGTTCCTGCTTCTCCCCTCCCCACCCCTACACCCAAACTCAGAATGAATGGGATTTCTCTGTGAGATAGAATTGAAGGAAAACAATTCCACTTCTTTCCACCTCTTTCCCTCTCTGGGTTTGAGTGGGACCCCGGATCCTCCCTCCCAGGTCTTGGTGGGACCCTGGGACTCTGAATTTGATCTCTTCATATGGGAAGAAGCAAAAGTGTGTTTTGGGGTTGGGTTTGCAGGGCAAAGGGGTTTGAGAGACAAAAAAGTTTCCATCATTACATGAAGAATTTTTTCTGCTTTGTGGCTGATTATGTGACCACAATGGTATCAGCAATTGACCTGGGGGCAGGGGGAGGTGGCGGGCTAAAGAGGACAACTAGGGTGAGGCTTTATCTTAATGTTAAAAATACTTTTTAAATGTCTCCTTCTGAATGTGTGTTTCTTAATCTGTACAGCTGTCTCTCTGTCTGTTTCTCTGTTCTCTATCTCTTATAACTGTCTCTCTGTATCTCTATCTCATCCTCTGTCTCTCTCATTTTTATCTGTCTCTTGCCTCTATCTCTGTCTCTGTTTCTTTCTCTTTGTCTCTCTCACACACCCTAACTCCTACACTCCAACTTCAGTAGCTATTGACTGACCCAGGGGCCCTAACCTGTTTCTGCAGCCCTGTCAGGGCAGCAGCTCCTTCACAGTGTTAGATTGAGAAACGCCAGGTCCAGAGCTGCTGCCGGGGCGCCAGAGACGCTGCAGAACCGCCTGCCGAGTGTGAAGGCTGAATCCAGGAACAATGAGAAATTATCTGTTAATTCTCGGCTCCTGCCACCTGCTCTGCTCCAAACAAGCTCCTTTACCTTCCGATTAGATGCAAATTCCCCCACTCGATATAAGCAAAATATTGATTTCCCTGCATCACAGGTCTGGGCCCTTGGAATGGTCCTGTGTTTTTTCATTCCCTGCAAAGGCAAAACAAGGCGCTTTGTTCTGTGAATTTCCCCAGGAACTCGCGAGGGGGAGGGAGAAATAGCAGCGGAGTGACAGAGTTGCCATAAACACAGGCAAAGAGCAGTTCTCCATTTGTATTTTACATAAACACAAACTTGCCACTTGGGAAACTGCTAATAAGCGTGTAGCCAGAGGCTCTCCTGGGTTCTGAGATCTGCATCGGGTGATGGCAAATAAATTAATGGGGCCTCTGGGCTCCTCAGGTGGGTTTTCAGAAGCACCAGGAAGGCGAATGGGGATGCCAGAGTCCTACTTGTTCTTGGAACAGCAACCAAACACCTCCGGCAGGAAGGCAGCCCGGATTGCACAGTATCGCCTGCGTCGTGTCTGCCTGGTCCCTGCCTGAGTTCCTAACCTTCTCCTATCACAGGCACAGGGGTCAAGGTGGAAGCTGCGAACCTTCCACAATTGCCTCTCCCTCGTCCCCTAAACTTAGGCCCACGCTATGGTAGCACCAACTGGGTCTTCAGCACCGTGGACAGAGCCAGGGAGCGCCTCAAGGTGGAAAAGCCGCCTGGCTGGGCCAGGGTCCTCACAGGCCTCGCCTTAGCCCTTGGTGCCCACGGCACTAGCTGCTAGGCGATCGCAAGTCTAAGGGCCGGCTGGCACAGATGGCGCGCAGTGGAGACAGCCAGTAGGTAGGGCTCCGAATCTCCTCCCTCCGGAACATGAGTCACTGCTCAAGTCACTTCCAACAAGCGTGTTAATTAAGAGGCAAGACCCTCTTCCCTCGCCAGCCACTCGGGCATACACCAACCCAGCGGTTTCCAGGGGCTTCAGCTAAAGTTTCCTTCCCAGCTCCGGGAGAGCAAATGGACCGGAGTCTGGGGCTTCAGGTGAGCCCCTCACAGAAGGGGCCCCACCGCCGACAGGTGGAGATCAAGAGACTCCCGTGATAGGCCCCCTTGCAGGGCGCTGGTCCCCCGGCCTCCCTGACCATGGCTCATAGACTTCCAGCCCTGAGTGAGGAGCCTCGAAGCCCCTCAGCCAATCTGTTCCTGGGCCTCACTCCACAGTTTCTGAGGGGATCTCTGCTTTAAGTCTAACCTCAATCCTCCCGTTTAGCTTTCTGTCTTTCTTGTTACACTTGGCAGAAAGATACATGATCTCTGGTGCTGTTTCACCGAAGCAGGGAAGTGGGTCGGCGGAACTGAGCGCCCTACGCCCTCTCGAAATGACCCCCCATTCCTGTTCGCCAGAAACTTCCCCTCCCGTTGCCATGGAGAGAGACCGCCGCTGCCTCCCGTCGCCATAGCAACATGCGGGTACCGCGGACCGCAGGATTGCGGAGCTCGGAAAGTCTTGCAGTTCGCATCGCCGGCCTGTCTTGGGGTCTTCCACCTCCGAAGCTGGGACTCGGGGGCCAGTCTAACTTCTCCCGTCAGGAACCTCTGCCGAGGTCCTCCCAGACCCAGCCTGACCATCGCTCTTTCTGTTACGGGGTTATCTATTTCCCTGTCATTTGTGCGACATGTGGCAGTTTCCCCAGTGTTTTCACAAACACGATCTTTCTGTCCCCAGGGAGCCCGTGAAGTACTTAAAATCATTACACCACCTTTACGGAGAAGAAAATTGAGGCTCAGAGACGCCCAAGGTCACACCAGGCAGTGAATGCGGAGCGGGAACCCGGACTCCTTCCTGGCCTTGCACCCTCTGAGATTCGGGACAGCCCGGCTCCCCGCCTCGAACCCCCTACACCCCGGACTCAGACCAGTCCCTGAGTGTAGAGGGGGCGGCTGCGAGGCGCCAGACTTGCCAGCTGCCGCGGGATGCCACGTGAGGGGCGGGGACCCTGCGGGGAAGTGATTAAAAGCAGAGCGGAGCCGCAGGGGGCCGCTGCAGGGAGGGTCTTCTTGGGGCCGTCGTGCCCCGCCCCAGTCCGGCCGCGGCGCGGGTTCGAGCTGCTGCTCGGCAGGCCTGGGTGTCTGGGGCATGAGCGGAGTGTGGGGGGCCGGCGGGCCTCGGTGCCAGGAGGCGCTCGCGGTCCTCGCCTCGCTGTGCCGGGCCCGGCCGCCCCCTCTCGGGCTGGACGTGGAGACTTGTCGGAGCTTCGAGCTGCAGCCCCCAGAACGGAGTCCCAGCGCGGCAGGCGCAGGTAACAGGAGACCCAGGGCCCCTTCCCTTCCTGGATATCCGTCCTGAGGTCTCCCTTCCCCAAAGCCCCGGTCCCAGAAGCCCCAGAACCTAGAAAGAACTCTCCAGCTAGGGATTCTGGATTGGGAGCCAGCCTCGTCCAGCCCCCTGACCCATCGCTTGCACAGCCAGGAGAGACCCGAAGGGGACCGGGGGTGGGGGTAGAACCCCCCTGGCCCTTCCGTATTACTACTGCGGACTGCGGGGGACCCCGCAGACAGCCAGGCTCCCAGGACCGGGCACCCTCGGGGCTTCAGTTTCCCTCGCATCTCCAAGCTCGCTCTGCGGGCAATCTGCCAGGAGAGGGGTCCATGGAGAGAGCGGGAGACCAGGGGCGCGCGGCTAAGGAAGAGAGCTCGCCTCCTAGCAAGTGTCGAGGTCCCGGGGTCCGTGCGTCGGTCTGTCCGTCCGTGTGCGTGTTCTCGTTGTGAACGCGGGCGGACCCCCGGTCTCTCCGGGAGAAACTTGGGTCTGCGGCTGGCACGAGGTCTTTGTGTCCGGGTGTCTCTCCGGCTGCTAGTGGTTTTCCGCGTCTCCGCTGGGGGGCGGGGGACGGGGGGCGGGGTGGGGGAGGGTATGAGGGTGTTGCGGCGTCCTTCCTCCACCCCCCTCGCCCCTATAACTCGCTCCCTCCGTCCCTCTCGGACTCGGACTCGGGGCGGGTGCGCGACTGAGCGGGCGCCTCTAGCCGACTTTGCCAAGAGGGCGCCTCCTGCCCAAGCTGCGCGGACCCTGCGCCGGACGCAGCCCCAGGCGGCCGCCTAGCCGAGGCGGGAGCCCGAGCGGAGTCGAGCTTGCCGGAGCGGGTGAGTCCCGAGCCCGATCCCCGCCGGGCTGGACCCCGGCGCGCAGCTGCGGCGTCTCCGGGGAGTCGCGACAGCGGGAATGTCGTGTCGCGCCCTGGCGGCGGGAGCTGCGGGAGGGTCGGCGACGTGGCGGCCGGCCCCGGGTATTTACCTGCTGCACCAGTGCCCTGCAGTCACGCTCGCCGGCTGCCGCGGGGCTTCTTTGTCCCGACGTCTGGAGGGTCCCAGGCGGGAGGGAGTACGGGGTCGCGTCCCCTCCGTGGGGGAGGGACTGGGGGAGTGAGAGGCCTGGAGAGAATGCGGAGTGGGGGTGGGGAGATCCTGCAGGGACCAGGGCGCCGGGGTTCCAGGAGGCTCTGCGGGTTCCATTCCTCCTTGTCCCCCGACCCCGACTCCAGTAGGGCTGGGCCTAGGAGTACTCGGGAGTTGCCCAGTGGCTCCGCATCGCTGGCGCGGGAAGGGGAGAAAGGGGCTGCCAGAGGCGGGAATTTGGTCCCCACGCGCTGCTCCAGGGACGAGATGCCAGGGACCGGCGGTTCCGGGAGCAGGTACAGGTGGGGTAAACTCCCCAGCGGCCGCAGGTCCCAGGGTCCTTTCACTTGAGGTTAAAGGTCGTAGATAGAGGTAGATATCCGTGAGGAACAGTTCAGGGGAGGGGGCAGTAGGCCAAGGAGAACCTTGGGTGTGTGAGGGGGCTGTATCCAGCCTTGGGGTAAGTGGAGCCCACCTGAGCCCCGTGAGGGTCGTAGGAGGCGCTGCTCTCCCTAGTTGTGGCAATGTTTAGTCAATGGCTTGATCACTGCAGCAGAAGGGACTGAGGTTAGACATAAAGAAGAACTTTTAGAGGGTAGTACGGAGATGGAGGTTGGGGAAGTTGATTCCCTGCCTTGGAGATTCGCAGAACACATTAGGCCTAACAAGTTATTATTATAAGACTCCGGTTCTCTAGTGCCATCCCCTCCCACACCACCCATTTCCCCATACCCACCAGACACAGAATTTTCCCTATCAGGGAGTCTCTTCCTGCCTCTCCCTACTCCTCAGCTCCCTTCCATCTTTTCCACCAAGGATCCATCTCCAGCGGGGCCTTAATGCTGGTCCTGACCCTCAGAGCCTACAGGGTGAGAACATACCTGTGGAGTTCCACCTGGGATGGAAGCTGCCTCTCCTGTCTGTTCAGGGCAGAAATGCCAGGGGTGAGGGTGGAAGTTGCTGGGAGTGGGGCAGGGCTGTAGGTACGCAGCACGTCTTGGTAGGGGGAGGCACTGGTGTTCTGACACCAGAGGGATACCCATAATCTGGAATGACAGGTGCCTGGATGGCCAGGCTGAGGGTGAGAAAAGCCTGAGGGGTGAGAGTCAGCAGGCCCAGATGAATTACTATGCCTTCCCTGCAGGCTGTATCAGAAGACGAGTTAGAGTTAGCTCAGGAAAACTTTAACTTTGGCTGCTGAGTCACAAGTCCCGGGAAGCCCAGGGTCCAAGTTGGGAGGCTGAAAGGGATGTGGGGAGGCAGAAGCAGACCCTTTGATCATAGCAAGAGAAAGAGAGTGGTTGAGAGTGGCCGTGGGATCTTGAGAATTTAGGTGACCAGAGGGTCTGAGGAGATGCCATGGACTTCAGGACCAGGCCCCAACTGTTCCACCTCCCAGCCTGCTCCCTGCATCCCAGAGCCACTACCTGGGTCCAGATTCTCCAGCCAGCAGAATGCTAGAGTTTTTCATTTGTTGCAGTCTTATGAAAAATGCAAGTGGCTAGAGCATGCCCAGCTCTCTTTACCATTTTATGTTTTCCCTTGACTTTCTCCTGTTATAAGTCTCTAGCTTACAGATTTCTAGTAACACCCTGGGATTCGACAACTGAGATTCAGACTCCACTGTCATTTGCTGAGACTCCTCTATAGGCCAGAGTCTGTGCTAGGAATTGCACAGGAAGTCTCAGTTAATCAGACCCTGACTTGGAAACACCTGTACGCAAACTGTTCCAACTAAAAGCAATTTTCCCCTTTTTCTTTAAAAACTCTGGAGCCACAGCCCTGCTATTCTCCTTAATACATCCCAAGTGAACTAACAAGCAGTTCTCCACCTTTCATTGTGTCATCTGCCTTGTGGAAATGAATGAACTTTTTCCATAAGCCAAGTTGCAGAGGTTTAGGTATGGTCAGCATGGGTTCTGTACTTAAGGTAGCAAGCAGAGGTCCAGAAGTGCTTCAGAAAATGTAGAAACCTGACAGGAGATCTCAAGCTTCCCTGCTTTTCTTAGGCTGGCAGCTGGGAGTGGTTAACTCCACTTTACTTGTGGCCATGAGATTTATGTGATGTCTGTCCTTCTCACTGGAAGGATAGAATTCTGCAGATTTTGCCGTTTTTGAGGAAAGGTACAATGCACAATCCTTTAGAACCCAAGGAGATGATATTCTTATTAGTGTGTTTTGAGCTTTAGAGTTCTGGAAGCAGGGTCCAGTATCTAGGAGTTGTAAAGCCCTTAGATTTACAGTTCTAGAAGTTCTCTTCTCTCTCTCTGACTTTGATGAGAACGTCAAGTAGGGATGGTGGTTTCAGTATGTGTCATCCCTCTAAGCTCTGTACAAAAGACATGTTCTCTTCCAACTGTCTGAAGCTTATCTTCCCTGTCCACAGAGTTGGGGGTATAACATGTGGCTGCAAATAGCGAGGAGTGGCATTGAGGCATCTGGATCAAGCCAGGTTTCTTTATGGTCTGTATAGGGTTGTCTGGAGTAGGGAAAGCATGCTAAGACTAAGTCCTGACTAAACTAGGTGGCACCCTTTCTAGTCTTGCTTAGGAAAGGAAGCCTGTAAGGACAGAGTTACACTTAGGAACTGAAATCAGAGAAGTCTCTGAAAGTAGAAATAAATAGGGGCATCCGGATCTGGGCACTCCAAGTATAATGACACAACCTCATCCCTCCCTTCTTTCTTCTAGGAGCACTGAACTCTTTCTTGCTCCCCGAGGACCCAGGCAGACCCCTCCTCTCACTAGTTGCAGGTACAAACAGGGAGAGGAGCATAGAGGGAAAAGAATTTCTGACAGTCTGCCCCCAACCTCCATCACTCCAGCCTTGATCCCACATTCAGAAGGCCCACATGCCCTGACCCCTCAGGCAGAAAGGTACAGTTACCATCCACCAAAATAATAATATTAATAATTGCTAAATTAGTGCCAATGCTCTGTTAGCTATAACACTCCACATTCGTCTCCAATTTAGCTCTGAATCCCCTAATGATGGTGGAAGCGAGCACCCAGTCATAAAGCTTGGTGCGGCCGTAATTAGCTTAGCATTGTCTCTCCTCATCACAGCTTTTTCAGGAGCATTAATTCCTTCTCTGTTTGGACTCTGCTAATTATTCCCATTGGTAGCTCAGGCTGGATCTCTGAAAGAAGGAAAGGAAGCAAAAGCCCTCTGCTCCCCTCCCCCCAACCCTGAATTTTAATTACACCGGGTTCTCCTAATAAACTTACAAGCCCTGGCAGAGCTTATTATTAATGGGCCACATATGAGCCTCAATACAGAATAGCTCTGTTCTCCTAACACACACACACACACACACACACACACTCTCTCTCTCTCTCTCTCTCTATCTCTCTCTCTCTCTCTCTCTCTCTCTCTCTCTCTCTCTCTCTCTCTCTCTCTCTCTCTCTCTCTCTCACAGATATTCCTCAGGTACACCTTTTCCAGAGGCCACTGGTTATTTGCCTAGTGGCTGGTGGGCAACCTGAAGTGTCAGCTTTCCAGGGAAGAAGTAAGATGGGGCAGGTGGTGACCAGGCTGGTCATAATCTGAGTCTCTGGGGCTCTGTCCAGGTTCATAGGGTCAGGCCAAAAAGTGGGAGTGTCCCTGCCATCCTCTCCTGAGTACAACTAAGAAATGCCTGCCCCCTCCACCCCCCGCCAACTTCTTTGTCCAACCTGGGACTCTACAGCTCAATCTGTAGTCCTCCCAGAAATCTGGTTCAAGAGCCCAGATTTGTGCATCAGAAAGTCCTAGGTTCAAATCCTAGCTCTTCTCCTTAATGCACTGTCCCCTTGAACAAGTTACCTGGTTAACATCTCTACACTTAGTTTATTTATCTTTAAGCATGAATACCAATTTCTTAGGGAGGGTAAAAATGTTAAATCAGATAATGTAAAGGGCATAATGCTTACTATGTAGAAATAAATAAATAATATTATTAGTATTTTATGAGTGGTTCTGCCAGAATATCTTCTCTTACCAGACTAAACACTATTCTTCCAAGCTCCTGGGCCTCTGCGTCACTTGCTCCCTGGCCTCTGGGCTATGCTTTGTCCATGTCTCTATCTGTGCCTGCACGAGAGCTCCTTGGCAGAGGCAACTCTTGCTCTCCCCAGCCTGAGCGCTGACCATTTCTGAGGGTCCACCACCAATTCCAGGCCCTGAAGCCAGCCTTCTCTGGCTTTGGGATGAGCAGGGAAAATGGTTCTTTCTTTTTGCTTCCTCTTCCCGGTTTATCTCTTCAATTACAATCGGTTAGGAAGAATGCCTGTTACTGTTACAAAATGGATTTTTCTGACATGAAAGCCCATTAGAAAAATGGGAACAATAGCAAGCGATAAGAATTGCTGATGAATTCTAACACTATGGGTGGAGAAGAGGAGAGGGGGCACTAGGGCTGTCTTTGGAGAAAGAAGTGTCAGTGGGGGAAGATAAGAAAGCCCTGAGCTGCTAATTAATAACCCAGTGTTTTCTGGAAGAGGAGGGAGACCATGGGCCATCACCCCAACAAGACAGTCTCATTTAAGGTGACAAGCAGATTCTACCCTGATGGCCTTGAAGGGGATCTCAACTTCCCAGGAGAGAAGAGGGGCCTGACGTCCCTCGATGCTTTGTCCTCTGATCTGGTGTCTACCTTCCCTGCCTCAAAGACTTAGCTTTGTGTCTGTTCTGTATACAGTCAATTATTATCCTCCACCAAAAAACAAAACATGAAGAATAACAGCAGCTTCCATTTTGGGGACATTCACCATGTACCAGGGCCTGTGCTCAAAGTCTTAGCTTATGTAATATTCACAATGATTCTGAAAGGTAGGAATAATTCGAATCCTGACTAAATAAAAGAGAAAACTAAGATTTGGACAGGTTAAATAACTTGCTCAAGTTCACGCAATTAGAAAGCAATGAGGATGGTACATGCTGTGCTGTCATTCATTCTGGCACTGCCACCCACCTGAGATGTCCATCCTGTGTCTGAGCACCTGTGAGTCCAGTTTCACAGCCAGGGCTAGAAGCCACGTGCCCCTGTACAAGGCTATGTCACTGGGGTGTGATCCCAAAGCCTAGTTCCATAGCTGTTTTCTCTTCCATAGGGTTGCTGGATAGCTGGCTAGTATGGTTTACCAAATCAGTTGCCCATGAAATACTAGGGCTCTTCTGATGCCTGAATGAAAATATTTCACAATGAATATTGAGCAATAGGCTTCTTTTCCCCAAATTTCAAGAAAATTTTCAAGAACATAGGATGTTCTCAATTACAGGTTTTTCTTCCCTGATCTTCTTACTCCTTTGGAATTCATTCCTGTTCACCAGCTGGCTGGTGATGGTAACAACAAAACAACTGAGGAGGCAGCAAGCAAATGAGTATTCGCAGGAAAGCCTGGAGATGTGTGATCTGAACCATGGTTTTGTTATGTCTCAAGAAACAGACAGACCTGGCTATGTCCGAAACCATTACATTATTTCTGCTAGTAAGATTGTTCTTGGTTTGTGAAGACAAGGTTAAAACTATCTCTATTGATTAATGTTCATGGTTTGCAGGTGTTCTGCCCACTAAACAAATTTCAAAACTAAGGACTGTTTCAAATTGGGCTGGGCATAACTCATTCTAATAAAAATAGGTAATATTTATTTTATTGCTTATTACATCTTAGGCACTATCCTCAACATTTTTGGTCTCATTTAAACCTCACAATGACCCTATAAGGTAGATACTATTATTACCCCCAATTTATAGATGAGGAAATGAGGCTGAGAAATGTTACCTAGTTTGCCAAAGGCACACAGTTTAAAACTAGTGGAGGTAGACTGTGAGTGAGCCCAGTCTGACTTCAGGGCAACGCTTCCTTCTCTCTAAGCTGAAGAGGAAGTAAAGAAGAAGACAGGGAAAAAGCATCCAAATACCTAGGAAGGGCCGGGCGCGGTGGCTCAAGCCTGTAATCCCAGCACTTTGGGAGGCCGAGACGGGCGGATCACGAGGTCAGGAGATCGAGACCATCCTGGCTAACACGGTGAAACCCCGTCTCTACTAAAAAAAAATACAAAAAACTAGCCGGGCATGGTGACGGGCGCCTGTAGTCCCAGCTACTCGGGAGGCTGAGGCAGGAGAATAGCGGGAACCCGGGAGGTGGAGCTTGCAGTGAGCTGAGATCCAGCCACAGCACTCCAGCCTGGGCGACAGAGCGAGACTCTGTCTCAAAAAAAAAAAAAAAAAAAAAAAAAAAATACCTAGGAAGTACTTTCTCTTTTTCAGGGCTGGGCTGAGCCCTCTCTCCCTTACTGGAGGCTTACTTCTTACTTTTCCTGAAGTGAATGCGTGGTGTAAATTGGAAGAGCACTGGATCAGGACTCAGAAACTGGTGGAGTTGCCCATCAAAGTTCTAGCTGCCTCAAGGGGTCAAAGTTCAAACAAGATGTGAATGGGGAAAGGATTTTGAAGTCTCTTTGTGTACCTGTGATTTCCTAGGGGACATGTCCCAGTGGGTTGGCCCCAGCAAACCCAGAGTGGGAAGGCACACAGCTTAGGTTATCTGGGCAGCCGTTAGGCTGTACAGAAACCTACAGCTCTTTCTAACCTCAATGTACCTTAAACTAGGAGATGAGGGCTGTCTGAGTTCCAGGACACATATAGGGATTTTAAAGGGGGTAAATCCTCTACAATCACGTCCTCCCCGCTGCTTGCTTCTGGTCTTACCAGCCTTGCTCACCAACCTTGCATCTCCTGTGAAGATGAACCCACTCAGTGTTTGAGACCTAATTCTCCTTGCACTGCCTGCCAGTGAGATGTCAAAAGCCCAGGCTCCTCTAGTCCTGGAAGAAGATTCTTCCAGCATAGGTCTCATATAACCACTATTGGGCACTGGGTGCTGATTCCAATGACCCATGCTCTCTGCCTTCCCTAATCACAGCTCTGAGGGAAGAGCAGCTGGGGGTCATGTGGAGAAGCAATCTAAATAGCAACCACACAGAGGAAAACCTCATTCTCCTGCCCCACCCCCTTCTCCTACCTCTCTTTTCATTTACGAATTTAATTTTTTGTCAGGCTGAACATTTAAATGCACTCTATGCTCTCTAGATTCTCCCTACCCCCTTCTCATTAAAATTCTAATTATTACCAGAACAAGTAAGATGTATGATCAAAGGAAAGCAAAGCCCTAGAAACACCTTTTGTTTTGAGGTGAGTCATATTGCAGAGAATGCATCCAGAAGAGCTGTAACAAAGAACAGATGTGAAGGGCTAGAGATGGCCAGATATGTAGAATAAGGACACATATAGCTGTGGTGACTTTCCCGGTGAGCCCACTAGGATAAAGGCCTGAAGAAACAGTCTCCAAATTATTTAGATCATGAACTCGTAACAGGTTAAAAAAAACAACTTAGTACCTCCAATATATGTTTTTTTGTTCCCAAGTTACATACCTGTTTCACAGAGGTGATACTTCAGAACTAGACTGGCTGGGTTGTAGCCCTGTTTCACCACTCACTAGTTGTGTGACCTGGGTAATCTATTTAACCTTCTGTGCCTCAGTTTCCACATCTGTAAAATGAGGATAATAATCATATCTTTTTCATTGGAGAGGATTAAATAAGTGAATAGATATAAAGTTCTTTGAACCTTAGACATAGTAATGTTGAATAAATTGCCTAAATCTAATAATAACATGCTATTATTTCTATCAACCTGTATATTAAAATTTTGATTTCTTTTAAAGATTATAAATATTAAAATGGCTTGTTTTTTTTTCTCTTGTGTCCCCCTGCCCCGAGGTTCACCCCATTGGAGACACTACCACATTGGAGACCTTTAGTATAGAAATTGACTTAGAATGAGCTTTCCTGGTGTCTGGCAGTCTCAGGTGAAGGATTAGCTCCAGCTCCTTTGGCCAGGAAAAGGCTCTAATGTCTCTGTGCAGGGAGCCAGGCATTGGGAAGGCTTGGGAAGAGGGTGGTGGTAGGTGGCTCAGGACTTGAGGATTCTCTGCTATTATTCTCTATTCTCAGAGGTGACAGCTGATCTAGGCAAGTAACTTGCATCAAAGGAGTCAAAAGGCAGTGCTGGCTTCCCAGAGAGAGTGACTGATATCCTCACCTCCTTCTTGGCCCCTCTGATGTGGGATCTCTTTCCCTGGAGCCTATGTGCTGTGGGAGTACCTGGATCCCCTTAGGAGGGGCCTGGGCATCTTTGTATCCCAAGCTAGCCCAGAACTTGGCACATTGCAAGTACTCAGTAAATGTTGCTTGAACTTAATGGAAATGAGAGCTAATTACAGCCTTCTCGTATATCATTCTTTCATTCACTCATTCATTCCATGTGCCAATTTCTATGCGAGGCCCTGAGTCAGACAAAGAGGAAAAACATGTGTCAAAGTAGCCTACAGTTTAACCAGAGACAGACAGGTCAGGGCAGAGGAAAGAGTGCCAGGCTGAGTGGTGGACATCTGGACCCTAGTCCAGGTTCTGTGTCTGACCAACCTGTGACTCCAAGCAAGTCCCTTCTGTGGACCACTGCTCCCATCTTTAAAGGCACAGCCTGGACTCAGTACTTGTGGGGTCATTTCTCACCTTAAATGGTAATATTTTTAAGGCATTTGGACAGACTAAGACAGAGGCTGCAAACTTACAGGCTTTCAGGGGCCAGGCAGGGAACAGGGAGTGGAGGGTTGAACTGGTGAGGACATATCCTTACAAAGAGAGTCACCAGTTCCCACTATGTGGGAGCCCATGTCAATTACCAAGTCATTCGTCTTTTCCAGTGAAGTCAGAAGTCTGGGGTGATGATGATGGTGGAATTTCTTAACATTTCAATCATTAAGCAAGCCAAACAGAACTCCTCTGCTAGCTTGTCCACGGTAACATTTTTGCAAACCCTGCAAGGTATGCCCTTGGTTCGGAGCCTTCTGACTTCTCTACTCTGAGCAAGAAGAGGCCTTGGACTCAAAGGTTCATTCCCAAATTTGGAGAGGGAAGTGGGATGGGAGGTTTGCTTAATAATTTCTCACAAAGATGGGCATCCCTCATAGGGGCATACCCCTTTCTTGGGATAATGGGCATCCCTGGGGTTAGGGGTGGGCTGGGGGTGGGGCAGTGAGTGCCCACTTCCAAACCAATCACAACATTTAAAACACCATTTTTATAGCAAAGCTCTTGAATGGCCACAGGAATGGAAGAGGACAGCTCTAGGAATCACTTGTACCTGAATACCTTGGATATATTGTAGGTTCAGTTACAGACTGCTGCAATAAAGCATATATCAAAATAAAGCAAGTCACACAAATTTTTCAGTTTCCCAGTGCATATAAAAGTTATATATATATACACACACACACACACATACACACACACACGTAAGTTATATAAACTTATATGTAGATATGCACATATAAGTATATATAACTTATACATATATACATACGTATGTATATATAGATATATATAACTTTTATACTATATATGTATATATACACACATATAACTTTTATACTATACTACTTTTATACTATATATACATATATGTATATAGAACTTTTATACATATAAGTATATGTAATTTATATATATGCATATGTAAATATATATATAACTTTGTGTAATTCTATTGTGCACTTAATAGACTACAGTATATTTTATAAAAATATTTTCTAAAAATAAATAGGATTATTAGAATAGCATAATAGGATTAAACAAAATATATATACAGTATAAAATATGCATATATACAGTATAAAATATATTGTAGTCTATTAAGTGTATACAGTATATACATACATGTGAATATATGCATATATTATATATACATATATGTGAATATGCACATATATACAGTATAAAATATACTGTAATATACTGTAAATATAATGGCATCAAGAATGGTGAATCCTATTCAGATGGTTTTCAATTTACTTTGCCCAGATCCATCAGAGGAATCATTATTTGTGGCAGCTAAAGCCTTACAAAATGTATACAATGTAATATATATACCTATACATATATATACGTATACAGTGTAAAATATACTGTAGCCCCTTGAGTGTGCAATAGAATTGCACCCAAAAACAATATATATCTTAATTTTAAAAACTTGATTACTAAAAAATGCTAACAATCTGGGCCTTCAGTGAGTCTTAATCTCTTCTTCATGGTGGAGGGTCTTGCTTCGATGTTGATGACTGCTGACTGATCAGTTTGGTGGTTGCTGGTGGCTGGAGTGGCTGTGGTAATTTCTTAAAATAAAAAAACAGTGAGTTTGCTGCATCAATGGACTTTTCCTTTCACTAAAGATCTCTCTGTAGCATGCACCGCTGTCTGATAGCATTTTATCCACAGTAGAACTTCTTTCAAAATGGGAGTCAATCCTCTCAACCCCTGCCACTGCTTTATCAACTCAGGTTATATAATATTCTAAGTCCTTTGTGGTCATTTCAACAATGTTCACAGCATCTTTACAAGGAGTAGATTTTATCTCAAGAAACTACTTTATTTACTCATCCACAAGAAGCAACTCCTCATCCATTCTTCAGGCTCCACTTCTAATTCTGGTTCTCTTGCTATTTCCACCACATCTGCAGTTACTTCCTTCACTGAGGTCTTGAACCCCTCAAAGCCATTGACGATGTTTGGAATCAACTTCTTTTAAATTTCTGTTAATGTTGATATTTTTACCTTTTCCCCTGAATTATGAATGTTCTTAATGGCATCAAGAATGGTGAATCCTATTCAGATGGTTTTCAACTTACTTTGCCCAGATCCATCAGAAGAATCACTATCTATGACAGCTAAAGCCTAAGATTCGAAAGTTGAAGTTACTCCTTGATCCATGGGCTGCAGAATGGATGTTGTGTTAGCCGGCATGAAAACAACATTTATCTCCTTGCACACCTCCATTAGAGCCCTTGGGTGACTAGGTGCATAGTCAATGAGCAGTAATATTTTGAAAGGAATCATTTCTTCTGAGCAGTAAGTCTCAACAGTGGGCTTAAAATATTCAGTAAACCATTCTTAAACAGATGTGCTATTATCCAGGTTTTGTTGTTCCATTTTTAGAGCATAGGCAGAGTAGACTGAGCATAATTCTTAAGGACCGTAGGATTTTTGGAATGGTAAATAAGCATTGTATTCATCTTAAAGTCATCAGCTGTGTTAGCCCCTAAAAAGAGAGTCAGTCTGCCCTTTGAAACTTTGAAGTCAGGCGTTGACTTCCCCCTTCTAGCTGTGAAAGTCCTAGATGGCATCTTCTTCCAATATAAGGCTATTTCTTATACACTGAAAATCTGTTTTTCAGTGTAGTCACTTTCATCAATTATCTTAGCTAGATCTTCTGAATCACTTACTGCAGTTTTT
Source organism: Rhinopithecus roxellana (assembly GCF_007565055.1). Lineage (NCBI taxonomy): Eukaryota > Metazoa > Chordata > Mammalia > Primates > Cercopithecidae > Rhinopithecus > Rhinopithecus roxellana. The sequence goes on along the minus strand of NC_044556.1, from coordinate 36,554,704 downwards.
ACATCAGCATTTGCTGCTGCTTCTTTGAACTTTTACGTTATAGAGAGGACTTCTTTCCTTAAACCTCAAGAACCAACCTCTGCTAGAATCAAACTTTTCTTCTGCAGCTTCCTCTCCTCTTTCAGTCTTCATAGAATGAAAGAAAGGTACTGTCTTGCTCTGGATTAGGCTTTGGCTTAAGGGAATGTTGGGGCTGGTTTCATCTTCTGTCCAGACCACTAAAGCTTTCTTCACATCAGCAATAAGACTGTTTTGCTTTCTTATCATTTGTGTGTTTGCTGGAGTAGCACTTCTGATTCCTTTAAGAACTTTTTCTTTGCATTCACAACTTGGCTGTGGGGCACAAAATGCCTCACTTTTGGCCTGTCTTGGCTTTTGATATGCCATCCTTACTAAGTTTAATTATTTCTAGCTTTTGATTTAAAATGAGAGTCATGTGACACTTTTTTTGACCTGAACACTTACAAGTCAAAGTAAGGTTATTAATTGGCCTAATTTCAATATTGTTGTGTCTCAGCAAATAGAAAGGCCCAAGGAGAGGAATGGCCAGCCAGGGGCGTGGTCAGAACACACACAATATTTATCAGTTAGGTTGGCCATCTTACATGGGTGCAGCTCAGGATGCCTCAAAACAATGACGATAGGAATATCCAAGATCACTGATCACAGATCATAGATCACCATAACAACTCTAATAGTAATTTAAAAGTTTGAAATAATGTGAGAATTACCAAAACGTGACACACAGACACAAAATGTGAACATGCTGTTGGAAAACTGGCACCAAAAGACTTGTTCAAGGCAGGGTTGCCACAAAGCTTCAGTTTGTAAAAAAAACAGTATCTGTGAAGCACAATAAAGTGAAGCATAGTAAAATGAACTGTGCCTGTATTTAGCTTTGACGTGCTCTGTGTAGATCAGATTCCAACTTAATAGAAGTATTTATTGAGCCTACTATGCACAGACTTCTGGGAGTACAGAAGAACATAATCCTTGCCCTTAAAGAGACTATGCTGACTCTCATTCACTTGAAGTCAACTCAATATTTATTGAGTTCCTGTCTTGGGCTCAGTGGGGATGGGATAAAGAAGAAAAGAGGATGAGTTAGCCAGCGTCTGCCCCCACAAGGTATCACAGCCTGTTAAGGAAGTAGGCTGTAGACAAAAATGACTCTAAGTCTGGCCATAGTAGCAGCTTTAATAGAAATTCAAACAGCATCTGAACATGAACGCTTCACGAATTTGCACATTTGCTTAGGCTACTATTTAAATTACTTCCCTTTCCCTGTGCACATGCCAATAGGCAGTAGAGACCACAGCCCAGGTGCTCCCCAAGCTGGCTGGGGGGAGAGGGTGGGGGTGGGAAAGAGGATGATGCTGGAAGAATCAGATTGAGGTGAACACAAGGCTGCAGATATTCCACGAAGTGGACAATCAAGAGTCAACCCTGAAACCACCTCTCCCTCTGACCTGGCAGCTTTCTCATGACCCTTCTTCTCTCTTCTTCCGTCTTTGTACCTTCTGTGTGCCCCCTCTTCCAACACCCTCACCCGTTTCTCCCCGCCTCTGTCTGTCTGTCTCTCCCTGCCTGGCTCATGCCGAGGGCAGGCACCTCTGTCAGCCTCCTCGCAGTTGTAGTTATTGTGTGTGGCGTGGCCCTGGTGGCAGTTTTTCTCTTTCTCTTTTGGAAGCTGTGCTGGATGCCCTGGAGGAACAAGGAGGCCTCCAGTCCCTCTTCTGCTAATCCCCCCTTGGAAGCCCTCCAGAGCCCCAGCTTCAGAGGCAACATGGCGGACAAGCTGAAGGACCCCAGCACCCTGGGCTTCCTGGAGGCGGCCGTGAAGATCAGCCACACATCCCCCGATATCCCAGCTGAGGTGCAGATGTCGGTCAAGGACCACATCATGCGTCACACACGGCTGCAGCGGCAAACTACAGAGCCAGCCTCATCCACCAGGTGAGGAGTGGACCGCTCCCTTCCCTGATCCCACACCTCCAAACTCCCTTAATACATCTATGGGATTCCAGCCTGTGAGGATCAGCGATCGGAAATAATAACACATATCCTTTGATGGAGAAATATGTCAGAAGATGTGATCCATGATGGGTGATCAACGAGGAGGAGGTGGGTACCAGGAAAGACTTCACGAAAGGGAAACCTTTGAGGCTGGTTGCTGTACATGTGGTGTGCACTTGGGGTATGTGTGGATGTGAGGGGAATGGAATAGTGGAATAGGGGAGTGTTGGATGTTTGGAAGGAAAGGCTTCAGGCAGAAGGAAGAGAACAGCAAAGGCCTAGAGACGTAAGAGTTCACGGTGTGTTTAGGGATATGTCAGTAAAGCCTGATAGCTACAGTCTGCAGTGCATGGCAGATAAGGCAAGAGAGTCTTAATAGTTTGAGAATGAGGATTCCTTTAAAGCCTTTCAGAGTTCCCTGTATGACAACAATTGTAAATACATACAGCATCCTTTAACTGAAAATAGCAACAAGAAAAACATAACGACAAAAACCTACCCCAAATTCAGAAACACTTTTAAAAGATGTGGTGCAAGCATGCATAAGGCCTTGTATTTACTCAAAACTTAGGGCTCTGATGGATTCCTAGGTCCCTGCAATGGCTCTCCAGGCCCTCAGGGGACCAACCAAAGAGAATGAGGCCTGATCTTCAGACTGGAGGCCAGGAATGAACATGCTGGGGGTCACATTGACAGTTTGTCATATGGCCTCGGGCAAGTTCCTCACCTTCCCTTAGCCTCGCTTTTTCCAACTGTAAAATAAGGCTGATGACTTTTATATGGCAGTTGTGAGGAGCCAATGGAAGAATCAATGTAATCGATAAGGAGAGCTAACACATATATTGCTTATGATTATGCTTGGCTCTGTTCTAAGCACTTCATATGTAATCAATTCATTTTACTCTCATAGCAATCCTATGTGGTTGTTACTTTTATTATCCTCGTTTTTATGGCACAGAGAGGTTAAATAACTTTCCCAAGATCTCAGCTGGAAAGTGACAGAGCCAAGATTGACCTATGCAGTCTAACTCCAAAGCCCATGCTTTTACCACTCCGCTGCCTGCTGTATAGCAAATGCTCAACAAATGGAGATGCTGATGAAGGTGATGAAGGGGGTGCCACATTGAGGATAAGAAGGGATGGTCCTTCTCTTAAGGGATCTCATGATTTAATAAGGAAACCAGAGTCTTGTCTACTAGGAAGTAAACCTAAAAAGCAGGTAACAGAAAAGCAGGAAAAAGTGATTATGATAGCAATGGCTAACATTTATTGAGTTTACTATATATCAGGCGCCATTCCAACTACTTTACATATATTAAGACATGTAATGCTCACCACAACCTTGTACACCAAGTGTGTGCAGAGGAAAAGTGGGGTCAAGAAGAGGAAGGAAAAGGGGGCTCAACAAGGGATACAATGAGCCAGGGCTTCCAGGCTCGTGTCTGCCTTCATCCCCCTTCCCCTGAGCCTTGACCACACTCTCTCTGCCCCCTCCTGCCCTCTCCAGGCACACGTCCTTCAAGCGCCACCTGCCAAGGCAGATGCACGTCTCCAGTGTAGACTATGGCAACGATCTTCCACCAGCAGCAGAGCAGCCCACCAGCATTGGCCGCATCAAGCCTGAGCTCTACAAGCAGAAGTCGGTGGATGGGGACGATGCCAAGTCTGAGGCCACCAAAAGCTGCGGGAAGATCAACTTCAGCCTACGTTATGATTACGAGACCGAGACCCTGATTGTGCGTATCCTGAAGGCTTTTGACCTCCCTGCCAAGGACTTTTGCGGAAGCTCTGACCCTTATGTCAAGATCTACCTCCTGCCTGACCGCAAATGCAAGCTGCAGACCCGGGTGCACCGCAAGACCCTGAACCCCACCTTTGATGAGAACTTCCACTTCCCTGTGCCCTATGAGGAGCTGGCTGACCGCAAGCTGCATCTCAGTGTCTTCGACTTCGACCGCTTCTCCCGCCATGACATGATTGGTGAGGTCATCATGGACAACCTCTTTGAGGCCTCTGATCTGTCTCGGGAAACCTCCATCTGGAAGGACATCCAATATGCCACAAGTGTGAGTACAGCCCTGTTCCTTGGCTTCTTGAGGATTTGTGATTCTGGGTTGGGTTGGACATATCCCCAACCCCTCACTTCCTAGAGACAAATGGGTCTTTTCCCTTTGGGATATGAAGAGGGACTCTGGAAACTGCCCAGTGGCCCAGCCTACCCTTGCACTCTGCCCCAGGTTGGAATGGCAGACAGCAGAGTCCCCATGTAGCTAGGAAGGGGAGGGATTTTTTATCTGTGGCTTCTGGTTGCATGTTCTGGGATAGTTCTTTCTACTGAGAGTACTGATATAGAGAGTACTGATATAGATATAGAAAACTGGCATAGGCAATCGAAACAGGCCATATCAATTAGGCTGAACCAGGCTATGCTGCAGCAGCAAACGGTCCGAGGATTTTGTGGCTTTAAACAACCAAAGTTTATGCCTTGTTCATGTCTCATGTGCTTTGCATCTGGGCTGGGGACTCTACTCCACCTTGTTACCTGGGGACCCAAGCCAACAGACGCTGCATTTAGACACGGGCCCCCACAGTTAAACATCAGGAGGAAGAGGAAGTGGCAAATCATGCACTGTTTATTAAAGCTTCCACACAGAAGTGACACATGTCACTTCCACTCCCATTAGAACAAGACACATGGTAACTCCTAATATCAAGGGAGAAGGGGCAAATTAATCCTACCGAGTGCCCAGAAGGAGAGCTGGACATACCTAATGAACAGCACAAATGACGACACACAGCAGAGTCCCTTTGCTTGGGCATTGTTTTCCCAGTCATGTATGGGAGATGGGGGAGTCCAGCCCAAAAGGAGACCTGACTAACCCCTACACAGGAGGTGGGTGCTGGGCTGTTTGCAATCAGCTGGAATTAACCAGGGAAGGCTTCAAGGAGCTGGGGCTCAAGTTGGCTTTTAAGAGAGGGGAGCACAGGTTTGGCACAGAGAACTGGAGAGGGCACATCTGGAGCCCTTCGGTCTGGCATAGCCCTTCGCTCCAGTCCCAAGTTGAGGAAACTGTATAGCTGTGTCCTGCAGGTATAGCTAGTGTCCTCTCTCTAAGCCACCCCCCCAACCCCCAGGCAGCTGAGAGCTCAGTGGGGGCGATCCCTCCAAGCTCCAGTGGCCTTGCATCTGCTGTCTTGAGTGCTAACAGGTTGAGCGGCAACCTGGATATTTCCTGCGCTGTATTTCTGAGGAGGGGCGACCCCACTCTGCCTGCAGACTCCCGCTCAGATAGTCAATACTCAATATCTCTGTGTTGAGCCTGTGAAGAGAGGGGCTGGGAAAATCAGCCCTGCTCTGGTGTGCAAAGGGTATAAATCTTGATTTGTTCGAAGTGAGAAAGCTTGGTGGGCTCTGCTTACACCCCAGGAAGGGTCTGGGGGACACCCCATTCTCATAGCTTGTGCTGACTTTGACCAGTCCAGCCCAATGGCCCAGTGCCTCCCCCACCTTTGCTTTCCTGAAATGTCATCCCTAAGAAGAACATAAGTAGCTATCAGGCAGACGGGGCGGGCAGGCGGGGCGGATCGGAACAGCAGCTGTGTGGCAGCCCCAGGCCGGAGCGCTCCACACCGTAAATCACTCTGAAGTTTACATCTGGTGGAGCTCTTCCCTGTGGTCTCCTTAGGCTGTGGTTTCATTATGGTAACTGGACAGTTAGAGAAAAGCAGCTCAGCCCTCCTCAGAGTGAGGCTGCCACCCAGGGAAGGGCGTGAGGGCCAGGGGCTGCAGGAAGCAGAGCTCAGCTCAGCCCTTCTAGGAGCCTCCTTTGCTCCTTGCCAGAGTCCACCATCTGGTGTCTTTGGCTCTAGGCATGACTGGGAGCCTCATGCCTGGGGTAAGTAGTCTGTGCCCAAGCACACTCCGCACCTGGATGCACCTTTCCATATCTGAGAACCCCGTGGCTGTCCTGCCCTTGTCCCATCACCACTTCCCCAGGCTGGCTTCTGAAAAGGGCAGATCAACCAAAGAGCATGGAACAAATCACCACCATCCTCATCATCCTCATCTATTATCATTATAGCTCCCCTCCCTCTCCTCCTCCTAAGAACACTGTGCCAGGCGTGGGGGTGAGGGTGGGGCTGGGGTAGAAAACAGCCTCTTTGACCCACAGAAACTTGTCATCTAATTACAGAGACAGGAAAAGTCCCTGCAGTAGCTGGCAGTGCAAAGCAGCAAATACGATCCGCTGTGTACGGTTATAGGAGCCTTAGAGTTAGGACAGCTGGCAAAGGTCTCCTGGATAAGGAGAACTAAATCAAGTGGGGAAGGACAGTCATAAATAAGTCGACAGCCCAAGAGGAAGGGGCAGCATTCTAGCCAGGTGCAGAGGGAGTCCAGGTGCAGAGGGAGTCCAGGCGCAGAGGGAGTCCAGGCGCAGAGTCCAGCTGCAGGAGTTTCCCAAGCTGCAGAGCCGCACCCATGCTCAGCCAGTCTGTCTTACTATCTGTCTGAGCTGGATGTTTCTTCTCAAGTGAGTCCCCTGCCACCCTCCAACCCACAGCCCCACCAGCAGATAGAATTCTCAGGAGCAAGTTCATCACCCTGCCAGGCAAGGACTCAAGCAAAAAGAGGGGGAAGAGGTGCAAGAAGGCTGGTGCTTGTACCTATGTGTGGTGCTGTCAAATTTTAATCATTTGGGGACCAGGGAGGCCCAAGTCATCACAGTCACCAGGAATGACAGAGCACTGGGTGTATATGAATTTCCACAGCCAGCACAATGGGGAGCAATGCTGACGAGCTGAGCACAGCCAACAGCCGGCTCCCATCTCTCCCGTGTGTCTGATTCCATTCCCAGAGCTGCCCTTTGGACCTGAGCTCAGGAATCCAGCAGCTTCAGAAAAACACCTGACATTTCTGCCTCTTGCCTTTGCCAACAAGTTCTCCATGTCAGGCAGGCCTGTTCCCACCTCTCTGCCTGGTGCAAACCAATCCACCTTTCAGAGCCTAACTGCCGTCATCCTCCACGTGGCCTCCCGGTCTCATAGCAGCTGCCTCTCCAGTGTGTTCTCTGTATCCCCAAGTTATATCCTGAGTCATATTCTACCTTGGAAAGTCCTCCCAATGGCTCAGGAATGGCTTGTGACCCACATTTGACTTTCTCTTGTATTTTCCCTCAGGGCTGAGTGTAAGAAACCAGTACTTTCTTGTTAAATGACCAGTGGCTTACTTAATTCAATTAAAACTATATATGGGTGCCCAAGGAAAAGACTATTAAAGAAGTAATTGGGATTGAATGGAGTTAACCTGGGAAGGCTTCTTGGAGGAGAAGCAGCTCAAGTAGTATTTAGAAAATGGCTTAGAGCCAGGCTTGGTTGGGAGAGACCCAGCCTGTGCACTTGTTCAGAGGTGAATGGGATGGTTTGTGTCTGGGGTAACCAGTCAGATCAGGTAGTCTGGACCAAAGCAGAGGGTCCGTGACCCACATGCTGAGCAGAAGGAAAGGTCCTATGAGAAAGGGAACCTGGAGGCTGCTCTGTGCTCACCAAAGCGATGTGAGTGCTGCCTGTGTTGGTCCTTGAGTTTGTGCAGAAGAGTCAGATTCAGCCCTGGCGGGTGGCACCAGGCAGATCCCTTGTTCCCGCCCCCGCCCTTGTGCTTGACTTGAAGTACCAAAGCCTGAAACATTTGCATTGTTTTCTCACAAACACAGAACCCTGAGCTCAAGGCTAGTGAAGGGGAGGAACACATTCGGGGAGTCTAGCTCTTTGTTAATTGCAAATCTTAAGCCTCAAGGGACACTCACCTCCCTACCCCAGATTGTTCCAGAGGGAAGTCTGGGCAGCACAGCAGCTCATATGTCCCACTGGCTAGAGAGCCAGAGAAAACCAGGTCTGCAGGACAGTCAGAGGCCTCTTGCATTGCGTGGAATTAAGAAACTCAGGCCTGGGATGGAAATTTTGGGAGTTCACCACACCCATTCCAGCCCTGGGAAGCTCTGCCCTCCTGCTTCCCCCATCTCTCCTCCTGCCTGGCTTGCCCAAGGGCCCCTGATGCTCTCTTGGGCATTCCCAGAGCTTTGCCACTGTCTCTCCAACCAGAACTTCAATTGGCTAAAATTACCATGCTCTTCTCTCCTAGCGTATTCTGCCCCCAGTCTCATTATTTCTAAATAAAGCTGTAGATTTATCATTATAATAGAGCTGCCGTCACCCGGGTTTGCTAACATCTCTAATCTTGTAGTTATTGCTACAGAGGACTCAGACCCCACCGCACACAACTATTCCTGTGGCTGTTCCTTCTCCTTCACTGTAGTGGGAGACGAAGGCTGTAATTGGGGCCATAAATATGTGCTGTGCTTGGTGGTGCTAATGGATTCAGCCATCTTCCTGCCTTACCAGGTCCCTACTAGTTTAGAGTGTGCATGTGTGTGTGTGTGCACGTGTGTTGTTTTTGGACTAGGCTAGAGTGTGTGTGTGCATGCATGTGTATGTGTGTGAGTGTGCATTTGTGTGTGTGTGTGTGTTTTAGGGGTGATGAAGTGTTCCATATACTTCCAGAGAACCTGGACTGAGGGTATGAAGGGAGGAGGGAGGCCTTAAATGGTAGAATAGCCTCTGGCCTGGAAATAAGCAGAGCTGTGCAGAAGGAGTGCAGGCTTTATTGCCAACCCAACCTGAGTTGCATTCTAACTTCCTCACTTGCTAGCTTTAAAACCTTGGGACATTATCTAAACTGTGCCTCAGGTTTGACATCAGCAAGACGGGGATAATAATGGCTTCTAGTCCTATTGGTATTATATGTAGTAAATGAAACAGTGTACACAGCCACCCAGGACAGCACTGTCACAGAGCAGTTGCTGAGCCCTGTTCCTCTGGTGCCTTCCTGCTATAACACTCCCAGGCCTGACCTTCCCCTTCAGTCCAGGTCACCTGTTCTGACTGGTTGTTGGATATTATGATTCCTTTTTTATTTCTTGTCTTGGCTATGCCGTGTGTTTTCTGTGTGACCTTGAAAAAGTGACTTTCCATCTCTGGGCTGATTTTCCTCAGTATTAAACCATCTCTAGAGGCCTGTGATTCTCAGCTCCTCCCCCTTAGGAAGTTCTTGGCTCTCATGCTTTCACAGAACAGAGCTACCTATTCTCCGGAGTGTGGTCTCCATAGCAGAGGCCTAAACCGCACAGTGATAAGCCACCGGGCAGAATTTCCAGACATCCTCACTCTTCCCTTAAATGTCAGTAAGAGTCAGGCCTCTCTTCAAGCTCTTGGGGAATGTCCTCTAGGAGGTTTCCGCCACAGGGGAGGCCCCATCAGCAACCCTTCCTCCTCCTTTTCCCATGAGCCACATTCCTGTGCCGGCACTCAGCTCCCTCCCTCCCGTCTCCTTCCCAATCCCCATTTGCTGGAATGTGCCTGTCATTACTTATTGAGCTCCTGCTAGCTACCAAGGGCACAACCTGCTTTGCCATGTTTCATCCTCACCACAATGCTTATGGTGGTCCCCTATATGTAAATAAACAAATGAAGCTTGTTTAAGTGACTTACCCATTGTCACCCAAACAGAAATAATGAAGCCAAGATTTGAACTCATGATCCTTACACCACCAGAGGGAAGCATGGTTACATTGTTTCTTGGGACAGAAACTGAACACTGAAATTGTGCAGCTCATCAGGGGATCCAGAAGAGTGTTTTGTTCTGTTTTTTCTTTGTGGGCTGCTTAGGTTCTCTCACTCATCTCAAAATCTAGTCATTTTGGAGAGTGGGTTTGGTGCTGACATTGGATTCCTTTACCTTTTCCCCCATTTCCTTTCTGTGAGCACTAGGTTCGACATCCTTTCTCTTTAGTTTAACAGCTATTCATTGAATGCCGACTATGTGCTGGTCAGTGCATCATTGGTCACTTGTTGAATGCAGAGCCAGGGACTGGGCTATGGAAAGGAAGGCAGAGCAAGAGCCCTCCACATCAGGGTGCCCAGGCTGATGGGAACTGTAGGAGATGCCTGTGCCCCCCAGTCCCCAAGCCCCTCATACACAAGGCACACACCTGGGGACAGACCAGTTCAGGATGCTTACAACACAATTATGTAAGCTGCTGCACTGCAAGCCATGTGCAGAGGTGTTAGGAGACGTGAAGAAAAGATATTGGAGTCAGATGAGATTGCTCTAGAAAAGCTGCTTCTAGAAAAGAAAAGTTTTAGGCCAGGTTATGTTGATGACAGTGAAGGACAGAGCATGATAAAAGAGGAAGTTAGAGGAAGGTGACTATGTTTCTTTGTTCTCTTTGGACTTAGGGAAGGATCTAGAGAGAACTTCTCTCTCATAAGATTGGGTTTCTTTTTTTTGTATAATAACTACTTTGCAGAGTAATTACTATGTAGCAGGCACCAGGCTGGGAGTATGACTTCAACTCCAGTCCTGCCCTCAAGACCTCACAGTCTGATGGGGGAGGCAGGAAACCAGTTCTGTCGTCTTGGGGACATGCAGGTCCCTCACTGGCCCAGCATGTTGGGGGAAGACAGGCCTCCTGAAATGAAATTGCCTTGCTTGCCTGAAAAATTTTTCTGTTGCATCCTCTTCTCACGCCCACACACTCAAGTCAAATGAGATCCCAGAGTGGCCACAAAAGGCTTTTTCAAGTAGAGCCAAAGAATCAGGTAATTGATCCACTGTGACTCATTGAATCACCGGGGGATGAAGGCTCCCAAAGCTTCATTGACCGGCAGTTCGATACAACGCCTTCAAAGTGTCCACCTTGGATCTCAAGTTTCTAGGTCTGTCCTGGGCAAGAGACGGGCAGGAGTAAGAGGTAAGCGTATTGAATCTTAATCCACTAAACAAGTCTTCAAAGAGCCCTCAAAGAACATGTTGGGTCCTAGAACAACTAACTGGGTATTGAAGGGACGAACATAGTCCTTGCTTTCAAGGAACTCACAGTTCAACAGAGGTTTCAGAGCAAGTAAAAATCTAATGAAAGGAACACAATTATTTACATTACATTAAAAGGAAAAAGGGGGAGATTGAGGTGAGTATTGAAGTGAGAAGAGTGAGTGAGTGGAATGAGGGATACAGATGGCTGAAGGAGAATTCAGGAACAAGAACTGAGCTTTGGGGAACACCCACAGCCAGGATGAAGGAGAAAGAGCGGCAGGCAGCGAAGAGCACCAAGCAGGAGGAGATCAAGAGAAAGGGAACAGAGGAAGTCAAAGGAGGAATCACTTGGGAATTATTCATTCAGCAATGACCTGTTTAAGCATCTGCTAAGTGCCAAGCATGGTCCTAGATGTTGAGGATGCAGCAGTCAACAAAGTCCCTGCTCTCGTGGAGCTTCTGCTCTAGTGGAGGAAGGCAAGTGACTAAGATAAATAGTATGTCTGAGAGTCATAAATGACATGGAGAAAATGAAGCAGGAAGTGTGATAGGAGAGTTGGGTTGGGGAGGGTGGGCAGGGGAGACCTCCCTGAGAGGGTGCCCTTTGCGTAGACCTGAAATATGGGAGAGAACCCTGCAGATATTTGCAGGAAGAGAGGTCCAGGCAGAGAGAAAAGACCCTGCAGTGGGATGGCATCTGGCATGATCAAAGAACAAGAAAGAGGCCAGGCACATTGGCTCACAACTGTATTCCTAGCACTTTGGGAGGCTGAGGCAGGAGGATCGTGTGAGGCTAGGATTTTGAGACCAGCCCCTGGCAAAACAAGGAGACCTCGTCTCTACAAAAATTAAAAAAAAAAAAAAGCCAGGTGTGGTGGTGCATGCCTATAATCCCAGCAACTCAGAGGCTGAGGTGGGACAATCGCTTGAGCCTGGGAGATCGAGGCTGCAGTGAACCATGATCACAGCACTGTGCTGTGATCCATCAGACTGGGCAACAGAGCAAGACTCTGTCTATAAAAAAGAGAGGGAGAGGAAGAAGGAAGGAAGGAAGGAAGGAAGGAAGGAAGGAAGGAAGGAAGGAAGGAAGGAAGGAAGGAAGGAAGGAAAGAAGGAAGGAAGGAAGGGAAAAAAAGAGAAAAAGAACAACAAGAGGACCAATGTGGCAGAAGCAGAAACAGGGCTGGGGACGGGAAAGAATGAAAGATAAAGTGGGAGAGGTAAGAGGCCCGAGAGGTTAATATGGTTCCACAACCAAAAGTTCAAAAAGATCACTGCAGCTGATGGGCTGGGACTAGACTACTGTACACAGTCAGAGCAAAGGCAGGAAAGTCAGTGGGGATGTGATTGTCCTGAAAAAGAGATGACAGTAGCTTGAACAAGGATGGTGATAGATATGTAAGATGTGGCTAGTCTCTGAATATATTTTGAAAGTACAGCCAGCAGTATTTGATGACAGATTGGGTGGAGGGTCTAAGGTGTAGAGAAAGAGAAGAATCAAGATTTTCAGTCCAAACAACTCGGGATGCTGAGTTGGGAAATCTTGGAGGAAGAACGCATTTGGGGAGGAAGATTAGGAGCTCAGATTTGGACATGTCATATTTGAGATACCTTTTGGACATCCAAGTGGTGATGCTACGTAGGAAGCTGGATATAAAGTCAGGAGTCCAGGAGTGAGGCCTTGGTTAAAGAAACAGATCTAGGAGATGTTAGCATATAAATGGTGTCAAGAGCCATGAGACTGATTGAAATCCCAGTGGAATAAGTTTAGCTAGAAAAGAAGAAATAAACAGGATTTAACCATGAGGTACTCTAACAATTGATGTGGGGCTATGAAGAAAACCCAGCAAAGGAGACTAGCAGCAGGGGAAAAGAAGGAAAGCCAGGAGGGTACAGTGTCTCAGGAAACAAAGGAAGTGTTTCCAGAAGGACAGGGGTAAGGCTCAGTTGTATTAGATGCTGTGACCAATCAAGTAAGATGCAGACTGAGACCTGGCCGTTTTGTTCAGCATCAAGGAGCTTATCATCGGCCTTGACAAGGGCCGCTTTGGTGGAACCTGAGTGGGGAAGATCAACTGTGGAACGGGGACTTGGGTCGTGTTATTCTGGGGAAATTTTCTGGAGGGTGCAGCTCTTGAAATGGGTTTTTAAAGGTCTAGGAGGGTCGGTTTGGCAGTGTGCCAAGAGGCTGGTTCCATATATGGGCCATAGCTTAGGGAAAAGCTGGGGCTGGGACAGGGAGGTAGAGTGAGCAGCCCTGGCTGAGAGCAACACAGAACAATTTAGGCCAAGACCACCTTTTCCATCAGAAATTTGAAGAAAGGCTCATTATCCCTAGAATTCTGCCTTAAATTCCTGAGTGTCTGGACTGCTGCATACAGGTCCAAGCCAGGATGGAAGCAGAGAGGGAGAGTTTTCTGAAAGAGGCCAGCAGGGCCAATCAGGGTTACATGGAAGCCCCAGTAGGTGTAAAGGTATGCCTGAGCCTGGGGGCCTGGGTGGCCTGCCCAAACCCATGAAGACTGCTCCCCAGGCCGAACCCTGCAGCCGGAGCACTCTAAATAATGCATGAAGATGGCCAGTCTTGCGCCCCTCTTTGAGCAGTCCAAGTGAGCCCAGCAGTGGCCCTCCCAGCTGCCTGACCCCCACCCACCTGGATCAGAAGCCACTAGGTCCTTGGTAGGGCTGCAGGGCTCCCTTGTGTGTTCGCTGCTCAGCGGGAGCTGTGCAGCTCCCCAGTTGTCTTTGCTGGATGTTCATTTGCCCCCACGCTCCCCTGGGCCTGGTGTCATCATCCTTGTTATTCTCTGACACCCCCTCCTTAGACCAATGGCTGGAAATGACCAGTGCATCCTACTCACAGTTTATTCCTTTCACCCCTGCCAATGCAGAGATGGGTGGGACCTCTCCTTTGTACCTCTCACCAAAGAGGGGAGGCGGTGAAGAGCCTGGCTGCCTCCCTGGAAGGATTTCTTGGTCAGATGGGAACATCAAGCAAGGAGCAGCTTTTCCTGCTCCAGAATAATAACAGCAGCCCTAACCTCAGACCTCATGTCCTGTAGTGACTAGGAGGAAATTGGAGGTTGGAGGGTGCAGGGAAGTGTCCCTCCATGCTCAAAGCTCAGATCCTGAGAATGTGCCTCACTGTGTCCAGTCCCAGGTTCCAAAGCCAACAGGACTTTGACTTTTCTGGGACTGCCCAAGGGGCCAAGGCTCCTCTAGAGAAGGATTGCTGAAAATCCACCAAGAGCCCAGAAAGGAAAGAGGAGAGGTATGGGTTCCACACTCCATCCCACGGGCAGCCTTCACTAGGGCCTCCATGGTCAATCCGGGAGTCGGGTCACACACTCCCACAGCTGAGCAGCAGCAGGTCCCTTCCACCACAGGTGAGGACTCCAAGTCCACAAACTGTTCCTGCTGCAGAGGTGACGGGTGTGCCCCTACCCTTCCACACACTCTCACTTGAGCCAAAATTAGGACCTGTAGCTGTTTTTGGTTCCAGGGGGCTAAAGGTTTCCCATGTGATGCTGGAAAACAAAGCCAATGGTCCAGACAGGGCTCTGACCTGCAGTAAGCAGAGCTGCTCAGCTCTGCTGGCCTTGGGTGTTCTTATTTAAGTTGTTTCTAAACTTGGCCTTTCACAATAGGTCCTTCTCCACTGCTTCAGAAGAAATGGCCTTACAAAGCTGCCAGAGGCCCAGATAGTGGAGACAGTTCCACGTTCACTCTTGATGAGTTCCCTAGCCTCCAGACAGCCCCATTGCCCACTCAGGCCAGCTTCCTGTAGGGCACGGCTCCCACTGGCAACCAGACCACAACCCTGTCTTCCCTCCCTCCCTCTGCTCACAGCCTGCTTCAGCACAGAGCTGGTGGGCAAGCCGACCCTGCCCCCGGCCCAGTGTGCCCCTCATTAGTATGCTGTGCCTCTGGATGGAATAAATATCTAATCTTTCCTTTACAAGAGGATGAATGGGAAATCATTAGGCAACGAGCTCATGCATCAACAAAAAGTGATTTCTCCAACACAGATGTACTTCCCATGCTTCCCCCGACCTTGCTCCCAGAACATATGCACTTGCTTAGTGCTTCCACTGCCTAATAACACACAATGACATTTTCTCCTGGAGAGAGACTATTTGGTCGCAAGGAAAGCAGCAGCCAAACATCCCCTCTGGGCACTGTCACAGACTTTCGAACTCCAGGATTCATCCAGGAGGAAGGGAATGCAGTTTTCTAGATCAGCAGCAATTCAGAGAGACTAGGGTCATGGGGTGTAACTATGACCAGAATAGCAACCAACTTGGGAGAATTGGAGCAGTCCCTGAGGGGCTTCACATTTTCCTGTGGACCACGGTGTTATGACTCCATATTTTCATGGACTTGGGGGTGATCAGAGCTAGAAAGAGCCTCAGAGATGACCTGGCTCAACCTCCTCCTGCCATACATGAGTAATCTCAGACCAGAGAAGTCTCACACCTTGCTTGGGGTGGTTAGGAGTCAATGCAAATCTGGGCTCCAAAGCAGGTCTCATGAGACCCAGCCCATGCCCCTCCTACTGCCTTCCTAGTCTCTGGATTTTTATCGGAAATTCTCTTGCCTTGTTTTTACTCTTTCCTTCCCAGGCCCCTGCCCACTCTCTGCCTTCATCCTGTGCCCATGAGCCTCTCTCTCCTGTAGGGAAGAGGTGAAAGAGAGAATTTGGAGTTAAAGGCATGAAATGTCAAAGGGCACAGAGCAAAAACCCCCTCCCCTATACCAAAAGTTAGTCTTTTCCATGCAAGGAAGATCTAAGACCAGAAATAGGCAAACCAACGAGGAACATCAGCAGGAAAACCAAGGAAAAAAGAGGCCATTTATCAAAGTGTTTTGACCCTGAGCCAATTAACTCCCACCCAAAATCTCCCCATGGTACATAAATATTTCTATCTTAGAGGAGGAAGGAGACAAGGTGAGCCGTAGAGTATAGGTCAGCCTTGTCCAGTTGCTAGCATATTTTATAGTGTTTTAGTGTCAGCAGTAATACAGAAAAACGTGGTCTCTACAGCAGCCATCCTCCCCCTCCCTCCAGCCCCCACGCCCCTGCCAACCCTGAGCCCATCTGGCCCTCATTCATCCTCATCAGCCATCCACTGTAGCCACATTTTCCTCTCATGTCTGAATTGACACCTACTCATTCTCCATGAATATTTAATATCTTCCTTTCTGGACAAAGTCTGTGAGACCTTGACGGCCTCTCTAGGGCTGCACTGAAATCTGGGTAGAAAGCTTTCCATGGAGTCCACTTGGCCTTGGGATGAGGGAATTAGGGTAGAGGGACAGCCCCCGAACAGGATGAGCCACAGCACGATGTTCACCCATGTCTGGCCAGCACAGGCTGGCACTGCCCTCCATCTCGATGGCCTGAAAAGCACCAATGATTGCCTCAAAAGACTGTCATTTTAGAGCCCTACCCGGCTGATTGTCTGGATGTGACACAATGTGGAGTTCACCAATATCCTTGACCATGGGTCAGGTTTCCCTAGGAGCTATTTTATGTTTTCTTCACAAAACCTGTGTCTGATATACTTGAAGTGGGAGGGAATGGAGGTGAGATCAGGAATGGGTGCGAAAACAAGCCTCAGATAACAATTTATGTGCAGAATTCCAACTGCAGGTTAAGCAGGGTGTCCGCCAGAGCTTCTTGGCCTCCTGTGTGCCAGGTTCTAAGTGCCATGGTTTATTCATTCCTCACCCCTGCCTTGCAGGGTCAGTACTGGTGTTATCCCCAGTCTCCAGATGAAGCAACTCAGGCAATCTGCTCAAGGTCACCAGGCCGGTGAGCGGCAGGGGTCCACCTGGCCAGCCGGCTGCATGTGCTCCAAGCCCTCCCCCATCTTGCCTTCTCAGGAACTGGCTAACAGGGGCTCCCTCCATGCGTCCTGCCTCTTCCTGGGGTGGGGAAAGCATATATGAGCATAGTCTCTTCTGGCACCAACATTCCACCTCTTCCTAAATGTCATCCCCCTCTTGGTCTCTGATGGCTCTTCCTTCATTGACCCAGTCACGGAACACGGGCCTAGCGTCACCACACCCCAAGCAACACAAAGTGAGGAGCAGCACTTAACTGCAGGTCTGCTGTGATGGAGAGTACCACTTCCCAGTGGCACAGCAGACTGCTGGTGGGCACCTGCCCCCAGCTCCCCACCGCTCCCATCATTCTATCGTCTTCCCTCTCCATTCCCTGAAAGTTCCAGGCCTCACATCCAAACAACCACACATCCCTCTTTCAATTGCCTGACTTCTCTCCAGCCCCAGCCCCAGCTGCGGCTCAGTTGCAGCCCCATCTTCTCACATTTAAAACCCAACAAGGTTGCTAATTGAATAACTGGCCATTATTTCCAGGAGCAGTGGGGACCCTAAGATTGTTATATTGCCTTTACCAGGCTCCACCCTCCATAGAAGGCTTTTATGGTTTCAAATGGCATTTGCTTTCTCTGTTTCCTAAGAATTTCTATGGCCATTGGCATTTCTGTGGGGCTTATAAAGCCATTTTCCTATATATGCCGAGAGAGGCCCCTCCTAAGGGCTTGGCTGAGTTGCCACCTGAGATAGGAAGGCGGAAGCCACTTCCATCTCAACCCTCTGAGTTCTGCAAGTCTCCTGAGAATGAACCAGTCCTTCCGTCCAAAATGAAGCCTGAGAAGAAGGCCCCAGCCAGGTGGAAGAATTGGATGGGGTCTCAGCCAGAAAAGAGACAGAGTGTTAGAGATAAATGTCCATAAAAGAGAGGATGCCACTCCATGGGGACAGGCAGAGAGCTGCCAGGGAAAGACGTGGGGAGGGGCCTGTGCAAGTGTCCTGGCCACCTGGGGCTGGAGACCCTGAGGCAATGTCATTTGCTTTGTCTGTGGCTATTTCCTTTTGTTCACCCTTAGTATTTGAAGTTCCTTTTTATGCTACCAGGCTCTTTCAGGGATGTGATGGGAACCAGGAACCAGGAGCAGGGTTTGGGTCTACACTTGGGTTGGAGCTTTAAAGAGAATTCAGGGACAGAACATGAAGGATCACCTAGAACCAGAAAGAAAACCCAAAAGGAAAGAAGGGGAATGTCCAGGGGGAGAGACAGAGGGTCTTTCTTCAGCCACCCTGGCCACCTGCCAGCCTTCTCCAGAGCTCCTCTCTGCTGCCCCCGAAAGGCTTTGCACCTTATTTGAATAAAAGAGGTCGCCGCTTTGTAGAAGGAGAGGGGAGAGGACAGCCTCTCACGCCACCCCTGCACCCACGGGAACAGCACTGGCGTGGGGCTCTTTCCCAGGGTGAGTCGGTCCCTCCTTGAGCCTTTGGTTGACTCACATCTCTGTAGTGACACATTGGACCATGTACTAGGAACAGTCCAACTTCCAGAGAGAAAAACACAGCTCTGGTGGTGTGTCATGACAACATGATAAGCACTTCTCTTCTTGAGAAGTTGGGGACAGGGCTAGCTTTGTGACTTGAGGCACCTGCTTGAAAATGCCTCCTCCACATTGTCAGAGTCATCTCCAGCTGAGTCACTCCTGCAGGGCCCTGTGAGAGCCACACTGCTGGGAGCCCTGCCCAGCCCCTCCCAGGATCGATACATCAGAGGAACTAGCTGAAAGTCAGCTGGAAGCAAAAAGGCAGGAAGGAGGGCATACAGAGCAGCCAAGCTCAGGGTGCCTCGCAGGCCCTGGAGAAAAGAAGGTGGGAGTCAGGATTCTAACGCTGACAAGCTGTGCTGGGCGGGCACGCCCTGGACAGGCATTTTGAAAGTGGGGGATTAGGGCTCAAGGTGACTTTTATGGGGGAAATTATGAGAACCAATATTTCTTTGTGCTGCTGGGCCTTTTTGGTAGGTTTGTGGAGAAAAAGAGGCCGGGGGAAAGGCTGGCAGTGAAGCCCTTTGTAACTCCAACTCCTGCTGGCAGGGTGTTTTTAGTGAATCCTATCCAAGTGCAGGCAGCCACCCAGCTCTTTTTAGGGAGTGGGTGTTCCCTAGGAAAGTATTCCCCCGACCCTATTTGGAGAATTTTTACCAGAGAAACTCTGGCTGCGCTCCTGTCTGCGTCCTGCAAGAGATAGGGAAGCAGAATCTCAGCAGAGCCCTCCGCCACCCACCCTGAGTCTGGCCAGACCCCAGGCAGCCCCATGCATGTGTGTACATATGCTCATGTACACACACACACACACACACACACACACACAAATGCACACGCTGTGTCCACCACACGCCAAGGAAGCAGCAAGGGGCTTGTTCCTGTTCCATCTTGTTTGATTGGCTTTCTGTCACTCCTCCTCCCTGCAGAGGACTCCAGTCCCAGGGACATTTTTTAGTTCCCCTAAGAAATTCTGTTTGGAGAAGAATTTCGAGGAGACCTCGCAGCCTGAAGATGATGTGGCTTATGAATACCCTTAAGGGTGATTATAATAAAACCCAAACCACTTCCATGTCAGTTTGCGTCTCTCACATGTTGAGAAAGGAGGACAAAGATTCTCTCTTCATTTCACTCACAGGGAAACTGAGGCCCTGATAATGGTGTAGAGGCTTCAAGGCCATGCAGTCAGCTCTGGGCTCTCAGTCAGGATCCATGAGACCCTGCAAGGGGCATGGATCCAAGGGCAGACTCGGTGCCAGGCCCCAAGAGCCTGCAGGTAAGCAACAGTTGGAGTCAGGTGGCTGGGGCTTGAAGCTGGCCTCTGCTGTGTGGCCTGTCAAACCACTTCACCTCTCTCTTTCCTCCTTAGCCAAATGTGGACAAGAATCTCTACCACAGGGCTGTGAGTAGGGTGCAATACAATTTCCATGAGAAAAGGGCCTTCCTGGGTTCTTGCCATGGTTTATGGCTCTTGAATCTAACAACAACAATAACTAATATGTTTATAAATAAATTTCCAAGGATATATTCTTATTTAACCTCAATACAGGAAGGTATCAGTATTTCCATTTTACAGATGGGGAAAAATAAGGAAATTCCCTGAAGTCACACAGTTTTAAAATGATAGAGCAGAGAACCAAAACTGAGATAATTTTCTTTAAATGCTCTATAACTCATGTATTTTACCATTCTTTGCCTCAAGGTAAAGTATTACATTCTTATTTTAGATATTTTAGAAAATACAGAAAACCACCAAAAATACATTTCACTAGCAGCCCATTCTCCCAAGAATACTGCAACTCACATGTTGATGAGCCCCAGAGTCCCCCTGTTGCTTAGAAAACAATGTGAATGCAGTGAAGGGCGGGGACTACCCTGCAGACTGTGAGGGGTTGATGCACTGGCTGGGCTGGGCCTGCAAATGTCCAGGATTAAGGAATTTTGGAGAAATGCTGGAAAGAAGGGAAGATGTGGAGTGGAGAACAAGAAGAAGGAAAGTGCGAGGTGTGCAGGGCCAAGTCTCCGAGGAGGGATAGTGAGGACAGGCCTGAAGATCTGGCAGGCCCCAAGCCAGCCTTCTCACTGAAGACCAAGGCCACTGCCCATCTCATATCAGCAAGTCCTTGAGCATTCTGAGATATTAGGAATAGGAGAGGCCATGGTCTTCTCAGATGATGTTGAGATCCTAGAAGACTCCCTGGAGAGTCCTTCAACCTCACAGGGACTGCCAACCTCCCCCTGGGGGGCTTGGGGGTTATGCAGACATAGCCTGTCCCTCTCTGGCCAGTTAGCTGCCCAGTGGGCAGGGCAGTAGGGACAGCTTCAACTAAGGCCCTGACTCTAGACACGGACAGCGTGAGGTTTGATGCAGCTCTGTTCTCCAGCCAGGGCAGCATCAGTAGCTCCTTCAAGCCACACAACCCTGGGTGTCTTCCCAGTGACGTAGGAGTAGGTCCCAGACAGCCATGCCCTCTTTACCAGTCCCTGAGTAGAAGGTGCCCCAGGGGCAGGGACCCTGTCTCGTAACTAATAACAATATTAGTAACAAGTCACCTTGCCTTTATATAGCACTATTGAATTTACAGAATCTTTTTGCACACATTGTCTCATTTAATCCTCAGCAGGTAGGAGGAATTATCCTAATTCTGTAGATAGAGAAAATTAAGCTAAGAGAGGCTAAGTGAATTATCTGAGGTTGCACAGCATGTAATAAAAACATTTATGTATTTTGCTTGTCACTTTGTGTTGCTCCAGAAAAGATTTAGCTAGCTCATAGGACATACGACAAGATTAAAAGTAAGTTTAAAACGAGAGCGCCCTACACAATGTACACGCCCTGCCATCCAAACCCGCCCAGAGGCAGGCCACATGAGTGACTTGAAGCATTCTGGCAGATAATACAAAAAGGGAAAGATAGTCACAGAATTCAGTGTCCATTAAGTAGAGAAAAACCAGAGGCCTAGGAAACACAAAGCTATTCCTGGTTCTAGGATAGGAGGAAATTTTCTACCGAGGGCATCCCATGGTGAACAGCATCACAGGGGCGGATCATAGCATGGTCTTTGAATTCTGAGACCTCATGAACACCTCTATGCTTTCGGTTCTTCAACTGCAAAGTGGGGGTAATTATAAAACCTAGCTCACAAATCTGTTGTAACAAATACATGAGAATCTTTAAAAGAGTTTTGCTTTTTTGTTGTTTTGTTTTGTTTTGTTTTTTAAATGGAGTCTGGCTCTGTCGCCCAGGCTGGAGTGCAGTAGTGTGATCTCGGCTCACTACAAGCTCCGCCTCCCAGGTTCACGCCATTCTCCTGCCTCAGCCTCCCGAGTAGCTGGGACTACAGGTGCCCGCCACCATGCCCGGCTAATTGTTTATATTGTTAGTAGAGAGGGGGTTTCACCATGTTAGCCAGGATGGTCTCGATCTCCTGACCTGGTGATCCGCCCACCTCGGCCTCCCAAAGTGCTGGGATTACAGGCGTAAGCCCGGCCTAAAAGAGATTTTTAAAAACAAGTTACTGAGAGAATGTGTAAAGCTCCGTCAAACCCTACTCAGTCAGAGCTCCAGAAGCATTGGGTGAATCATTCTCAGGGACAACCTTTCAGAAAACCAAACTGGCTTGGCATGGTGGCTGAGGTAGACCCTGGGGTCTGGCTGCCTTTGTTCAAGCCGTATCTCCACACTCTTTAACATAACATCTCCATGCTTGTTCTCTCATCTGTAAAATGTGGGTAAAACTTACGCTTTTCCATAAGGTTGTTGTGAGGATTAAAGAAGAGAATTCACACAAATCTCAGCCAAGTGCCCATCAGCACACAGCAGGAGCTCAGTGAATGCCAGCTGTGTGTAGTACCTTTAAAGTACTTCCTTATCATCATCCAGTGTTAGAGGTAGGCAGTCCCTGGAATTTGGGACTTTCCAAATTACTGGAGCCCTGAACCCTGGCCTTGCATCCAGTAAGTACTCAATTTATACTTGTGGGATGGAATTGGAAAGTAAGAGAAAGGGATTCCAGCTTGGTCTAGGAGCTGGAAAACTCCAAGTAGATTCACCAGGGATACACAGCCCTTCCAAGCCTCTGTTTTCTGATATGTGAAACGAGAGGAGCCTTTGTATTCTCTGGGGACCCCTGAGCTCTCACACTGATCCCCAGAAAGGTCCTTACACTTCAACTACTAACTGCAGAGGGGCCTTGGTTGGGAATTCTTTAAAGAGAGGCATCAGGCCGACTTGATTCCCACCTTTGTCTCGAGGAAGGACTGGGCTGGGACTGAGTTGCTGGATGCTCTGCAGAACCGTGGTGTGCGCGGAGGGCAGTGATCACAGAGACATAGGAGCCACCCCAGGTCCAGGAATCTGTGATTTCCCGCTGCTGGGCCTGGCAGAAAGGGGCTTGGGTATATGCCTGGGAATGGGCTATTTCCACTCCCGTTTGGGACCCTGCCCCCTTGAGGAAGCGGTGCCTCAGCTGACACCGACAGGAGATGGCTCTGTCTGGTGTGAGAGGAGAGGCAGATGGGGGTGGGGGAGGATGGAAGAGGTGAGAGAGGAAATGCTGACTGCTGTGTGGGAAGCCAAAGAAAGCTGGGCATCGCCTGGGAGAAGGAACCTGAGCTGTGGGGACAGCTGGGGAGCAGCAGGCCCCTCTGCAGCAGCAGCAGCAGGAGCCCCAGGGACACCCCACCTGAGGGCCCGGCATGGCCTGTGGGCTGTGGCCTCCCCTGGAGGCCAGGCAGCGCCATTCTTGAGCAGGGAGGTCTCCAGGTTCACACAGTGCAAAGAGTTTCTCTAAGCGAAACGGAGGATCTGCAAACTTCTGCTGTGGCACTCAGGCAACCCCTGGCATCAGGACCATCCAGTGCCTTGGCTTCTCCCTGGGCCTTTCTCCTCCCAGCCTGAGCCTCACTCTGTTTCTGCCACTCTGCACTTGGTGCCTGGAAGGGAGGAAATAACTATTAGTGTCACCTGCTTACCAATGGGAGACATTAGCTGGCTCTGACAGAACATGCGGCCTATAATTTTTGGAGGAGTTACAATAATGGAGCTAATTTGGTGCTTCATCGTCATGCTCCTGGGTGAGCAGGGGGAAGGGAGGCCTGGGGCCTGGTTTAGAGCAACCTCCCAGGAAAGAACACTACTTCCTGGGGAATCTCTGGGATCCTGGCCCCATGTTCCCTCCCTCCTGTCCCCCTCTCCCACACCGCTTGCTTCTCCTTCCAGTGAGGCATTGTCAGGATGCAGTTTGGAGATGGCTGAAGCCAACCCACCAGTGGCCAGAGGCAGCTCCGCAGTGGGATGGAGCAGGAAGGGGCCTGAAAGGGTCTGAAGAGTTTGCTCTGCACTAGATCCCTGCGAGGTGTCTTCAGTGCATACACTCATTGGGCTTCACGGTTCACCCTATTTCTCTAATGAGGAGGCAAGGTCATCTGGTACAATGCTCTCATTTTACAGCTGAGGATGCACAGCTCAGGGAGGCACAGTGACTTGCCCCATATCATTCTACCGATTCGCAGCAGAACCAGAATTTGAACCCAGGCTAATTTTTCCCTTAAGTTCCCTTACTGGGAACATCTGAACTGGAGCCTGAGAAGACACAGGATACCCTCCCCAATCCTACTGATTGAAGGCGCTGCTGGGTAGGGAAACCCAGGGCTGGGAGGGAAGAAAGAGCCAGCAAATCAACTCAGTTTCCATGGGGTCCTGCAGGCAGGAGCTGGGACCTCTGAAATCCAGGCTAGAAGATGTCTCATTCCCACCCTCTACCCAGGAACAACTCCAAAGCAGCTGCCTCTTCCTCCAACTCTTGCTGACTTAGACATCCATGGGGCATACCTGGCCCCTCAGCCCACCAGGCAGGCAGGGGGGACAGCACACCCAGTGGGCTCAGTGGCACCACCTGCCTCCATGTGGCGGGAGAATGAGAGGCTTACAAACAGATTGCATTCTTGCTACATGCTCGTCTTGGTTTTCCTACTAGTAGCTGGGCCACCCCCTCCCCATGGTTTCCTCTTATGCCTCTAAATCAGGGCAAAAGGCACCTGCCTCACAGGAGCCACCTCAAGCATGACAATACTGCCCATCGTCAGAAAGAGTCGGAGACGTTCAGTGAGTTTTACAGTCACACAGCTGGAAAGCAGCAGGGCAGGGATTTGAACCCCGGGTTCTACGCCCAACTCCGTGCATCGCTCCTTGGATCTGTTTATACTAAAACTCCTGTAGCTGACTCATGGTTCTTCCCTTCTGGATCATGAGTCAGGAGTTCTTCATCGATGGTTAGTTGTGGGTCTAGATGAAAGGCCACCAAAATGCCTACAACATTATGAGGCCAAGGGAGGTTCTCGGTTTTGGTGAAGAGAAGGTAGAGTCAAAACTCACACAGTCTTAGAAGGCATAACCTCTAAATTATGATGTAATAGTAGGTAGGAACTAGGAGGGAAGACACAGATGCCCCAGGCACTGGGTCAGCCATCTGGGAGGACTTCCTGAGTTCCGGGAGGGGGTGGAACACTGGAAAAGAGGCATTGATTGTTAAGCTGAGTGTGGTCTTGCTGGGGAGCTGGGACTGGATAAGCTGGCTGATCTCTTGGGGCCTCTTGCTTCCTAGTGACATGTGATTGGAGTTGCTTTGCTCTGATCCTTAAATATCCCACACCAAGGGAATGAATTTTGAGATCTGACACCTTCAACTCTCCCAAGAAGCCTGTAGGGACTACAGACCATCTCCTCACCCCTCCTCAAGACCTAAGGAAGCAAGGAAATAACAGTGAGGAATATAACTACAACTTTACAGGAGACAGGGGAAACCCTTCACCAGCTCAAAACTTTTTCATATATGGGTTTCCTCCTCCTAGTCCTGGTGGCTGCTCCCCAGAGAACTCAGGTACAAAGGTCTGTGCAGAGAGGGCCCAGGGTTCTTCCACTGAGCTGCCATGTTGGGGACAAGAGCTTTGGCCCAGGTGTTCTGCCCCTGCTGGCCTAGCTTCTCCCCCGCCCTCCTTCCCCTGAGGCAGTGTCTGCTGCAGCAGTTTGGCACTTGGTGAGACAATGACATAGCAGGTGACTTTCGTCAGAAATGATGGGCTGAGGCCAGGGTGCTGCACTAGCAGGTTTAAGTGAGCGGGATGGATCCTATCATAGTCTGTAATGCAGGGTGACACCATCCATTTGTCTTCTTTCAAGAGGGGCAGGTGGGGGCAGGCAGAAGGGAGGTAAATATTCTAAGTCTCCGAGCTTCCTCTCTTGTGCTTCTTGCTTCAAGAACACCAAGAAATTTCACCTTCAAAACCTACATGGTCCTCGGCAGCCCTAACCCTCCATAACCAGGGACAGAAGGTGGGGTGGAGTGGGGTGGAGCATGGACAGTCCCAGAGGAGGCTGGGTGGGATGGAGGAGAAGAGCAACGCCATCAGAGTCAACACACCTGAGCCAAAGCGAAGCTTAGCACACGAGACCCTAGGCAAGTTACTTAACCTCTATGATTTTCAGTACAACGTAGAGATAATTATGTGTTCCTCCCAGGCATAGAGTATGAGTAAAATGAATTTAATATGTGTTAAGGGCTGGGCGCAGTGGCTCATGCCTGTAATCCCAGCACTTTGGGAGGCCGAGGGGGGAAGATCACAAGGTCAGAAGTTTGAGACCAGCCCGGACAACATGGTGAAACCCCATCTCTGCTAAAAATACAAAAATTAGCCAGGCATGGTGACATGCACCTCTAATCCAAGCTACTCAGGAAGCTGAGGCAGGAGAATTGCTTGAACCCAGGAGGCCGAGGTTGCAGTGAGCCAAGATTGCGTGCCACTGCACTCCAGCGTGGACAACACAGCAAAACTCAAAAAAAAAAAAAAAAAAAAAAAAAAAACAAGTGTTAAGTACCCAACATAGTCCCTACAAACTAGTAGATGCTCCATGACTGTTAGTCTCCTCCTCTCTTGACTTTGGCTTTAATCACCAAAATAAATAGATTCAAAGAAGTGGAAGACACTTCAAAATCCTGGCCAGAGTATGTGTGTTCAATTGGTTCTTCCAACTAGATAAAAGCAATGGTTGTCAGTTCCTGAGACTTCCCTGGGGCTTGTTAAACACAGATTATTGGGCCCTCCCTTCTGGTGAGGGTAGGATCCAAGAATTTGTGTTTCTGATTATTTCCAAGTGATGCTGATGATGATGATGACTCAGTAGATCTTGGGTGCAGCTCAGGAATCAAGTCCCCACCTCCCAAGCTTCTAATGCAGGTAATATTCAGCCCACCCCCTGAGAAACACTTATGAGTCTCCACACTGAAACCATCTCAATAACCACAGCAACCCTCCTGGGGAGACCAGAGGCTGAGGTTAAGCAAAGGCCTACTCTTGTCAGCCATTCATTTTGCCACTTTAACCAGGTGAACCCCACAAAGCTGAGTTGCTCATTAATTCAACAAATACTTGTCAGCATCTGTTATACACCAGGCACTGTGCTCAGTACTGAGAATACAGTGAAATGAGTAAAATATGGGGTTGAGATTAGGGTGAGGCAAGTGAAGTACCCAGGAGGCAGAATGGAAGGGGGCACTCACTCTTGAATACATGCATGAACCTGACAGTGAGCACCTCCTTCACTTTTGTACCTGGGCACCTGCTTTGCCTCACCCTCATCCTGGCCCTGGCAAAACAGACCCAGACCTGTCCTTTGGGAACACAGTTGGCAGCAGAGGGAGGAGCTAGGAAGTGGCCTGAGATGAGTGGGTCTCTGCCATGTGAAGAGCTGGGGAAAGAACGGTCAATCAGAGGAAGAGAAAGTACAAAGTCACAGGGCAGGAATAACCTGGGGCAATTAAGGAAGCCTGTGAGGAGAGCCCTGGCACAGGGGAGGCTGAAGAGTCAGCCCTGTTGTGGAGGGCCCTGTAGATCTTGGTAAGTGCTTTTGTTTTTATTCCTCTTGCAAGGGGATGCCATTGGAGGTTTTAAACAAGGAGTGGTACACTCCATTTTCCATCTGGGGAAGAGCACTCTAGCTGCGGCGTGGAGAATGGGGCGGGAGAGCAAGGGAAGCAGGGAGGGCAGATAGGAGGCAGCTATATGTGGGCAGGGGGTAGGCTTTGGCCTCCGTGTGGCACTGGAGATGGAGAGAGGTGGGTGGACTTGAGATGGAATTTGGAGTTAGAATTATTAGGGCTTGATGATGATCTAAATCCAAAAGAGGAAGGCAGATGTCCACAAAGATGTCTCATTTCTGGCTTGAGCAACTGGGTGGATGGAAGGGCCACTTATAGATTGGGGAAAATTATGTAAACAGAAGATGAAAAGGGCAACTTTGAGCCTCTGAGAAGTTCTAGATTTCCAGCCACATGGCCAAGTCATTTTGGATATATGAGTCTGGAGTCTACAAGAGATGTCTGCAGAGGGGCCATAAACTCAGGAACCATTAGTGTGGAGACGGATATTGACATTATGGCTGAGTGAGGAGAGGAGAGGCTTGACAAACCCCACTGTTTAGAGGCAGGGATGGGAGAAGAGGCTGGCACAGGAGACCTGAAAGAGGCAGCCAGAGAGGTGGGAGAAGAACCCGAAGGAAGTGTAGTTTTCAAGAGCAGGGCAGTCAACTCTGTGAAAGGCTGGAAAGAGCTTCTCTATGGAACACCTTGCCATGGCAAGACCCAGAGATTCTGAAGTGTGGGGAGCAGGAGGTGGGGAAAGACCTTAATCTTCAGGGTGACTGTCCCCAAAGAGATGGTGAAGCTAAAGCCACTGTCAGGCAGTGCAGGCATGTGCCTTTGGCTGAGACCAAAGCCCTGCCTATTTGGCACCCGCCTCAGGGCACTTGTTTGCAAGAAACATTCCTCAGCTGCCCCAGGAGACTCCTCCGGAAACCAGGACCAAGGCATCTCCCCTCCTGCCGAGAGCCCCAGCCCCCACAGCCCTGCAAGGGGCAGAGAGCAGATCTCTCACCACTGAGATGCCTGTCCTCTCCCCAGGAGAAACTGGCAGCTGTTTGACAGCCACGTGGCAGGACAAATTGTGGCAAGAAATTAAGATGGATTCTCATCATTAACTTCATTAATGTACCATTTACTACCCCCACCGCCCCTGAGGTTAATGAAGATGACAGTGGAAGGGCCAGATCTGAAGTGAGGTCCTCGGTTCTGGGCTCTCATACACAAGCACCCTATGGCACAGACTTCCTGGCTTGACCAGGCATTGCCGCCATCTCTTCTAAAACTTCTCCAAACTCCACTCCTCTCAAGCTCCTTTCCAACCTCTCATAGCCCCTCTTCTTCTCCACCCACCTTTTTAAAAGTCGTTAGAAAGAGATCTGCACCTCCCAGTGTGATTCTGACTCGCGGATATTTGCCCAAAAGTAATGGTGCATGTGAAATACTAAGCCTCTTTTCAAGGGCAGGTTCACCAAGGAGAGGCTGAGAAAAAGTTTCCTAAATAAGACCATCTGTTTCTCTGAAGATGCTCAGATGCAGAAACATTTGCTTCCCGCTGGTATGCTTTAGTCTCAATGGGTCCCTAGGACAAACCCAGACTCAAGGATCTCACCCACATCCTCCGTGCACCGCTGCTCCACACTGGCTTGGGGGTGCTTTCTCCTCCACGGGGCAGTCTTTAGCCCTGTGTCCACACTGCAGGGTGAAGTTGGAGTATACTGAGTTCGTTTAAGGAGCCTCAATTCTGGTTGATCATTTATTCATAATGCTGCAAGGCCCTTGGGGCAGAGAAGCACTTGAGAGTAAAAGCAGTCATGGAACTCAGAACAAACAGAACCTGCCCCAGCACCCAGCAGGAAGCCCTGAGCGTCACAACAGACACATCCCGCCCTTCTACCCCAGCCACCCCCAGCATTCTTGCTGAAGCCCTAGGAGCCCAGGCCTGAGGAGGAGCAGGGAATCAACTCACGTCACCCAGGCTGGTGTTCACAGCAGGGGCCCCCTCTCGGCCCCCTGGGAACGAGTGCCCACTCCCACAGCTCCTCTCTCCCAGGCGAGAGCTGAGCCAGCCACGGGGACATGGGGCGGGCAGAGTGTCAGTCTCCACTCTCCTCCTGCAGCCCCTCACCCGGCAGTTCAGCACATCCTGCCAGGTTCCTCTCGGAAGTCCTGACTTTGCCTTGGGGCAGTTGTGAGATTTCTCCCTTGGCCTTTACCACCCAAGAGCAATGGGAGCACAACCCCAGGCCAGACCAAGGGAGTCAGAGGAGGTGACCCAAGAGGGGGTGACAGGACAGCTGGCCTGGAAAGATAAGAGTTGTCCAGGATGGTCAGGGGAATGGAGAAGTTATTTCAGGTGGCAGAAAGAACAAGACGAAGGCATAAAGGTGGGAAAGATCTTGGAGCGTTTAGTGGGGAGGTGTCATCAAGAGGCAGGATGGTGTAGTGGCTGAAAGTGGGGACTCTCAAGCTTCTGTCCACATCTTGGCTGTGCCATTTAGTAGCTGTATGCCCTTGGGCCAGTTGCATAACCTCTCCGTCCTTCAGTGTCCCCAGGTAAAAAGTGGGGATAACAATAATAGCCATCTTGTAAGGCTTTTGTGAAGATTATATGACATCATACATAGGAGCACTTAGGGCAGGACGGCACATAGTAAACACTCAATGTTATGGTTATTGTGGCTGGAGTGTAGGGCACCTGGGGCAGAACGGTGGAAGGTGAGGCTGGCTAGAAAGGCAAGGGCCACCCCGTGAAGAAGCTTGAATGCCATGTGATTCTGTGAATTAGTGGTTTTTCATGCCGACTCCTGAAAGTTCCAAGGAGGTAGCCTGAGGGGTGGAAGGTACTCTGGGTGCCCTGTCTCTGAGCCACTCCTCAGCTGCTGCACGTGATTGGGCTTTTGGATGGTACTTCATTTGAAGAAGAGGCTTTCCAACTACAAAACAAGTGTGAAATGAGAAGCCACTGCAGAATTCTGAGCAGGAGAGCAACCTCCTGGTTACAGCAAGGAGGATGGATTGGAGGGGGTGGGCAGGGGGAGTTAGAAAACTGCAGGGATCTGGCAGAGATGGTGCAGGCCAGAGCTGAGGTAGTGCAGGGGGGATGGGAGGAGAGGGCCTCAGAGTTTGGGGACACTCAGAAGGGAGAAGCTGTGCAGCTCGGGAACTGAGTAGCTGTGGAGGGCGTAGAGCATCTGAGCTCACGCTCACTTTCACCCTGCCCCTGCCACCCATTCTTTACAAGCTGCTGAAGTCCCAAACTACTGCAAGTCCTCCAAGGGCTCTGCTTTTCACAGGAAGCAAAATCCAATCACTTCCAAGTTGTCCCTTGACCTCCCTCTTACCCTTTAGTTACTCTGGTACCACAGCCACCATCCGCTTCCCCCAGCCAGACCCACAGCACTCTTTGCTAGCCCCTCTGCTGAGAGCTCTCCTTCCACTCTTGGCTGCTCCTCCCCATCTTTCAGGACCACTCTGAGTAAAGTGGCCCCACACCCACTCACTACCCTTGGTCAGGTCCCTGGCTCCCTCACTGCCCTTGGGTACCATCTTGCTTAGG
Source organism: Rhinopithecus roxellana (assembly GCF_007565055.1). Lineage (NCBI taxonomy): Eukaryota > Metazoa > Chordata > Mammalia > Primates > Cercopithecidae > Rhinopithecus > Rhinopithecus roxellana. The sequence continues at coordinate 36,523,972 of NC_044556.1, read as the reverse complement.
GTACTTTTGTCTCCCTCCCTAAGAATATGAGTTCCTGGAGGGCCGGGACTTTGTCTGTCTTATCATTACTGTCTCTCGAGATCCTGCAACATTTGGTGGTTGTGTGACAAATGAATGACACACATGAAAATGGTCTCTGGTGTGGGTGTCTGGGTTGAAGGTGACACAGTGGACTGAGTAGGAAGTAGAGAAGGAAGGGCAGGGGTAGACCCAGTCTCCCATCGTCTGCAGAATCATGGACAAACTCCCAAGTATGGGCTACTAGGCAAGCAAGGCTGGCCCTTGCCTGGGGCCCTGTTTCTAGCCTCATCTGGGAGCTCTCCGCCCCTGTCATCACCATGCTCTCAACCACAGGGAACCTCTCATGCGCCCTGAACACTCCCTGCCCTTTCCGTATCTTTAGGCACTGTTGATCCCTCTCCAGAGAAAAAAAGCAAAAGCCCTTGCTTGCTTTTTTCTGACAGAAATCTACTTTTACTCACCTTTCTAGATCCTACCAAATATCACCCTCTTTGGGAAGCCTAGCTTGAAATCTGGGACTGAGTTCCTGGTTCCTTGCTCTGCATGCCCTCGTCTTGTCCACATCTCTATTACTGCACTGATCAAACCAAACAGTACTACCTACTGATATGCCTTTCTCTCCCCTGCCCCTGTTCCAAGACCGTGAGCTCTTTATACTAATAGTAATAATTATAATAGTAGCCAATACTTACTAAGCACCTACTCTGTGCCAGCCACTGTGCTAAGTAAGCACTTTGCACAAATTACCTCATTTAATCTCTGTGGCAACCCTAAGAGGTGGGTCCTATATTCATCCCACTGTACAGGTTAGGAAGCCAAGATTATGAAAGGTTAAGTAAGCCATGCTACTCTCTTAGGAGTACGTAACCTCTCATAGTCTTGGAGCTGGAAGCTGGATCTGACTGACCCCAAATCCACATTCTTAACCATTTGTTCATTAACCAGTATTTGCTGAGCCCTTACTACACATCAGGCACTGGGCTACACATGAGAGGTATAAGGATGAATAAAACCAGACCCCATTCGTGCCTTCAAAGAGCATACAATCTGGTGAGAAACACAGGCATTCATCATGTAATCCCCAGATCAACATAAAAGTTATAGTTGTAGTGTGTGCTTCAAAGAGGAGGCCTGTGTTGCTATGGGAAGAGATATCATGGGGGCTGGCTCAGCTCCACGTATCTGGCTTCCACATCTGACTCATCTCTGTACCACCAGTACAGAGCCCCAGGCCCATAAAGTGGGGTTGCTCAGTGAATGTTTCTTTAGCCACTGGGGGCCAGTCGGCTTCCACCCCATCTCTCTTGCAGCCCCCCTACCCTCCCACAACCCCTGGGGAACTTAACAGCACTTCCTGCCCTGTGCTTCTGAGATCTTTTCAGGTCTCCTATGGCTTTCCTGAAAGTGTAGCGGATGCTTCTCTGCTGATGATGAGAGATTCAGACAAGCCACTTAATGACTAAGAGACTAGAAGTGTTCCGTAAGAAATGGGGAAGCATTGTTCTTGCTTTGCTTAGCCTGCATTCCCAAGATGGACTCAGAGGCACTGACGCCACTGGCTGCTTATTCAGGAGGAAACATGGCTGGCCTTGGAGAAGAACAAAACATTTGAGGGGCAATGGGGACTAAAAAAATGGGAGCATTTGGATTTCAAAGTGAAATTGCTAGATTCCTTGAGGCAGGCAATAGACACCACTTAAGCATCCTTGGGTCATCTCAGTTGGTGATGGCTGATAGATTTTCCAGTTGGAATCTTGGGTTCTCCTGGCTGGCAGGGACCTTGAGGATAGAACATCTCATCTAGAACAACCCCTACATTTTATAGCCCGAGGACCAGAGATGGGAAATGATTTGCTCAAGGTCTCACAGTTAACTGGGGGCAGAGGGTCTAAAGTCCAGGTCTCCTGATTCATGGTTCACTGCCCTTTCATGGGCAGCCCACAAATAGGATATCTTTTTCTATGCCCAGGACTATGTGACTGCATCAAAGAGAGAGAAGTGCTTTAATCAGTTGTTGCAGAGGGGCCTCTGGGAAACCAGGGAGTGCAGTGTTGGGCTATAGATAGGTGAGCCTTTAAGAATCTTACTGTCCAGACACCCTGGGCACTGCAGCCAAGGAGAATGCTACTGTTATGGGCAGCGACATCAGGTGTACAGATTGCACTGAAGGACAGATTTCTCCAGAAGCCAACATCCTGGCTCCCTCCCTTCAGCAGGTCCACCTCCTGCAAGCACTAGCCAAGACTTTCAGCCAGCTGCTGCTGAGCTCTAATCTACCCTATCAGCTTCTAGGTTAGCAGTCTAGAGGGCTATGCTGGTTTCTACTGCTTTCTGGATAGCAGTGACCTCTCCTGCACCAGAGAGCTCATTACCAGTCAGGGGCCCTAAGGCAGCCTCTCCTGACAGCAGGTGAAGATGAAAGCAATAATGTGCTAGCTATTCTGAAGCCCCTGGTCACCCATGGTTTTATTGAAGTCCAACGTCTCAAACACCTCTAATGAGGATAAAAGGCTGGTAAGCCATGTGGGATCTGACTGAAACCTCCTGAGAGAGGGTAGTTCAGAGAGAGGACCTGGTGAGGGCTGAGCTGGGGCCTGGCTTTCCAGAGAGAGAGTGACTACCAGGAGTTGCTGACCCTCTCTGTTTGCTTAGTTCTCATCTCTTATTTACTCAAAATTAACCTGTTTATTTTCCGTTATTAAATAATCCAGTCCTCTGCTGCTTGTGTGTGCAGGAGAACAGTGAACCAAGAGCTGCTAACATGCCACCAGGCACAGTGAGGGCCAGCCACTCCCCGAGGAAGCCTCCAGAGCCAGGCTTTTGTCTTCTGGCCCTGGTTTCCTCCCTGCCTCCAGGTCATAGTGGGATCTTGGGCCAGTCCTTTTACCTGGATGTACCCATGGATGGAGGGTGCAGTTCACTTTTGGGTACAGGGGCCACACCACACTGCAGACTCAGCACCTGCATGTCGCCAGCTGCCACAGTCCTGTGAGGAAGAGCAGGGGTCCTGCAAAAACCAGGAGGTCTGTGGTTCACTGCTCCCCTGGAGGAAGCCATCCTTGACAGCAGTTCACAGAGCCTGGGGCGATGCTGTTTACCCTGAGGGACCTCTCATACCCCCAGGCAAGCCTCCCAAGTCCATAATGAATAAACTCAGACTCCCCCAAAAGAGACAGCCTGTGAAAGCGCAGGCAACTCCGCATCTGTAGGACATGGTGGTGGGGAAATGGGGATAGCAGCCTTTTGTTCGCCCTCTCTCAGAGGGGCCACAGGAGCTTCCAGAGTTCTTCCCAGGGTCCTGACTCCATCATAACACTGCACGAAGAACCACTCCTTCCAGAGTTCTTTTACTAACATGTAAGCGCCCCTTTCTGCGAGCATTTCTGTAGCTGCTTTTGTGTCCTTCTGGGCACGCTGAAGCACAAGCAGGTGCAAGGCAAGGACCCTGTCACAAAAGGGGCTCTTGTCACTAGATGCTGGGGGACACAGCTACAGGGAAAAGACGACTTGCTGACTCCTGTGAGCTGTTCGAGGACAGGAAGCCCTGTAGGGGTGTTGAGGAGAGATGCTCACTGTGGCCTGGACCCTGGGCGAGGGTCCATGGGGGTGTGGTGTGGGGGCGTGATGTAGGTGTAGGAGTATCCAAGCAAAGAGGAGAAGGGGAGTCATTTTGGCAAAAAGGACCAAAGATATACCAGCCATGTGGAGTGGAGGGTTGGCATAGAGAAGGGAGAGAGCAGCAGGTGAGGAGGTAAGACAGGGCCCAGTTGCTGAAAGCCCCAAGTGCAAGCTAAGAAGATGAGCCTTGATCCCAGAAGCCAAACAAGGGGAGCCACTGAAGGTGTTTGAGCAGTGGCACTGATATATGAAAATCTCGCACCAAAGCGCTCATTAGTCACTCAGCCTTGGGCCAGTTATTTAACTTCACCAAACATGAATTTTCTCCTGTGTGCAATAGGGATGATGAGAGAGAGAGAGCACCTACTTCATAGGGCTGAGGTAAGACTCACCAAGATAGTCTAGCCAAGTACTTAGCAGAGGCCTGACACACAGTCCATGTGCAATGGGTTGGTTCCTAGTACTGTGCTCACTGAATCTAAAGGGTTTCAGTAACTTGGGGCTTGAGAGGTTATTAAGGGAAATAAAGGGGCTTCTCTTTATACCTCGGTGCCTCTGTGAGACATGGAATATTTAGCCAGATGTGATGCTGATCTGCCCGCTGCCGCAGGACCCATGCCAGGGCACAGGGCACTTGCTGTGTGTGTCACTTTTGACTATGGGTCTAGGGAGCCAGGAGATGCACCTGAGTGAGATGGGGACTCCAGCACCTTCTTTTAACTGGTTAAGCCCCACTAGACCATCTACATTTCGAGAGTGGGGACTGTATACTCTCCACAAAGCATGGTGCCTCTGGCAGGCACTCTGTAAATATGAATGGAAACACAAATGAACAAGTGGATGGAGTGTACGCCAAGGTGCAGAAGTGTGAGGGTTCCCTTGAGCAGCTTCCTAGGTGAGCTGGAAGGGCATTGCTCAAAAGTGGAGTGCAAGGACCACTCTCCCGAGAGTCACGAGTCCAGGCAGCTGGCAAGGCTTATAAACCTGAGCAAGTTCTTCGTCTGTGAAATGGAGGGGAAAATGCCAACAAGCCTGCCTCACAGAGTTGCTGAGAGCCTCACAGATGGAAGTGATCTTCATGGAGGCGCTCCACAGGGGCTGGTGTGGGATGGCTGGCTCTGTGGAGGCCATGGGGTTCTGTGTGCAGGAGGGGTGGCTGTCTCCACAGTGTGCCCAGCCCTGGCCCCAGCCAGGCCCTTCCTGGGAAGCTGGGGGTATTCACCTTCTGCTGTTCCTAGAATTTGGTTTGGGGGGTGACTTTATTTCGGGGATGTGGACAAAAAGACAAATCTAGGGCTAGGAAAGCGGGGGGGTGTCAGGGCTGCCTAGAGGAGAGTGTGGTGAGTGCAGGCTCTGGAGATAGGGGGAGAGAGGGCCTTGGCTTATTCTCCAGGGGGGACCAGGGCTGTCGGAGTCTCCAGGAGAGGGTGGCTCTTTGCAAGGAGAATGGACAAAAACCCTGGTGTCACCCTCAACTCTTCTCTTTCCCAGAAGCCATTACCTCCTTAGAGAGGCCTTCTCTGGCTAAAAGTTCAACAACTATAGCCTCCTGCTGGACATTTTATATTCCCCTTCTCTGCCTTTTGTTCTCCTTGATACTTTTGACTAACTTATGTACTTACCTCTTTTATTGTCCTTTGCCCTAATAAAATGTAAGCTCCACTTGTAAAGATGACAACAATAAACACTGGGGACTACTAGAGTCAGGAGGGAGGGAGGGGGCAAGGTTTGAAAAACTAACTGTTGGGTCCTATGCTCACTACCTGGGTGGCAGGATCATCTGTACCCCAAACCTCAGCATCACGCAGTATACCCATGTTACAAACCTGTACATGTACCCTCTGAATCTGAATCTAAAATAAAAGTTGAAATTATTTTTTTAAGTTGAAATGTATTTTTTAAGTTCCATGAAGGCAGGGATTTTTGTCTATTTTGTTCTCTCCTCTATCCTTAGCACTCAGATCAACACTTAGCACATAGTAGGTGATCAATAAGTATTTGTTGACTGACTGAATTACTGAATGGATGGATGGATGGATAGATGGATGGATGGGTGGATGGATGGATGGATGGATGGATGGATGGATGGATGGGTGGGTGGATGGATGGATGGATGGATGGATGGATGGATGGATGGATGGGTGGATGGATGGCCTCATCTGAAATCACCCCAAACCCTGACCTCTTCCTCCTCAAACCTGACTCTGGGAGCCCTATGAGAGAAAACATCTCCATATCTTGGAGCTCCTCCTCAAACCTGCGGGAGGAGGCTTCACCATGACAGCGCCCTCCTTCATCAAATGGAGGAAGCAACCTGGCAAGACACTGTTTAATGCCACACATGGGTGTGCTTACTGTCTTTGAGGTTTTCCTATTCTCTCAGAAATTCCCAGGAATCCCTGGCCATGATGATTCTAGGGGCAGGAGAGGCAGCAGGGCATGTGCTCTGTGCTGGGTTTATTTTTAAAGGATGACCACATTTAAGGAGAAAGCAGAAAGTGGACCTGAGGCCTAGCATCAAACACTTGCCATCAGATGGGGTGCCAGGTGTTTGCCTCCTTGGTTGGCTGTGATTGACAAAGAATTACTACACTGAGGGGCAGAAGCAGAAAAGAATCATGGACCTGCTGGGAGACGGGACACCTGAAGGCTAGAGCATGTGTCTTGTCCAGGAGACTGTCATGACCACATGCCTGGATGGGCAGGAAGTCAAGGGGGTCAGTGACTGAGAAGGGTGAGCTGGAGGAGAACAGGAAGAGGCCATAAAGGGGCTGGTGGTTGGAGGCTGAAGCCAAGGGGCACATGGAGAGCAAGTCAGGCCAAAGGCAGAATTGCAAGGACCAGGGTCAGAATGTGGTTGATATTGAGAGGGAATGTTGGAAGGGGCAAATTGTACTGAAGAGGCAATATTGTTTCCATTGCCTTTTATACCCAGTTACTCGCAGCAAGGAGGCCAGTCCCTTAGTCTTAAAAACAGAGCACTGTGTCTCCAAGAGCCTCCTCCTGACCCCAGAGAGCCCCAACAGATGCTGCACAGGACATGAGGCCGGTGGTCTGCAAGCCCCTCATTTGCCCTCTTGTCTGCTTCTTTGCAGGAAAGCGTGGACTTGGGAGAGATCATGTTCTCCCTTTGCTACCTGCCCACAGCAGGCAGGCTCACCCTCACGGTGATTAAGTGTCGGAACCTCAAGGCGATGGACATCACAGGCTATTCAGGTACTTCTCTTAACCCGAGTGGCCTGCCAGCAGCCCAGACATTAGGATTTGGAAGGGTGCTCAGGGAGAAGGGGAAAGAATTGTCAGCATTCTTAGAATAGAAGCACCAGCTCTGGACGCAAACTGCTTGGATTCTAACTCCAGTTCTGCCACTTCTTTGCTGTGTAAATGCTTTGGTTTTCTAGTCTGAAAAGTGCGAATAATAATATCTTATATGGGCTGCTTTCAGGAGAAATGAGTTAATTCATGTAAATGTTCAGAATGGTGCCTTGCACATATAAGCACTCGGTAGATATCATCTATTGCTGTCATTCTTTCTCTTAGAAGAGGGAGATCATAAGAAGTAAATATACAGGATTAAAAAATTAAGGATAAGTTTTCTTATTTATATGAGGCCCCAGGACTTCCGGAAGGGTTATGTCAAGTTTGAGTGTGTAAATGTTTGCCGGTCTGTGAAGGCTTATGGCAGCAGTTCTGTGCACTGAGCCAAGGAAACAAATCCACTGAAAAGCAAAATGCATTTGTATTTGAGGCTTTGCTGCAGGCCTCCTGGCCTCAGCCTCAGCACCAAGAAAGCTGCTAGGTACAGCAGGAACATAGAAATATAGTCCTATTCTAGTGACAGAGGAAATGCTTGTTTGGGGGCGGCTGCACAGCAACCTGCAGGATGGACGTAATTTCAGAGGTTTGAGTCTTCCCCTACAATTCTACAAGTTGTGGAAGGAGGTATTTGAGTTTGGAAACAACAGAGGAGTAACTTGAGTCTTGGGAGCCTCCTTCCCTCATCAGCTCAGACTGCTCTGAGGAGTGAAATGGGGTGAAGCCTCTCAGTCTGGGCTGCACTCAGAATTGCAAATGTGGAAAAAAGCTCAGTTTGTTTCCCTAGATCCCCTGCCCTCCTGCTCAAGAGACTCTCGATGATTCAGATTACCAACGTAAAACCACTCAGGAGGTGCTTCTGAACTTAGCTGGGAATATATTAAAGAGTTTTCCTCATATTTGCTTTGTATTCTTTATTTATTTGCTGAAAAACCCCTAAGTTGTGGAAGAAGGTATTTGAGTTTGGAAATAATAGAGGAGTAGCTTGAGTCTTGGGTATAATCAGTTGCTGGAAAGAGGTGATGGCTGAGCCAAAAACACCTGGGCTCAGATGTAACCTGGTGCAGCTGGAAGAAGAGGAGGTATCCAGGCCTTGAAAACTGAAGTTTCAGGACAAGGTGGTCAGGAAACCCTAGAGTAACATGTGTTTGTTGCAGCTCTGAGTCCCTCAGAACTTCCCACACACATCAGGACGTGGGGAAGAGATTAACGGACCTCTTCTGGCCTGGGAAAAGCTTAGGCAGCAGCAAGTCAGCTTCCCCTAAAGTACAGCCAATGTAGATTTCATTTTAATACCAAAATAAGTGCATAACAGGGAAGAAAATTCACTGAAGACTCTCAAGGCTGCTGAGGGAAATAGGATTTTGCTGCCTAAGTCCCCACACTCTCTTTTCTCTGGCATAATTGAATTGATGTGCTGGAGAGAAAGCCTATGGTGAAGCTGCTGAGGTCATCACAAAAGCTGCTCTGAATCAGAGAGTTTGGGGTGTGAGATTTTTTTCATGCTAATTTCTAACCTCCCTTTCACAATTGCCCCTCTTTTCGACCTGGGTTTGGAGCCTGTTATTAAACCTTGGCTTGATTCTGAAGATCCAGGGGTCCTCTTTTCATTACAGGTTTCTGTCTATTTTGTTCATTGATGTAAGCAAGTATCTGGAACAGTGGATAAAACACAGTAAGCATTCAATAAATAGATATTGAAAGAATGGATGGTTGAATTTACAGCATTAGGAACCTGGTCCAAGGGTGAAGTAGTGGGGGTGTACTGGCTAGGAGCCTCTCGAACTAGATCTCCTGTTCTTGAGGATGAGTTTGAGGTTGCCCTCAGCCCAGACTTATTTGATGTTGAACTAAGCTGGGGAGTGAATGGAGCTTATTAATTGCCTATTCTTGAATTGTGTGGCATTGACGTCTAAAACCCAGGATCTTCCTGTTCTCCATGATCTAAACTAGCCCTGAATCAATTCTCAAAGCCTATCTGCTAGAACCATGACACTAAAAATAGCACAAAATAATAATAAGGACCAGTATGCTACAAAGGGGTGGTGAGTGCATTCTAAATGCTGAATTTTGATGGCTCCCATGACAATGAGGCTGAAATACATTGCTGGTCTTTGTGTCCCCTCCCTCAGCTGCATAGAGCATCATAGGCTGTTAGAGAGGAAAGGACCTCCAAGATCATCTGGGGCCACCATTTCACTAGAAACCATGGATTTTGCCCCAGAAAAGCCTAGGGAATGGTCATCTGTCTGCTTGGCTTCATGGATGCTGGTGAAAGTGTGGGTTCCTGCAAGGGAAATATGTACGCTGAATTTTACAAATTTCCTATCAGCCAGGCACAGTGGCTCATGCTTGTAATCCCAGCTACTCAGGAGGCTTAGGTGGAAGAATCACTTGAGCCCAGGAGTTGAAGACCAGTCTAGGCAAAACAGCAAGACCCTGTCTCTTAAAAAAAATGGATATGCCTTGTAGGGGTGAACAGAGTTGGGGAAGTTTGCTAAGGCATTTGCTCAGTGGCCCATGGGACAAGTGGCTCTGCCTCTATTTTTCCAAGCCTCACGATATGGAAATCTGCTCTGATGTGGGAATGTATGGAAATAGGTAGAGCAGGGAATGAGGCAGCACCTGAGCAACCTCAAGTCTGCAGCCACTTTGCAAGGCAAGATACATCCTTATGGAACTTGCAAGCTGCTGTGTTAAAGACAGGTCTTGGGGCTAGCTCTGCCCATCTGTCTACCTGAACCTGAATAATGTCCTGGGGCATATCCACAGAGAATGGAATCTGTGGAAAGCAGAGCCTCATGCCAGTTCTCAAAACTCTCACTTCCTTTATACTGAAAATCCCTGAGAGAGGATCCTTTCAAATGTATAGTTAAAGAAGCAGGTTGATTAAACACCTCATGGTCTCCCCATCAACCCAACCTCATATCCCCACAGTTAAGGCATAGCTACTGCTGCCACATGGATTAGTTGGCAGCTCATTTAGGTGTCTACAGAAATGCCTTTCAGGCTTGGGGTTTCTGATCAGGTGTCACAGTTCTTCCTCGTTTCCACCATGGATGTGTGCCTCATCTGCCATCTGAATGATGCCAGGGAGTACAGGGCCCTAGTGGGTGCTCAGTGTCCAGGAGATAGAACCACATGCCTATGAATCACAGAGCTGGGAAGCATCTGCTTGGCTGGCACCTCCTGACAGATTCACAGGAGCCCTGGCTTCTGGGCAACAAGGTGTCTCAGCACATCAGTGTCTCGAAAGCTATTATTACCTGTGAGCCGCCCTCCCATTTCTTGAGCTGTGCAGCATAAATAACAACTTTGATGGTGACCGAGACACCTGCGCTATGAGATACAATAGGTATCACTTCGCTTGGGTGAGTAGAAAATTTCAGGGTAGAAAGATGGCCATGAAATACCCATTCAGAAAACTAAAGAAAACAAAAAGATGGGAGGCACATGGAAGTTCAATAAAAGCATCTCTTTGCAGGATGGAGAGAATCCAAGATCCCACTGAGAAAGGAAATGTCAACCAGCTGCCCTGAGTCTCCCCGGGCCACAGCTCCCTCCTCCTCCACTGCCCAGAAGTGGGCAGGAAACGGCTTCCAGGGAAGCAGAGAGCAGGGCCACTTCCCGCCTTCTAGATGCCAAATGGAAATGAGATTATTGAGACAATGGGACCCAAAATTATGTTCTCAGGTGGGGAGGACATGAACAGCATCGTGATTGTTGCTGTTCATTTCACTCTGACACATTGTGTCTCCTTGGCCATTGTTGAGTCCTATTTTTACCCCGCCCCTAAACCTTTATCCTTTGGTTTATAATTCTGAAAAAACAAAAAAGCCACTCAAGGAAAAGCACTCCTCATAGGTGAAAGAAATAGTGTCATTGTTCAGCCTCATCACCCTTTTGAGTCAGCCAGTGATTGACAAGCTGAGATTTAGGGCTGTGAACTGCATACCCATCGGCAGGTGCCATGTCTGATTTGGGGCCAGCTTCCCCATTAGTAAAAGTCCTTTAGGTGCTCTCCCAAGAATACTGAGGTAGCTAAAGGCTCTGAATTTATTAAGCACAGAGCGTCCTCAGAGACAGGTGTGCTACATAAATACAAGGTGGTTTAATTATTTTAACAACCCACTGATACCATCTGATGAGCAGCAGTAGGTCTAGGGCTTCAGTCCCTTTGCTGCAAATGATGTTTGCAGACATCTGTTAACACACTCCATTCCCTTTCCTCTGTCCCCATTGGCACAGATCCCTATGTCAAAGTGTCCCTGCTTTGTGATGGGCGGAGGCTGAAGAAGAAGAAAACAACCATAAAGAAAAACACTCTCAATCCTGTCTACAATGAGGCCATCATCTTTGACATTCCCCCGGAAAACATGGATCAAGTCAGCCTGCTCATCTCAGTCATGGACTATGATCGGTAGGTGGGCGTCCCAGAAGGATGTGATTCCACCCCTCACTCCCACTCCAGCACCAGCACAGGGCTCCTTGACCTTAGAGACCTTGTGATTCAGGGCTCAAGCTTCGGGGTTCAGGCCTCAACTCTATCTGTACCCAAGAAGGGTACAGGAGTTTGAGGAAGAGCATGGATTCTCCCTTGGCAAAGGTTCAAAGTTCTTTTCCCAACTGGCCTATTTCCATCAAGGGCAGCTCTATCCATCAGTTTCCCTGAATTCACCCCTTGCTATTCCCATTCTTCCATCTGGCACCAAGTCCTGTTATCTGGCCTTTGAAATGCCCCTCTATCCTCTCTATTTCTGCTGTTGCTACTACTGTCACCCTGGGATGGCTGGACCCACCCTTCTCAAGAACCATCAGTGGCTCCTGTGATCCAGGCTTTTCCCTTGGACTCTCACGGCCTTCCCTAATCTGGAACCAGCATATCCATCCAGTCGGATCTCCCCTCTCTCAGATATTTTTCTTCCCTTCCACACCCCCTGCTTTTCCATCTAGGCTGGCTCAAAAACATTTCTCAACTACCCCAGCCCCTACAACTCCTTCTCTCCAGTTGTCACTTTAGCTAAAGGAGAAAGAAACCATGCAATAAAGCCTCAATACAGGACTTTTAGCCCAAGTTCTCAGGCATAGTATTGACGAACATATTTAAGGGATAATTGATGTTCTTACCGAGTGAATAAATCACATTCCAGCCACAGGGGTTTTAGAGAAATGGTGCTCAGAGACTGTCGAATTATTTGCAAATACTGATGTCTCAGTGAGGTTGTAATGTGTTGGCGGGGTCAAATAAGTGAAGAGACTTAGACTCTCTCACCTCCCAAACTCAGGCTATCTGCCCACCATTTCTTGAGATTCCAAACAAGTTTATAACCTTTGCTTATCTGCCTATGTCCAGTGTCCACTGAAGGGGACTAGGCAAAGGCTTCACTGCCACTGACACCCAGAAGCCCTGCCAAGCATCTGTTTCCAGAGCTCAGAGTTCTAAGTTAGACCCATCGGGCAGAGTCCTACCATGCCCGCCCACCCGCACAGGATCTCCTTTTCTGAGGGCATGTCTGGTAGCCAATGCTGGGACTTTTGTTTCTCCCTCAGAGTGGGCCACAATGAGATCATAGGAGTCTGTCGTGTAGGGATCAATGCCGAAGGCCTGGGTAGGGACCACTGGAACGAGATGCTGGCATACCCCCGGAAGCCCATCGCACACTGGCACTCTTTGGTGGAGGTAAAGAAATCCTTCAAAGAGGTGGGTGAGGTCGCCTGGCCCTTGGCATGTTTGCTGCATGGCAGTGTGGGCTGGAGAATGGCAGTCGGCTTCAGCCTTTTGTGGAAAGGTGGGCATGGGGGCCACATGCTTCTTACAGGGTGTGTAATAGGCTGAAAGGAAACAGAGGAAAAAGGTGGAGGCCACTGACACAAAGCCTCTGGTGTTGGGCATTTTGAAAGCAACACTGAGTTCTTAATGGAAAGCAAGAACTTTGAAGAAGACGTCCCAGCAGACCACTGTGCCAGGCCTGAAATGCTTTCACAAAGCCCTTGGCCAAGTTGGTCCTTTAGGAGAAAGCCCCAAGCGGGTGAGATCACAGCTTGGCAAGACATTCTACCCCTGTCAGAACAGTAAGTTCCCTGAGGCTCAAGCGAGACAGTCACTTGGCAGTTTTCACTGCTTGGATGGAGATGCCAAAGAGCAGATTCCTCCTCTTATGAATGTTGGTTCTCGCCCTTGTTGGGGAAGGGAGCATGACCTCAAGGTGTCAGGCTTTCTGGCTAAAGCTGTGGAGCTGGGTTGCGTTGGGTTCTAACAGAGACATAATGGAGAGAGCACTGGGCTGGGAGTCCCGAGACTTGGGCTCTAATCTTGGTCCCTCCTGACTTACTGTATAATCTTGACCCTGTCACTTCTCCCTCAATTGCAAAGAAAATATCCCTTTGAGTGATATCTGCAAACTTCTCCACCCTCCACTGAATCCCACTGACTTAGGATCCTGTATTCTATCACCCTGGTGGTCCCCAGGCCTGCTTTTTCTCAAATAGACTGGAAGTGTGGGTGACCAAACAAGGCTTAAACCTCATTCACAATATCTCGTGCCTTGGTCTGTATCCTAGACAGCTGGGTGAATATTCTGTCATCTTAACAGGCTTCAAACCTAACAAGTCTAGAGAGCTGTATAAATTGGAAATTCTACTAATACAAAATAAAGCTTTATCCTTTTCACTGCATGGCCCCTCAGCTTAAAATCGGAGTCACCTTCAAAACAGAGTCATCCCCTCCCCACACTCTATGATGCAGAGAAGTCAGGTCGGCAAACCCAGAGAACCCACCGGCTCTCTGCCCTCTCATGGAGGACAAGCCCATTTCTAGCTGTTTCTGGCAGGGTGAATGTCTCAGGAGAGCCTGAGAGCCAAGGGGATTGGACCCGTGGAAACACGGGTGATAGGGACCTCGGTTGTTGAGGGGGCAGGCTAATTGATTCACCTCCCCAGACAGGTGGTGTGTGCTCTGTGTAGCTCCTGCCCTGTGACCTTTGAGGTGGCATCAAGGGGTATTAAGAAGCAGTGTCTGGCAGTTGAGACCTCATATTTCTATCTTGTAGGCGACTTGATTTTTCCATAGCTGTGGACCTTTAATGAGTGAGGCCAGTCCCTCGGCTCTCAGCTCCCCCAGGGGAGCCCCTGCCCCTCTTTTCCAGAAAGCCCTTTCTGCAGAGTGTGGGTGAGGAACCCACAATACAGGAGGCGTTGCTGGGCAGAATGCTAGACAACCTGCAGACAGCATCCAGCACCTCACTGGAGGCTGTGCTAGTTCAACCCAGGCAGAGGTCATGACAGCCCCATCCACCACACCACTCCTCCTCCCCTGCTTATCATCCTTTGGAGATATTTAAGAATAGAACAAGTATACTAAACTGTTTAGGGTGGCTTAGCGGGAGGGCATGGAATGAGAGCTAAGAGGTCTCTGCTCGGCTGTAGGGCCTTAGAAAACTCACTGCCCCACTCTGGTCTTGGGGTTCCTGGGTAAAATGAGGGGATAAGCCCTTCCCATCTTTGTTTTTCTAGGAAACTCTGACCCTAAACTATGACTGGGCCCATAAGCCGCCATCTTGTACTGTGACTGCCTTTCTAATCTTGAGTCTGCAATAACCCATCCCTGTTACCAGGCTGAGCCTGCCTGTGGAAAATGGAAAATGACAGAGCAGCGGCTACAGCTGGGGGTGGGGTGTTGAGTACCACGGAGGAGCTAGGACTTGCCTCCAGAATCACTCTCCTTCATGATGAATACAACCTAATTAAGCCAAATAATTGATTCCAAGTCCCTATTTCTTTGAGAACTCCGACTCACTGGTTCAGACTACAAAAGAAAGATAAAGTAGAATCAAGCCCTTGAAAATGAATATTTGATGAGACAGTAAAGGGAAAGTAACAGTATATGGAAAACAAAAAGAGAATAAAGTGATATGCTTTGGGTTTACTTTTTGCTTGACCTCGCAGGCCAAGCTCCCAGGAATGCCCCCTCCCCCATGCATGATCCCACCATTTTCTGCTCAGCTGATCATTCTCTGTATCAAGAAGCTGAAAATGACACTTGTCTCGGCAACCTGAAATTTCAATAGTTCACATTTATTTAAAATTGTTGCCGACACATTTAGCGCCCACATTTTAAACATCTTTATTAAAATGCATGCAAACCCCCACAGGGCTGACATTAAGTAAGCACCTTGTGTCCACTGGTGCAATGCATTGTGCTTGGAGGCAATCCTCCCGCTCATCCTCAGAGCTCACATCGTGCCTTCTTTTCATTCCTGTTCTGGATGTTGAGCAAGAGCTTTGCTCCTGAAACTTGTATCTCCCATTTGTATAATCACAAAGAAATCTCCTCCAGCTCCCGGGAAGATAAATGGCATCATATCTGCAAAGCGCTCTGTGTTTATCTTGCACCTTTCTTAAGGGATTTTCAAGTGCTGTGATCATTTCTTTTTTATTAATGAGAACAGAGGGCATCATACTTGCTCACTTGTTTGGGGCTCAAAATAAGGCTGAGGGGAACAAATTAACTGAAAAGGTGTCTTTCCCTGCTGGGATTCTTTCATGAATAAAAATTCATTGAGCCATCACAAGTGGCCTTTCCCAGCTGCGGCACCTGCCCCCTTCCCTTTCAGCCCAGAGCCACGTGTCATCACAGGGCTGACCAGCACTCTTCACCAAGGCATTTTATTATGGAGGGCCAGGTTCAGATCATCTGCCAGAGATGTTAAATCTCCATTGGAACGTGACCCATTTCAGAGTAAAAAAAGACCTTACTAGAACACAGGCATTCTGAAACAATAATCTCCCTGTGTGCTGGGGACAGGTATGCTGCTATTTCAGAGCCACTGTAAGCCTCCTGGAATCATTTGCCTTCCCGTTGTCCACAAACCCCATCTCCTTCCTTTGTTTATCTTCGTAGGAAAACTCGGACTAGCAGGGGAGCCAGTGTTCCTTCTTCATTTGTTCTGGATAAACAGTTATGCTCCCTGCGACCACTCTTTGGGCTGCTACATAAAGGAAGAAAGACACTCTATGAAGCCCTTTTATGTTTTCTCCTCTGACCTGGCCTATCAGTCAGGTTGTGTAAGTGGCATGCTTACCCAGGGAAGAAGCCAGTGATTATAATGTACCTTTCACCAACAGTAAAGGTTGTAACAGAAAAGTAGAACTCCTAAAATGAAGGTCTGTTAAATGAGAGCATTAGTAATCATCTGTTGTCACCTTCTGGTTAAGAAACACTTGAGTCAGAAGCCACAGTGGGCTCAACAACCAGGCATTTATTTATCTAAAATATTTCACCAGGGAAACCCTCGGTTGTGATTTCATTCAAGTGGATGCTGCAAGCAGAGAGACTGCCACCTGGAGTTAGGAGTAAGTACCTGGTGTGGACCCAAAGACGTTAGGTTGCTTATTATCTTTTGTCTCCTTCCTCCCCTAGTGCGGCCAAATGCTGAGATACCAGCAGGATGGAGTGGAAACAACACTTAGTTGGGTGTTAGGAGACCTGGTTTCGGGTCCTGGCTTTGCTCCTAGCCAGCTGTGTCTTGACTTCTCTGACTTCGTTTTCTTATTTGCAAGAACAAGGTTAGACTGGATCAGCTTCCAAGGCTGCCTCCAGCGCTGACATGCTAAGATTGCTTAGGTCTAGGTCACATAATGGTGGTCATCGGTACCTGATTGTCTGGCCCTTGGTTAGTCACAAAGATCTTCAGTTGGCCTGCACAGGGAGTCCTAAGAAGCCCATGAAGAACCGAGCCCAGAGAATGGTAACAGAAGCTTTCCTTAGAACTGAAAGCATTAAAGTAGTTTAGTAGGTCTGGGTCCTTCCTCAACTTCGTGGGTTTCCCATCTACTCCATAGGTGATGCTGGATAGAAAGTGATCTATTCCTCAGGTGGCTCAGCCCTTCTAGAAAAGACTGTATTGAGGGAGAATCACATCCTCCCCTGACCCCAAACCTCCATGTATGCACAGATGCATAGTTGCAGCTTCCGCTCAGCCCCGTTACTCCACAGTGGAGACCCTCAACACTCATGAGAAGCAGAAGGGGGGCTGCACTTCCAGGTCAAGAAGGCCATCTTGACTACCTACCAACCTCTTATCTCTGGAGCTCTGTCCCTGCAGACACCCAGGAGAGTACTGGGTCTCTGCAACCCACTCCAAGGATGGGTGAGCAGTGGACACTGACTCACTTTGAAGTTATTAATATACAGCCCTCAGGCAGGTCCAGAATATTCATGGGGTCAGATCCTTGCTCAGTAAACATTGCTGCGGTTATGACTGCTGCAACAATGACTGGTTAAAGAAGGATCGAATGGCTCAAGTCCAGCCAGCCTCAGCCCTCTCCTTCACTCCATTACGCCTCATTACATCACCCCTTTCACAGAAGGGTTAGAGTCTGGCTGATAGAAGGCAGTCTTTGAGCTAGGAGAGCTGGGGAGGAAAAAGGGGTTACAGAAGCCCAGAAGGGTCTGCTCATGCCTCTACCTCTCCACAAGTCAGGTACAAATGCCCATAGGAAGAATAAAGACCAGAGACAGCTCAAAGCTAAAGCAGTATCAGATTTTTAGCTGTACTATCAGTTCCCAGACAAATTGCTAATAATGCATGACCATGGGTTCTTGGCAGTAAGGACATATTCTGCACACTGCCTCTTTCGCTGCTAACATAATATGATTTTCAGTGTGAAAAATGGCTGAAGCGCACAGAAATGGTCCAGTCAGAGCACCTCATTCACAAACACACACACACACACACACACACACACACACACACACACACGGTTAAGAAAGCTTTAATTATCTCTGCAGTAGGTCTTTTTGAAAATCAGGTATTCCAAACCAGAAGCTCTAAGCTGTTTCCCTTATGTTTTTGCATGGCTGACAGCAAAATTCAAGAAAGCTTATGAGAAGCTGGGAAAGGTGAATTCAGTGCATTGGGCCAGTTCAATTTTGCAAGATGAAATGTAAATTTCTTTAGCAATTAATAACCAGACTTTTCTCCTCTTTACAGTGGCAGGGCCGAGCTGCTAGCTTTGACAGTGAGAGCTCGTGCCCATCTCCGAAGCCACCTCCGACACCATGAGTTGTGCGGCCAAATAACACAAATGGGACTCAGCAATGTTCTCTTTGCACTTGTTCAACCGTCTAAACAGTGTTGTGCAGTCGCAGTGGCGGCAGCAGTGGCAGCCGTCCGTCACTCCAGAGTCTTACCTGCTCCTGTGTAGGTCAAGGCTGAGACACTTGTCATGTGGTCAGATCTGTCTTAGTCTTTTCTGTCTCCCAAGGTGATGTTTTTGTGGTTTTTCACTTTTTACGGGTCTACTGTTAAGAAAAGAAAAAAAAAAAAAAAAAAAAAGAGTAGGAAAAGACAAAGGGTGGAAAGCCCAGAAGTTGGTTCTAGAAAATACAATGTACAGTTTTTTGGAAAGAGGTGGATTGAGTTTCTGAAATGCTGTGTCTCCAGCAAGCTCCACAACCCTGGAAAACGAGGAAGCTCAGTGGGACTGCAGTTGCATTTTCAGTGCCCTGCAGGAATGAGGTGAATCCATGGAAGAGCCTTTGTGAGGCGAATTACTAGTCTTTGAAGCTCTTTGCTGGCGGGACAGAAACCGCGTTGGGACCATCAGTCCCATGTTGAAATCACAAGACCTCTGAGGTGCTTGTGAGCCTTCAGCTGAAGTGCAGGATTCCTCGCTCCCCTTTCTCACTGGTTTTCCCCATGAATTGAAAACATCTTGATTCTTCATGGGAACTTAGTCACTTTCTTTAGGAATGATTCCGCCGAAACTAAACACGCCATATGTTTTCTGATGCGCCACAGTAAATGATCATATTTGTTTGAAAACAGGATCTTTGTTCTCAGAAATAACCTTCATTGTAAAGTAAGAGAGACACATGTGTTCTGGAATGATTTCTGCATTATACATAGCTTTATAATTCCATGAAGTATCAAGTCGCTGTTTAAAATGCCTAAACAGATTAAAGAAAATCCTAGATTAAATGTTCTTTTCCAGATGGGGAATTTTGAAATCCATGTAGCAGTTTGAGTCCATCTTTCCATGAAGAGTACCTTTTTGATTGAAACTGAGTCAGCGTAAGCCTATTTCAGCCCCTTTGGCTCTGGGACAATATTCATCTTAAACTTTAGTTCTATAAATTACTCAGTACTTCAGTGTTGTTTGTTTCCGTGGTTGTGAGGGTTTCTTGTTTCCTTTAGATCTCTACCTTAGGCCAAACTCAATTTAGGAAAAAAAAAATGGTTTGAACTATTCTGTGTTGTAATAGCACATTTCTGTTAATAGTGTTCTTCGCACCAACCCCTAAAACCAGGTTGATTTGCTCAATCTCAGTTTGTACAACCCCAGTAAGCGCGTGTAGGTGAGTTTCTACTTTGACTTGTGGCAGCACAATGCCAGTTTCCAGAGCTGTGTGTACTACTTGCAAGAGGCAAGTCTGCTGAAGAACCCCTTCTTTTAACAGTGGAAAATCAAGAACAGAAAATCTGTTCACACATCTGTGTCTTATTCTTTATATACGTTCCATGGTAGAGGAGCAGCGACCAATAAAGTATCCCTCATTTTAAACCAAGTTGTCAGATTTCTCTGCTGATAGAACTCTGCATAGTGTCTTCTAGCCCTAAAAATGACCAGGTTGGGCATGAGTTAACAGGATATTGTGGCAAAAGGAGTTTTCTGCTTAGAAAAGTAAATGTAGATAAACCTAAACTCCACCCTGTACTGAGCCTTAGGCTAGGGACTCATGTGTAAAGATGACTTTTCTCCCCAGATATCTTGTGGTTGACAGGCCTTCCTGGTCCGGCAGTCCTGCATTTGGGTGTTCTCTTGAGAGTGAGAAAAAAACCCAAGGTCATGACAAGATTCCTAGCAGGCGACAAACTTCATTGTGATTCTGACTCTAGACTGACCCCATCAAGATAGTCGTTTCTATCAGATGCTGTAGACCTTGCAATTACAAAGGGACAACTGAGTTTCCTGGGTCATAGGGAGTCCAGAAATTAGTGTGAGAAGGCCCTTCTGGAAGTGAACTCAAAATGCATGTCCAGCTGTCATCATTAAACCCTTAGGCAGGTGAGGATAACCCATTCTAACCTCTTGGAGAAGGGAGTGTGATCAATGTGAATTGCAATAGTATTGCTCATCTGAGACATTTCTCTTATATCGAAGCAGCTATCTCCCATGAGTGAACATCCCAATGGTTTCAGAAAATCATCTTCTGAATAAATTCTAGCCAGACCCCACACCACCCTGGCCAACTGCAACCGCTGCTGCTCTGGCAGTCTGGGTCAATTCCTACAGGCCTGGGAGCCCACCCCAGGGAGGCTTTTAGCTCCTGCAGCCTCACCCCCAGCACCCTCAAGGTAGACTAGTCTTCAACCTGAATCATGAATGCGACCTGAACATCTGCCAACTTCATTATCTAGCCCAGTATCTCTTCCCTCACAGAGGAGAAAAAAATGAAATACAAAGTTGGTCCATTTGTTGGCTTTCTCTGGCCGGAGAAACCTCTCGGGTTGTTGCTGTGAGCTTTGAAAAAGTTGTGATAACAAGGGCCATTTGCACATAGCTTTTTTAAAAAAACATGGAAAGTTCCCTTTTCCCTTTCCTTTATTTAGCAGTGTTTCTGGGCTGAAAGATGCCCTCCTCCCCCTCTGCACTTACCCAGGACGTTAATTAATTGCATCGTCATTTAAAATATCATGTTGTTAATTACTGCTTCTTGTCTTCCCACCCCTGTCACAGCCTGGAGTTTTTATTCAATTAAATCTCTGTCTCTTGCCCATTTCTCTTGTCATTTTGTGTTCCTGGGGTTTAGCAGTCAGCACATGCACAGCACATCGCAAAGCTTTTCTTTTCCATCTTTGCTTCACATAGATAACCACTTCCCTTCTAACAGAGGTAGAGCAGAAGGGCTTGTTTGTTCTTTGTTCTGCCCGAGGAATACCTGTGTACTCCATCAGGCTGGAATCCACCTGTGTTTTGTCAGGCTTGTGGCTCGGAGATCATTTGGCACACAGGGCTCCGCTGTTCCCTCAGCTGTTCAGCTCAACAAGCAGCCCCTGCAGATGCTGAAGCTCCCCTAGGGAAGTGGGCCACACACTCACATCTGGGAAGTACGATGCTGTCACCCACCAGCAGAGGAATTCTGCTAACTATTGTAAAACACAATTTGGCAAAGCCATGGGAAAATACTATTGCAACCTCAAAAAAAAAAAAAAAAAAAAAAAAAGAACATTCTAATGTAATAGAGTATCTCTCTGCTCGCCTGCAGCTTTTAATTCATTTAGAGAGCAGTCCGTAGATTGGGGAGTGGAAGGGACCATCCATTCCTGCACGTCTGCATCTAAATGAGGGGTGCTCCACCATGAGAGGCCCAGTGAGCTGAACTGCTGAGAGCAGCACTCCCCTGCCTGAAGACGCAGTCTCCCCTTGCCAGTGGCTTCCCATCAGGTCACCCAGCAGCCAGAAGGATGAGGCAATGTGCTGGTCACATCTAGAGCTGACAAACCAAAGGGGTCATTGTGTATGTTAGTATGGGCCGGGCTATGCTGCAATTACAACCTGCAGATTGCAGTAGCTGAAAACAGCAAAGGCCTATTTCTCATCCATGATAGGTGCCCATCACAGGTCAGTTAGGAGCTTTGCTCATCTATCACAGGTCAGCTAGGAGGTTTTCTCATCGTATTTATTCAGGGGGACTCAGGAGGACAGAGCAACTGAAATCTCAAACACTGCTAGTTGCCACCCATGAGGGAAAAAAGCACTTGGAAAGGTCTCCTACTGGCCTAAATGCTCTAGTAACACATCACTTTTCTTCACAGTCCATTGCCAGAACTGCTGATAGAGTCTCACAAAACGTAAGAGGGCTTGAGTTCCCCAGGGAAAGAAGAACCGGAAATACTGAGTTAGCAGCACCTGGGAAGACCACAGAGAATGTAAACAGGCCTGTGGAGGCTGACAGCTACTGAACGATGGATTCGGAAAAACTAACACAGGCATCCATGTGTTCTATTCATTGTCGAACGACTTGCCCACAGAAAGCTTTTAGTCTAGTACAATGACACTAAGTAATGATAGTTCAAGGTAGAAAACGGAAGTGCAGTTACGGAGGTGAAGTAAAAGGCTATAGAGGTCCAAGAAAGAACATCCCAGCTCAGCAGAATGAGTGGCAGCTTCAGGTGCAAAGTGGCTCTGATCTAGGCGTTGAGGCTGAGTGGGATTTGGAAGTGTGGAAGTTGTGGGGAGGAGGCATATTGCAAACTGAGGGCCCACACAAGTGTAGGTCCAGAGCTGGAATTCCTAGGGCTGCCACTACCCTGAATCTAGGGGAGACAGTGAACCCCCTGAGTTCAAGTGGTACCCTGCTTGCACTGGTCAGCCCAGGTAGAGTGCATGACTTCTGCCCATGGAGCCCTGCTGTCCCTGGCCCTGAGCCCCACCCCACCAGACTCTAGACCTGGCCCCTGTGTAGCTCTTGCCAACTGCCTCCACTAGGAACTGGACCTGCTGCCCCACCCTCCATTGGTGGCTTGGCAACTGCTCCTCTGACTTTAAGACTCAGTCTAGCAGCCTCATCCCATCCACTTAACCAGCCTTTCCTCCCTGGGCTATTATTTCTCAGCCAGAAGCCACTTGGGACTTCATGATCTGTGTCATGTCCTGCTCTCCTTCAGGGTGAGCCCTATCCAGAGGTCTGATTCCTTAGTAGAGGAAACAGGACCAGCCTCTCCCCAGCTTTCCCTCGGCTGTTCATAGCAGCAAGCCCATGTGGAGAGACTGGAGGTGAAGAGATGGGCAGGCAATTGTGGCCATCCACTCAAGAGAGAATGTAGGGCTGACCCAGACATAGGCAGGGCACCTGTACAACATGTGGTGGTCACAGACAGACGTGGCGGCTCACACCTGTAATCCCAGCACTTTGGGAGGCTGAGGTGGGAGGATTGCTTGAGCCCAGGAGTTTCAGACCAGCCTGGGCAACAGAGCGAGACTCCATCTCTATTTTTAAAAAATTTGATAGTCACAGAGGGAAAATGCAACACCGGTGACAGCTGAGCTCATCTGGAAGACAGAGAGAGGAAAGGGGGTTTCCCAAGTGTTGTATGTTTTTATACCTTGGAAACTAAGTGTTCTATGCCTTCCACAGAAACCAGAAATTCAGCAGAGCAAGAAAAAGTGATGAGTCCAGTTTGGGCCAAACTGAGTTTGAGATGCTGGAGGGATGTCTAGCAGACAGCTGCAGTTCAAGACGCATCCTGGCAGCGAGGTCAGGTGTGAGATGTTAGTTTCTGGAAACCTTACACCTCAAAGCAATGTGAAGACAGGAGGCTGATGCTGCTAAGTACAAGTAGACGAGGGAGCCTGAAAAGAGGTTCTTCGGGAACCATCAGCATTTAGACATCAAGGGAAAAGAAACTGATGTGAATCATCATGGAGAGGTGCCCAAGCAAGGCTGATTGATGCAAATGCTGATGAACAAAAACAGATCAATCAAGGGCTTCCTAAAATGATTCCTCATAACAAGCGAATCCAAGTTGCTTCAATATAACTCAATTCACGAAAGTCCATTTTCACCTATGTTTGCAGGGCTCCAACTCTTTTCTTGTCTCCCATCACCTTGGCCCTTGATGTTTCAAAAAGAACTGTGTAAAACACACATAACATAAAATTTACCATTTTTAATTGTATGGTTCAGAGGCATTAAGTACATTCACATTGTTGTGCTAACATCAACACCATCCATCCATAAAAGTCTTTTCATCTTGAAAAACTAAAACTCTACCAATTAAATACTAACACCCCATTCCTTCCTTCTCCCAGCCCCTGGCCACCACCATCCTACTTTCTGTCTTTATGAATTTGACTACTCTAAGTACTTCATATGAGCAGAATACACAGGCTTTTTCTTTTGTGGCTGGCTTATTTCACTTAGCATCATGTCCTCAACAGACGTTATAGTATATGTCAGAATTTCCTTCTGTTCTAAGGCGGAATAATATTCCATTGTATGGATATGCCACATGTTGTTTATCCATTCACTCACCAATGGCTACTTGGGTGGGTTCTGTGTTTTAGCTATTATGAATGATGCTACTATTGTATGCTATAGGTGTACAAACATCTCTTTGAGACGCTGCTTTCAATTCTTTTACATGTATACCCAGAAACAATTGCTGGTCTATACAGTAATTCTGTATGTAATTTTTTTGAGGAACCACCATACTGTTTTCCATAGCAGCTGCACTATTTTATTACATTCCCATCAGCACTGCACAAGAATTCCAGTTCTCCACATCTTCACCAACCCTTACTTTTATGATAGTAGCCATCCTAATGGGTGTGAAGTAGTATCTCATTGTGGTTTTGATTTGCATTTTCCTAATGGTTAGTGATGTCAAGCATCTTTTCACGTGCTTTGGCCATTTGTGTGTTTTCTTTGAAAAAATGTCTACTTAAGTCCTTTGCCCATTTTGAACTGGGTTGTTTTTCTTGTTATTGATGACTTGTAGGAGTTCTCTATACATTCTGGACATTAATCTTTTATCAGATATGTGATTTGAAAATACTATCTCCTATTCCATGGGCTGCATTTTAATACTGTTGACCATGTCCTTTGATGCACAAAAGTTTTTAATTCTGATGAAGTCCAATTCGTCTTTTTTCTTCTGTTAACTTGTGCCTTTGTATCCAGTAAATAATCACCAAATTCCATGTCATGAAGATTTCCTCTGTTTTCTTCTAAGAGTTTTGTAGGTTTAGCTCTTTACATTTAGGACTTTGATCCATTTTGATTTAATTTTTCCATATACTGTAAGGTAAGGGTCCAACTTTATTCTTTTGCTTGTGGATATACAGTTTTCCCATCATCATTTGTTGAAAAGACTGTCCTTTCCCCCACTGAATGGTCCTGATACTCTTGTCAAAAATCATTTGACCATATACGCAAGGGTTTATTACTAAGATCTCTGTTCTAATTATTTGGTCTATATGTTTGTCTTTATGCCAGTTCCATACTGTTTGGATTACTGTGGCTTCGAAGAAAGCTTTGAAAACAGGATGAGTGAGTCCTTCAACTTTGTTCTTTTTCAAAATTGTTTTGGCTATGTAGAGTTCCCTGAGATTCCATATGAATTTTAGGATGAATTTTTCAATTTCTTTAAAAAACGTCATTGGGATTTTAATAGAAATTGCCTTGAATATGTGGGTTACTTTGGGTAATATTGGCAGGAGCCCAACTCTTGAAGACACCATAATCACTCCACAAGGTGCCATTTGCTGACATTGTGTCCATAAATCCACCTCTGCTCTGAGAACCCTACTGATATACACATGTTGTAATCCCTGGCAAAAAACCAAGTACATATGGAGGTTAAAACTAGCTAACCAGACCTTTTACACCAAACTCAACTCTTACCAATTCCCTGTGAAAGTCATCTCCCACAACTGCAAATGTCCTGGCCCAATTCCCAACCGAACAACAGAACTCAATCCTGAAGCCCAGCTTCTCTCTCCTACCCTACCTCAGCCCCAGAATGCTCAAGAACATCAACTGGGCTTACTCACATTATGGCAGGCTCACCTCTTTTTCTACATACACATGGGTATTTACTCATCTATTCACTCAGAACACATGTGTATTTACTCATCTATTCACTCAGAACACATGTGTTGAGCATCTAATGTATATCAGGTATCATGTTAGAGATGAGGACATGCAAATTTAATAATAATAATAACTAACATACACTAAGCAGTGACTATATGCCAGGCATTGTTCTAAGTGCTTTACATGCAAAATCTCATCTAATTCTCCCTCCAGCCCTAAGAGGGTAAAGAGCTTGCCCAAGATCATGAAACTGAACCCAGGTAATTAAATCCCAGAGTTCATATGCTTAAGCATGATGCTAAGCTGCCTTCTAATAAAACATAGCTCTTTAAGGAGCTCACAATTCAGAGGAGGAGACAAACGAAGAAATAGAAAATTACTCTGTAATACGGTAAGAGCAAAGCTTGAGAAATGCCAGAGATTTAAGACATCCTAGAGAAAGATTACCTAACCCAGACAACTATGCATATCCCTTCATGGTGTACCCCTAAACGTACCTTCTGAAACTCCAGCCTCATCCCTTCCAGGAGAGGGCCCTGTGATGGACTCTTTGAGAACCATCAGTCATGCATACTAATTTGATCCCCCACATCAGTTACTCCTCCAGGAGCAGCTAAAGAGTTGTGGGATCTGTGTATCAAACCCAACCCCAGCCAATAACCCCACAACGACAATGATGCAAATGACGGACAATGCAAGAAAGAATTTAGTCGGTATAACTCCACAGCTCTACTGAAAAGCAGTGTTGAGCTTCAAAAAGGCAGGAGAACTCATCACACTGTTGCAATATGCAGCTCCAGACAAAACATGAGCCATGAGACTTGACAAAAAGGGAAATTTGGTGATGAGCTGATGAGCTGCCACAGAAGAGGGCAGACAGAACACGGAGGGTTCAGAGGAACCCTGCAAACTCAGGCACTCCCACAGGCTAGCTCAGCTCTCCTGCCTCCTTGCATCTCTTTCCTTTCAGTACCAGAGTTGTGAATCACCTCCTGCAGCAATCTCAGCTGAGGACGACCAACTCACAGTGAATCAGTACTGGGGGAAGGAATGGAGGAGATGTGACTCTTTTCCCTGAGGTGGCTCTTTTTTCCACACAGTTTGGGGAAGTTTGGTGACACATCAGAGATTATGCAGAGAGACACAGAGCACCATTGTGGGCAGATGCCCCAGGCTTTCCTGAGCCATGTAGCATTTCTGCTTTTCTCTGTGGCTTCAGCTTGCGGTCTGTACCTAGGCTAGGTCTGTGGGAACATTTCAGGCTGGAGCAATAAGGAATGAAAACCTGCGGCTAGAAATTCTGTTTGTGGAAATGTTAGTCCCTGAGATGACAGAGGACTTGCTAATCACAGTTGAAAGGGCTATGGCCCTTTGTACCATGGTCTTTCATCTCTCTGGAAAAATTACCAACAATGACACACAGCAGTAAAACTGGATTGTGAAATAAAGAGCCAGACAAACTTCACATGTTGTCTTCCTTAAATTACTAAGAACTTTCATTGCTGAATGATCCAAATATACCTAACTTACTGTGCTGAGAGATTCCTCATGTGCCTCCTGGATGTTAATCTGTAGCTGCCCTCCCACTCCTGGCTCTCCCTCTCCCTGACAAGGAAGTAGGGGCGAGACAGGGGTGTGAAATTGTATTCTCCAGTTTATTTCATCCCCATGGCTACCTAGCATGTGAAGATAGATTTGTCTCTTTGACACCAATACATGTGGTAAGCTCAAGAGCCTAGAGCCAGAAGACCTGGGATAAATTCTGGCTCCTTGAGCCTCCCCAGTCTGCCCCGGATGGATCACTCACCCTCTCTGAGTCTCACTTCCCTGTAAAACAGGGGGATGACAACTTTCATGGCAGTGGTCAGGCTCGGCTTCTGACCCCGTTGTAAGAACATCCTGCAGCCTAGCTGCCTGGACAGTCTCCCTTTTCTCTGAAAGCCCCTGCTCAGCCTTTACAACCAGGTAACTTGTACTGCTCTTAAGCCTGGAGAGGGTGGCAGGGAGCAGAGAGGGGGGTGTAAGGAATAAATCAAGTGGTTGGGTAATTAATTTAGAATAACTTAAGCACTGAACGTGGAAGAGAAACAAAAGTGATGACATTTAATGAATGTGTCAGTTGATATCTCACTCACTCTAGCTGTCTTTTAAAATGTCAAATATCCCATTCCTTTTCCTTGCAGCTGGAAGGTACATGCTAAAAACAACAATTCTGTCCCAGTAGGTTAGCACAGGCACATAATTCAGAAGCAGAAAGTCCTAAAGGCTGCAGGAACAGGAGACAATGCCCATCACCCTAGAGAGCTGGACGCTGCAGCTGCTCCTCGTGCCCTGCACCGGGCCATTCTCCTAGCTCTTCAGCTACCTTCTTGCTATCAACCATAAAAAAACACACAAGACATCGATGCCAAGAGAAAGATAGTCAGTGTGCTTTACGGTCCTTTCCCCGGTTTGTGGTTCTTCAAACTGATTCTCAGCGCTTGAAAGTTTTCGAGAGAAAACCTTAGCTGAACTCCAGGAAGAGAGAAAGCCAGGAGACGGTTGCTCCAGAGAACTCCAGGCTCAGGCATTTCCATTCTGAGCTGATTGGCCCTTGGCTCAGTCTTCTATAAATACCAGATACTGCTTCAGAGACAAACCAGGGGAACAAACCAGCTGGATTTTCACTTTGGGGGAAAATGTGAAGCCAAGCGGTATCAAACAGTTTTCCTCTCAAACTCCAACCCTTACCCCCTAAAGAGAGCTTCTTCACTTTCAGCCACAGCTGAGCAGCCGCCTCTTCAACCTCACAGGGTGCTGAGCTACAAGGAGGAGGAGCCTCTAAAGAGCAAGCAGAAAACTGGCGAGTGGTCAGACAACCCGGAAGCGGAAGTGGCCTCGGCAGTACGAAAAGTTCCAGCAACTTCAGCTTATTGACCAGAGCGCAGCTTCTGACTTGAGGAGCAGAGAGGGCCATGGTCTTCTAGGCCATATGGGGAGAAGTGCAGAGTGAGCCAGTGTGGGACAACTATGAACAGCTCGGCTTTGGCCAAGCACAGACGTTCAGGGAAGACACAGTGAAAGGTCAGAGCAGAGGCTACCCTTCCACTGTCCAGTTTAGAGCCAGGTTGTGCAGGGAGTCCATGCCAGCCCCTCAGGTGAAGCTGGGCCTCCACTGCCTCAGTGCTCCCTTACTGAAGAAGCAGAGCCCAACCACAGGGACGCTCACCCCTGCTGACCTGCTCACCAATGCTCAAAGCCAATGGCTTATTAAAGGACGTGTTTCCAACCCATGTTCTCCTTGGCTGCCGAAGTGCCTCCTGCAACCAATCAGCCGCTCCCTCCTGGAGGTTCTCTCCTTATCTAACTCTGGGCTCCTGCATGAGATCCAGCTTTGCTGCCATCCCAACTCTTCTGGGCTCCTGCCTGAGATCCAGCTTTGCTGCCATCCCAACTCTTCTGCACACCTCCTCACAGTGAGAAGGCTCCCCCAGCCCTCCACCCTCTCCCTGCACACTCTTACCCACCTCACCTCCACCTCCACCTCCACTTCACCTGCCGTCTCCATGCCAGGCTGATCTGCGTCCCCAGCTACCATTGTTCTTCTGAGCACCAGGCCCAAATTGTCACCTGCCATTAGACAAGGCCCTGAGATATCCTGCCACAACCTAAACCCAACATATCCTTCAGAGCCGCTCCTCAGCCTCTGCAGACTTCAGCAACATTGTCCCATCAGTTTAACCCTTGACTCCCCTCACTCCCTCAATTCGCCAGCATGTCCTATTTACTTCTTTTATGTTGTTTCCTTCTTATCTCACTGCCCCACTCTCTCTGGGCCCTGACTACTTCCTACTACTGTCATCTCTCCTACTGGAATTTCAACTTTTCACCCTCCTCAGTGCCAACTGAGAGATTAAAAACTCTAATACCTTCTGGGGCTAAGCAGGTGTAAATGTATGAGGCTGTAAAACAAATGTAGAGTTGTAGGTTGTGGGAACTAGAAGGTGAAAGCTCTATCTAAAGACATTCAAATTCAAATTTAAAAAAAAAAAGAAAAAAAGGCCGGGCACGGTGGCTCATGCCTATAATCCCAGTACTTTGGGAGGCCAAGGCTGGTGGATCACTTGAGGTCAGGAGTTCGAGATCAGCCTGACCAACATGGTGAAACCACGTCTCTGCTAAAAATACAAAAAAAAAAAAAAGCCGGGTGTGGTGGTGGGCGCCTGTAATCCCAGCTACTTGGGAGGCTGAGGCAGGAGAATCGCTTGAACCTGGGAGGCAGAGGTTACAATGAGCCGAGATGACGCCATTGCACTCCAGCCTGGGCAACAAGAGCAAAACTCCATCTGAAAAAAATTTTTTTTAAGAAGCTAACACTGTTGGGCAAACTAATCAGATTCAGCCCCTGGACAACTACTTCTGAA
The DNA here is from genome assembly GCF_007565055.1 of Rhinopithecus roxellana. Lineage (NCBI taxonomy): Eukaryota > Metazoa > Chordata > Mammalia > Primates > Cercopithecidae > Rhinopithecus > Rhinopithecus roxellana. The sequence continues at coordinate 36,494,014 of NC_044556.1, read as the reverse complement.
CCCCTAAAAAGTTGTTCTCCATTTCCCTAGTAGTTTTTTCATCCTAAAACCTTTGCCAAGCATCCCACCGTTATTCATAATTTTTTACTGACTCCCTTTTTGCCCACAGAAGGAGAAACAAATGATTAATGTTTGCATAGAGCTTTTAAAATTACCGAGCACTTTGCTTTCCATGAAACTGACAATGCATTCATCTGGTGTTCAAAATACTTCATAGGTCTTCAGCACCTGTTTCTATGGCCAAATGCAATGCCCTCCTCTCACCATGCTTTGTTTATACTCTGTATCCTCAGGATGCCCTCCCTAGCCCCAGGAAACCTAATCCCACTTATTCTTGGGGCCTAACTCCAGCCTCTCCAGAAAAGCCTTCCTAGAGTCCCGCTGGGGATTGTGATTTCCCTCCCATACCTTGAGCCGGTGCTGGGCACACTCCCTTATTAGAAGCTGGTGTCCTATTTCTTTCATGCCCTTTCTCACCTGCTCCCTCCCACTGCCCTGCACATCCAGGTGCCCCATCATGGGGAGCCTGTCAGAGAGGAGGCACCTACAGCCAAGAGGAGAGGACACATGAGCCAAAACCAGAGTCAAGTACCCAGATTCAAAATACCCAGCATGGGATTCAGGAAACAGTTAACACAGTAACCCCACAAACGTGGTCTATGATGGACGATGCACGGAAGAAGTCTTGATGTGATTTAACAGAGGATGCTCTCCATCAGCGACTCAAACTTTACTGTGCATCTGAGCCACCTGGAAAGCTTGTTAAAAATGTAAATTGCTACCCACAGACGTTCTGATGCGCTAGATTGGAGCCTAGGAATCTGCACTTCGACAAGCTGGCTGGTGATTCTGATGCATAACAAAGTCCAGGCACGTGCGTCAAGGAACATTAAGCCCAGAATTAGAGATTTGGCTTTACCTGGCATGGGATGGTTGTTCCTAAGTCAAGAAGACCCTGATCCAGACACAGCTCACAGGGGATTGTGTTCTGAATTCCACCTGATGGGACTTGTGTGTTTACTTAGGTGTGTTCATTAACAGTTTGGGGGCGTGACTGGTTCCCCCTCAGGCATTTGGCTGGCAGCCCCGTGGGCAACACACTGCCCGACTTGCACAGGAGGGGGTGTTAGCAAAGGCACCCACTCTGCAAGCCTTGCCCAGTGCCCTGAAGGTCACCCCACACAATGCTACTGCAATTCAGTCCCCACTACAGCAGGGTGAACCATCTACTTCCCATGACCACAGAGCAAAAGCAGAAGCAGACAGGTTGATCATGACTGAGAGCATCTGTTTTAAATCAGGCTAACTGCAGGTTGGGCACAAGCAGGGCAGGAGACAGTGGTGGAGCACTGCCCTAGCCTGGGCACCTCTTCACACCCCTCTCCCTAACCCAATCTTTTCTTTCCTATAGTCAGCAATGCTTTCCAGAGCACTGAAGGACAGATACAGAAGAATGTTAGGAAGTAGACTCTAGATTATTGGGGTCTGATCAAGGTAAGAGTAAAGGTGGGTGTCTCAGGGGGCACTAGTCCTAGCCATTGGGTCTGAGGATGGAAGATTAAGGGAGCCTTAGTTTCTCTGCCCACGAGAAAATGTCTTGAGTTGCCCCAAAGCAGTGACCTTTCTCCCAAGCTCCCAACTTCCTGCTAAAGAACTCCATGCAGAAGACTGCAGCGAGCTCACACTCAGTGCATCTGCTATCAACTGACACTCCTTCTTCCCAGCCACCAGTCCCCTCCGGGTCCCCTCTCGTTAATATTCTTATCCCCAGGCCCAGAGGCTCTGACTCATCTTTTCTTCCTTCCTTCCATCCTTCTTCCTTTCCTTTCCTTCCCTTCCCTTCTCTTTTCTTTTCTTTTCTTTTTTTATTTTTTTGAGACAGGATCTGGCTCTGTTGCCCAGTCTGGAGTGCAGTGGCAAGGACATGGCCCACTGCTGCCTCTACCTCCTGGGCTCAAGTTATCCTGCCACCTCAGCCTCCTGAGTAGCTGGGATCACAGATGCACACCACTGTGCCCAGTTAATTTTTTAAAACAATTTTGTTGAGATGGGGGTCTCACTTTGTTACCCAAGCTGGTCTTGAACTCCCCTGCTCAAGCGATCCTCCCACCTTGGCCTCCCAAAGTGCTGGGATTACAGGCATGACCCACCATGTCCAACCTTGACTCATTTTTCTGTTCCTCCCTCACTTCAGCCCCAATCACTCTCTGAATTCTGTCCATTTCTCCCACAGAGCATCTCAGACCTGTCCCCACCTTTCAGAAACCACACCTGCCTTAGTTCAGGCCTTCTTAACTTCTGTCCCGCGCATCCAGGAGTTTACTAAGGGGTCTTCAGACATATGCTCTTCTACCTCCCGAGCCCTTTGGTTCCCAGCCTGGCACTCTTAAATATCTAGGGGTCTTCAGTATTTAAAAGAACTACTGGAAACTATACATTTACCCCAATAAAGCATCACAGACTATTGATGCATGTAATGTGTTAAATGTCCAAAATCAAACTGCCAGATCTTTGGGGGTAAATTAACAAAAGGGGTTTCCTGGTAATGAAAGGTTGGGACCCACTGCCAATCTACTTCACACAGCCCCAGTTAGCTGTCTCTCTGAAACAAAGGTCTAATGTCACTTCTCTTAAGACCTCAGTTCCTTCAAATTCCCTACTGTGGCATTTGAGTCCAGACATCACTGGGTCCTACATGGTCACTTTCTGTCTCTACCCAGGCTACATTTTCCAAATACCCATGCACTTTCACTTCTCCATGACCTTGCTAATGCCTCTCCTTCATCCTAGAATGTTCTTCCCTCCCTGCTTTGCTCCTTGCTTCTTATCCTTCACGTTCTTGCTCAGACATCCCTCCTCTATCTTTCCTGAGTTCTGCATCTCTTGGGTCATAACTATGAGCTCCTTCTTGTTTGTCCTTGTAAGTCCAGTGTTTGTATCTTCTTTCTAGTATATATTGTATTCCGATTATGTTATAGTAGGATCTCCCTCATCAGAGTAGAGGCTGCCTGAGAGCTGACGCCCCATGGGCGGCCTCACTTAGTCCACACTTTGCATAGTCCCTGACACATAGTAAGTGCTTGATAAGTGTTCGTTGGATAAACAGACATGTGAGTGAATGAGTAGACAAGTTCTTTTACAGGATAAAATCCATATCATCACAATGACCCACAATGCTCCCACTGCCCCTATGGTCTCAAGTGGCCACGTAGGACCAGAATGGTCACTATCTTCCAATAATACTAATACTAATCACAGCAGCTGTCATCTGTTACACGATTATGATGTGCCAGTCACCATGCTAAGTTCTTTACATACATTATCTGATTTAATTCTGTCATCAACCTTTTGAGGTAGGTAATATTGGTATGACCTCATCATATGGAATAGGACACAAGGAAGAGAAGTAAAGTAACTTGCCCAAGGCCAAGGGGAGGAACTGAGAGTCAAGCCTAGATGAACCTGGTGATACTTGCTTTATTTTGCCTGTGAAGGGCATGGGTGCCAGCTCAGCCTGTGCCCACTGACTAAGCCAACAGCACAGATGACGGGTTTCTCTCTTGCCAGGGAGACTGTGTGTTCCACAGGGCAGATTGGGCCCAGACCACAAAGGACAGACCACTGACTGGGCTTGCCCTGCCCTGGCCAAAGTGCAGGTGCTACCCGGGCCTGTGCCACTGACTGTCCCCAGACCACAAGTGCTTCCTCTGCCCTACACCAGCCTTCCTCCCTCTGCGAGGCAGTGCCTGGTGTTGAGCACCTCTGATGATGGATGCTTTCAATATTTTGATCAGTCCTACTAAGAAGGTTTGAATATAAACTGGGCCAGCAGGAAAAGGTAATTAGGCAGCGCTTTCCTGATGAGGGAAGAGGATCAGCAGGTGTCAGATAATAGATCAGAGTCCTGGTGTGCATTTAATCAAGTATCACTGTTCTGTTCACACGTTGGATGGCAAAGTGGAGGAAGGATCCCAACGGTGCCCTCCCCACAAAATCAGCAAAACAAAACAAAACTGAAACACAAAACAGAGCCGTCAGCATCCCACGCCTCCTTCTTCTGCATTCTCAGCCCTTGATTATGAAAAACATAACCAAAAAAGAACAGAGAGAACCCTGGGGACAAGGCTCTAGACAGACCCATGGCAGACAAAAGGATTGGAGGAAAGGGAAGGAATGCTTAAAAAGCAGTTAGGCAGTAGCTTGGAGTCATCTTATTTAAATTCTAAACAAGACCAGTATTCTGAGATAACAAAAGCCACTGTGTTTAATTAAGGGCATAAATGGTAGAAATATGAGACAGGAGCTTTTACAAGCTGTTAATGAGGTGGATGGGAAACCTCTAAAAATAAACCACAGCAAGTTTAAAGGGTAATTAGGGAATCAAAAATAAACAGAGGGTGTCAATTTAAGAGAAGTTCCCTGCGAGGGCTCCTCCAACCAGTCCTCAGTAGGTAGGGCAGGCCAAAAAGAGAGCCCCCCAAGGAGTCAGGAGGCAGGTATCCTCTTCTAACTTGGCCTTTGCTCCTTCCTAAACTTTTAAGAATCCTAATGAGCTCCCCGGCCCCACCACCACCCACAACAAGCAAATAAAGCCACTGTGAGGCAGGCTATGCCTTATTTAACACTTAGTCCCCAAAGAGGCCTGAGCAAATATTAGGGGATGAGAAACCTTAAGAGCAAAGTTATAAAAATCAATCCAGTTCCTGCATTTGAGTTGATAGCCAAGATTTGTGTCTACGTGTGTGGGTGCATGGACACACAAACCACACACCTGCACACACAAATAAACCCCCCACTTATCAATTGAGAGCTCCACTCAAGGCCGTTGCTCATGAATAGGGAATAGGTGTTTGCTAACCCTTGAGGTGAAGTTCTTGTATGCCTCCCACCTCCTGCCTCCCACCTCCACAATCTTTTTCCCCTTCCCCATTACTGCTTAAAATGCTAGCACATTAGGAAGCTGTTCTGTGGTCGGGTAAGTTGGGGAAGTTCTTCCCATAGAAGTTCTCCTAGAAGTTCTCCCTTCTAGGAGATGCATGTTCACACATTTAACGCTCTAAGAACTGTGATCAGGAAATCTCTTTTTGTTTGTTTAACTCAGCGTTTCCCAAATCCTTTGCCCACGTAACCCTTTTCCCACAAAAAGGTTCTGGATATATTCAGGTTATATCCATTCCTCTTCTAGTTCTGTGAGACCCTGTCCAAAGGTGACATCTCATCTTCCTACAATCTATGAACTAAATGGTAAACTTAACCTCTGCCACACCCCAATATTCAACAACGGAACAAAAATGGGAAGATAGCAGAAAACAATCATTTACTTAGAAAAATAGAGGAAAGAAAGAGATCTCTAGGCGAGAACCATACAGTGGCTACTTGTCTAAGCAAATATTTAATCCTGAAGATACAGGGAACCATTACCATCCCTCCCCACTACCTACCCCCAAGTGGCAAAATTCGGGGGCATTAAACACTCCCCCAAAGGACTAGGAATTGGCTATAGGGAGGGATAACTGCAGCACAGGCCTCTTGCTTCTCCATGGATGTGGCAGGTCAGTGTTCTCCCTCAAAGGGGCTAGACAGCAGCAGGGCTAGTCATGGAGTGGGGGAAGAGGAGACACACAAAGAGAAATAAGAAGCTCTGGGATAAGCATCCTTCCTTTAATTCATTTACTCCTGCCAACTTCTCTGCAAATATCAGGTAATACTGGTCTTTATGATTACAAAGTGGTGCCCACCCCTGGAGAGAATTCCGGTCCAGATTCTGGTCCAGTGCATATAGCTCTGCCCTGCGAATTCTGAGTCCTTTCTGCTCCTAATGGGAGCTGAAAAGTGAACTCAGTCAGAAGACCTGTGCAACCTAGGCAAAGTATTAATAACTGAACCCATTTTTATCATCTTTGTTCATTTGTAAAATTAGGACAATAATTACAGCTACTTTACAAAGTTGTTTAGAAGGGTAAATAATATATACAAACATTTAATATCTTGTGGTACACTGTAATGATCAGAATACATTATTTTCTCTTTCCCTGTACACCCTCCTTGGGTGATTTCCTCCACTCCCAGGTCGTGATTCCACGGAAATGCAGATGGATCTGAAAAACATATTTCTGTCTAGATCTGTCCCCTGAATGCTAGATTTCTGCCACAGATTGGGATTTATTGTAAGAAGGCAGAAATCCAATGAAATCCAAGAACAGAAAAGTAAAATGTTGCCAGATATGAGATGTTCTAAAATTAGGAGAAACCCATTAAGAACAGAAGCAGCAACTCTCTCTCTCCCTCTCAGGAGTCACCAGTCTCCAGGTGTCTGCTCCATTGTCCCCTGGCACCCCACCTCATTCTTGTCTACTCATCATGCCCCTACTGTATAGGACCCAACTGAAGAGCTCACTCCAAGTGACAATAGACACAATGTCTCCTTGTTCAAAATTCAGGAGAAAGAGTCTGCTTTGATGAGCCTATCCATTCAACCCTGACAATGTAAGTCATAGGATTTGCTGCCCTGGGTAAGGTGTCCATCCCGTATAACGCTGTCCCTTCCAGCATCACTGAACAAGACAAATAATGAAAGTCTGTCAGTTTCATTCTATTGCTTGTACTTATTCGGACATTTTCAAAGGTGCTTTCGTCTAATTGATCACATTTACAACTATAAATCATACATCCTCTCCCCATAGGAAATAACTTGAAGTCATATTCTGCTCCTCATTCAGAGGCAGTGAGTGTCTCAAGGCCATCTCAAAGGTTGCCTGCCTGCCTCAGAATCTACAATATTCAGTTTATATCCATTGCTCTTCTAGTTCTGTGAGACCCTGTCCAAAGGTGACGTCTCATCTTCCTACAATCTATGAACTAAATGGTAAACTTAACCTCTGCCACACCCCAATATTTAACAATGGAACAAAAATGGGAAGATAGCAGAAAACAATCATTTACTTAGAAAAATAGAGGAAAGAAAGAGATCTCTAGGCAAGAACCATACAGTGGCCACTTGTCTAAGCAAATATTTAGTCCTGAAGCTACAGGGAACCCTGACTGACACTGTAAGGCCAATGTCCTTGGAAGCCTGCATATTCTTAATTGTTGAAATAAGTCCTGAGGACCAGGCCCATCAATTTTCTGTTGCTCAGAACCCAGGATTAGGTTCTTCAATCTGACTGTCCTTCTCTTAATGGCTGATGCCACTTAGTACAAAAGGGATGTAGGCAAAAAGTGCTAGCTATTTCTCTCCTAATTTGTCTTTCCTTATCCATACTTCAATCCTAGCTGTTAGACTTGCCTCCCAGTGGGAAGAGATCTTCTTGTTTTGTAGGGAAGGCAGAGTAAAAAATGCCTTGGAGGAGCTTGTGGGAGTGTCATGTTCCCCAGCAACTCCTTCTAGATAATCTTTTTCCAATGGCCTAAATATCCATCTTTGTCAATCACACCTTTAGCTTTGGCACTAGAAACTCAATGAGACAGAAAATTAGGACTAGACCACAGTTTGGCAAGGCCCATTAGTTTCTGGATTTGAATCTAAGTAATCAGAGAGCTCCAGCTACAGACAAAATGGGCTTCCTGCCCCAGGATTACATAATCACCTTGCTTTTCTTATTTGCTGATAGACGGGCATTTTAGATAGAAACATGTCTCTTTGCTGATGGCTTTAATCTAAGATTCTAAGCAATAAATAATCTGCTTCATTATTCTTACAATCAGTCATCAAGCCTCCCAGAGCTCCACCTTTTGTATGGTTATGTCCTGGGTCTCAAGGGATTGCAGGTGACACTTAACTAGTTTTTCACCAAAAATCACAGGCTGCAAAATTCTCATCTTGTAATTTATTTTTAGATTATGTCTCCTCCCAATGATACCATAACTGTCCCACATGTTAAGGCTCTGTCACTTGAAACCCCACTCCTGGTACCAATTTGTATTCTAATTACAGGCTTTCTGGTCATATACTAAAGAAGATTAAAGTTTAAAATTTAAATATTTAATATTTAAACACACACACACACACAGAAAGAGAGAGAATGCACAAGAAACAAGAACAGCCAGGCTCAAGAAAATTAGAACTGAAAGTTAGAATATATACCAGACATATTCTCTTTCTCTGTCTCTTTCTCTCTCAGGGGCAGTGCCATATTCTCTCAGTTCTTCACCAATTTGTGTCTGTTCCATTATTTTCTCTTTTCAGGTCTTTCAGGAAGACAACGGCCCTTTCAGCAACTTACATATGGGCCCAATGGCTATCACAGCCCCTGAGTTTGTAAGACTTTCCAATACCAATGTCCATCAGTTACTGGCAGTAGTCAGTGGCTTGGTTGGTTGAAACTCTCCAAAGACAAAATCTGATTGACATAACTGATTTGTTTGAGCCACATGTGATGGTTAATAATGAGTGTCAACTTGATTGGATTGAAGAATACAAAGTATTGGTCTTGGGTGTATCTGTGAGGGTGTTGCCAGAAGAGATTAACATTTGAGTCACTGGGCTAGGGAAGGCAGATCCACCTTTGATCTGGTGAGCACAATCTAATCAGCTGCCAGCGAATATAAAGCAGGCAGAAAACCACGAAAAGGAGAGACTGGCCTAGCTTCCCAGCCTACATCTTTCTCCCATGCTGGATGCCTCCTGCCCTCAAACATCAGACTCCAAGTTCTTTGGTTTTGGGACTCAGACTTGCTTTCCTTGCTCCTCAGCTTACAGACAGCCTATTGTGGGACCTTGTGATCATGTAAGTTAATACTTAATAAACTCCCACATATATATGTCATATGTATCATATCTATCCTATTAGTTTATATTTATATATATAAACTGATTTTATATATATCCTATTAGTTCTGTTCCTCTAAGAGAACCATGACTAATACAGATTTTGGTACTGGGAATGGTTCTAGAGGAAAAGAATATTAAGGATGGTGTTCTTTCATTGATTTTGGGGTTTCTGGAGTGAGCTGCTTAATATGATTAGACCCAAAAATGCTAAGGACTCTACTTCTAATAGTATGGAAAACACTGATAGTCCTTGGTGTGAGCTATTTAGAGAGTTATGCAAAATAAATGCATTTGACACTCCTGATTCACTGCTCATGAGAGGCAAGTTTAGTAACTCTATACATAATCCCTTTGACCATATGTGGAGAACCAAGGGACACAATGAAGCTGGTTGGTTGCTTCTAAGTTCAGCGGGCACAGTGATGAAAGAAAATGATGAACTCAGGGATTCTGTCTCCTGGATTCAGAAGCAGATACTGAGCCTCAAATCTGCTAAGATTGTCCTTAGCGAGAGTCTTATATCCTATAGAGAAAGAGCTGAAATTTTGGAAAAACAGACACAAATTCTTATCATGCGAGTGGCTGACCTGCAACGAAAGGTGCTTGCACAGCCTCACCAGGTGTCTACTGTTAAAGTGAGGGTGTTGATTGGAAAAGAATGGGACCCTGCAACTTGGAATGGGGACGTGCGGGAGGACCCTGATGAAACTGGGGACACTGAGTTTGTAAACTCTGATGAAACTTTTTTGCCAGAAGGAACAGCTTCCCCATCCCCAGTAGTGGCAACATACCCTCCCTGACCCATGCTACCATCAGCCTTTCCACCTCTGTCTGAGGAGATAAACCCTGTGCTGCCTGAAGCAACAGTGATGGCCTCCCCTGAGGCAGTTGCCAGGCAAGATAATGTTGATCCTCCTCAGGAGCCACCCCCAACACCCCTGTTTCCTTCTAGACCTATAACTAAAGTCTCAGTGGGCTGCTAGAGGTGAAGTTGATAGTGTGACCCATGAGGAGGTGTAGTGCACTTAAGTTCTCTAATCTCTATAAACAGAAATCTGGAGAACAGGCATAAGAATGGATATTAAAGGTGTGGGACAATGGTGGAAGGAACATAGAGTTGGATCAGGCTGCATTTATTGATTTGGGCCCACTAAGTAGGGACTCAGCTTTTAATGTTGCAGCTTGGGGAGTTAAAAAAGGTTCTAATAGTTTATTTGCTTGGTTAGCTGAAATAAGGATTAAATGATGGCCCACTGTGTGTGAGCTGGAAATGCCTGATCTTTCTTGGTTTAATGTACAGGGAGGGATCCCAAGGCTTAGTGACATTGGGATGGTGGAGTGGATTAGCCACTTTAGACCTACTCATCCCAGCTGGGAGGGTCCACAAGATATATCCTTGGCCAATGCCTTGTGAAATAGATTTGTGAGGGCAGCACCTGGATCTTTGAAGAGCCCTGTAATTGCTGTTCTCTGTATGTCAGATTGAATGGTGGGAACTGCAGTTACCCAACTACAAAATGTAAATACAATGGGAATAATTGGATCCTGAGGTGGCAGGGGCCAAGTGGCAGCACTCGGTCATAAAAGGCAAGGTGGGCATAGCTACCGTAATGGACAGCAGAGGCAAAGTGACAGACAGAATAGTCTGACTCATGTAGAGCTCTGGCATTGGCTAATTGACAACTGTGTTCCTAGATCTGAAATTGATAGGAAGCCTATTGCATTCCTACTTAATTTATACAAGCAGGAAACTTCTAGGTCAAGTAGATAAAAGCCTAACATGAATTATAAAAACAGAATCACAGTCCCTCAATCAATTTCCAGACTTTCCAGCCAGTTTATAGACCCAGAACCCCTTGAATGAAAGGGAGGCCAGGTCCCCTTGAGGAAAGGCCCCACGACCAACAATTTATACAATGAATCTCTCTCCCATCCTTCCCCAGGGAGACCTCCAGCCTTTTACCAGGATAACTGTGCAATGGGGAAAGATAAATTATTAGACATTTTGGGGACTACTGGACACTGGCTCTGAGTTGGTGTTGATTCCAGGGGACCAAAAATGTCATTGTGGTCCTCCCGTTAAAGTAGGGGCTTATGAGGGTGAGGTAATTAATGAAGTTTTAGCTCATGTCCAACTTACAGTGGGTCCAGTGGGTCCCCGGATTCATCCTGTGGTCATTTCCCCAGTGCCAGAATGCATAATTGGCATAGACATACTTAGCAGCTGGCAGAATCCCCACATTGGCTCCCTGACTGGTAGGGTAAGGGCTATTATGGTGAGAAAGATCAAATGGAAGCCATTAAAACTGCCTCTATCTAGAAAAATAGTAAATCAAAAACAATATCACATCCCTGGAGGGATTGCAGAGATCAGTGCCACCATCAGGGACTTGAAAGACACACAGGTAGTGATTCCCATTACATGCCTGTGCATCTCTCCCATTTGGCCTGTGCAGAAGAAAGATGCATCTTGGAGAATGATGGTAGATTATTATAAGCTTAGCCAAGTGGTGACTCCAACTGCAGCTGCTGTACCAGATGTACACATCTCTTGGTACCTGGTATACAGCCATTGACTTGGCAAATGCCTTTTTCTCCATTCCTGCCCATAAGGCCCACCAGAAGCAATTTGCCTTCAACTGGCAAGGTCAGCAATAAACCTACACTGACCTACCTCAGGAATATGTCAACTCTCCAGCTTTGTGTCATAATCTTATTCAGAGAGACCTTGATTGCTTTTTACTTCCACAAGATATCACACTGGTCCATTACATTGATGGCATTATGCTGATTGGATCCAGTGAGCAAGAAGTAGCAAACACACTGGACTTATTTGTGAGACATTTGGATGCCAGAGGATGGGATAAATATGAGGTAGAAAGTCCTAAAATTCAGGGACTTTCTACCTCAGTAAAATTTCCAGGGGTCCAGTGGGGTGGGGCCTGTAGAGATATTCCTTCTAAGGTGAAAGATAAGTTGCCGCATTCGGCCCCTCCTACAACCAAGAAAGAGGCATAACGCCTAGCGGGCCTATTTAGATTTTGGAGGCAACACATTCCTCATTGGGGTGTGTTACTCTGACCCATTTATCAAGTGACCCAAAAGGCTGCCTGTTTTGAGTGGGGTCCAGAACAGGAGAAGGCTCTGCAATAAGTCCAGGCTGCTGTCCAAGCTTCTCTGCCACTTGGGCCATATGACCCAGCAGATCCAATGGTGCTTGAGGTGTCAGTGGCAGATAGGGATGCTGTTTGGAGCCTTTGACAGACCCCCATAGGTGAATCACAGCAGAGGCCTCTAGGATTTTGGAGCAAGGCCCGACCATCTTCTGCAGATAACTACTCTCCTTTTGAGAGACAGCTCTTAGCCTGTTACTGGGCTTTGGTGGAAACTGAACATTTGACTATGGGTCAAGTCACCATGCGACTTCAACTTCCTATCATTAACTGGGTGCTTTCTGACCCATCTAACCGTAAAGTGGGTCATGCACAGCAGCATTCCATCATCAAATGGAAGTGGTTTATACATGATCAGGTTTAAGCAGGTCCTGAAGGCACAAGTAGGTTACATGAGGAAGCGGCTCAAATGCCCATGGTCTCCACTCCTGCCACCCTACCTTCTCTCCCCAAGCCTGCACCAATGGCCTCATGGGGAGTTCCCTATGATCCGTGGACAGAGGAAGAGAACATTAGGGCCTGGTTCACAGATGGTTCTTCACGATATGCAGGCACCACCTGAAAGTGGACAGCTGCAGCACTACGGCCCCTTTCTAGGACATCCCTGAAGCACAGCAGTGAAGGGAAATCTTCCCAGTGGGCAGAACTTCAATCAGTGCACCTGGTTGTGCACATTGCAAGGAAGGCAAAATGGCCAGATGTGCGATTATATACAGATTCACAGGTTGTAGCCAACGGCTTTGCTGGATGGTCAGGGACTTGGAAGAAGCATAATTGGAAAATTGGTGACAAAGAAATTTGGGGAAGAGATATGTGGATGGACCTCTCTGAGTGGTCAAAAACCATGAAGATATTTGTATCCCATGTGAGTGCTCACCAACGAGTGACCTTAGCAGAGGAGGATTTTAAGAATCAAGTAGATAGGATGACCCATTCTGTGGACACCACTCAGACTCTTTCTCCAGCCACACCTGTTGTTGCCCAATGGGCCCGTGAACAAAGTGGCCATGGTGGCAGGGATGAAGGTTATGCATGGGCTCAGCAGCATGGACTTCCACTCACCAAGTCTGACCTGGCTATAGCCACTGCTGAGTGCCCAATTTGCCAGCAGCAGAGACCAACACTGAGCCCTCAATATGGCACCATTTCTTGGGGTGATCAGCCAGCTACCGATTACCACCTGAACACTTTGGGCTCCTCCTACCTTTAAGTCAACAGGCTGAGAAGGGAGTTACAGTGTTGGCTGGGGTAATTGACCCAGACAATCAAGATGAAATCAGTCTACTACTCCACAATGGAGGTAAGGAAGAGTATGAATGGAATATAGCAGATCCATTAGGGCATCTCTTAGTATTACCAGGCCCTGTGATTAAGGTCAGTGGGAAACTAAACAGCCCAATCCAGGCAGGACTACAAATGGCCCAGACTTCTCAGTAATGAAGGTTTGGGTCACTCCACCAGGAAAAAATCCGTGACCTGCCGAGGTGCTTGCTGAAGGCAAAGGGAATACAGAAAGGGTAGTAGAAGAAAGTAGTCAGTAATACCAGCTATGACCACGTGACCAGCTGCAGAAATAGGGACTGTAATTTTCATGAGTATTTCCTCCTTCTTTTGCTAAAAACATGTTTGTGCATGTATACACTTGTGCTGAGAAAATATCTTTATTTTATTTCCTTTTCCTTTTTCATGTGACATAAGATTTATTGACTTCATATCAGCATTTAAATATTGTTAACTTTATGTAATAGTATTTGGGTTGGGGATTGGTGCATTTCTGGTTGTAAAAAGGATAGTTGTATTAACTTAGATGCAATTATTACATGATTGTCTTTATTTGCAGATTATGAATGATCTCAGGAGATGTGTATGGGTTCAAGTTGACAAGAGGTGAACTTGTGATGGTTAATACTGAGTGTCAACTTGGTTGAATTGAAGGATACAAAGTATTGGTCCTGGGTGTATCTGTGAGGGTGTTGCCAAAGGAGGTTAACATTTGAGTCACCCGGCTAGGGAAGGCAGACGCACCCTCAATCTGGTGGACACAATCTAATCAGCTGCCAGCAAATATAAAGCAGGCAGAAAACCATGAAAAGGAGAGACTGGTCTAGCCTCCCAGCCTACATCTTTCTCCCGTGCTGGATGTTTCCTGCCCTCAAACATAGGACTCCAAGTTCTTCGGTTTTGGGACTTGGACTGGCTCTCCTTGCTCCTCAGCTTACAGACAGTCTATTGTGGGACCTTGTGATCATGTAAGTTAATACTTAATAAACTCCTATATATATCCTACTAATTCTGTCTCTCTAGAGAACCCTGACTAATACACCATACCATATGTGAAAAATTACTGGCTAGCCAGTGTGTTCACTGCCATTGTGTCTGACATTGATTCCATGTCCAGTCAGCATCCGCGGACATGTAAGAACCATACAGTCTGTAATTCAGTCCCTTCCTAGAGTTATGAGCAGCCAAGCATCCTGAAACATACATAGCAGAATATCCATATATTATACATATCTCTAGTTGGAATCCGTAGTCCCTGAAAAAGAGTCACAACCCAAACTGAGATTGTAATCTTTCCATACCCCAACTCTTCTCCTTCCATGATTCCAATCTCAGTGAATGCCATCACCATCCATATGGTTCTCCAAACTAGAAATGAGGGTGCTACCCTCCACTATCTTTTCTACTCAGTTCTCCACATATAAACATCCAAGCTTATTGATTTTACCACCAAATATCTCTTGAATTCATCCACCTCTCTTGAAACCACCAGAGTTATCTTAGATTATGCTATTATTATCTCATCGCTAGTTAATCCCAGTAGCCTTCTAACTGATCTCCCTCATTCCGTCTTTCCTCCTCCCAAAGCATTCCCCATATGGTATTAAGACACATCTGATCATGTCTCTCTCTGCTTAAAACCTTTCAATAGTGTTCCAGTGTTCAAAACCCTCCATAATTTAGCCTTCACTTATCTCTCCAGTCTTTCCACTTGACTTCACTCTGAGATAGAGCTAGGCTGAGTAATGTACAGTTCCCAGAACCCACATTTTCCAGTTTTTCTTTCAGCTCACTTTGTTCATGCTCTGCACCTCTCAGGAAGCCTTCCCTGACCTCTCTTAGTCTACATTATATGTGTTTTCTGTGCACTCTCATAAGGGATTTAGCATTATCATCATTCTTATCATCTGTATTGTAAGTGCCTATTTCTTCATCTGTATATAACCCAAGACATTAAATTTATTAAAGGCAAGGACTGAATCTTTTTGATCATTGTACTTGACACATATTCAATACAGGTTTGTTGAATAAAAGAGACACATTTATCTGTAGGCACTTCTTTGTTATTACAATAATTGCTAGCTTTTGTGCAGGGTCTTCTATTTTGTAAAGGATATTCACAAGTCGTGTTTCATTGGATCATCCCAGCAAACCTGACATAAAGTCTTCCCAGCCCAGGCACAATGCCAAGAAAGAAAGAAAGGAGGAATGTCACTCTTATTTACCTAAGAAGGAAACGTAATTCAAATATATTAAGTAACTTGCCTGTTGGCAAGTGTCTAGTACTGACTCCTATTGGGGAAATCCATAAGCAACACAGCTGGGGAGCAGGTATCTATCTCTGTCAGAAGAGAAATCACAAGAATGAGCATGTTCTAAAGAAAAAGGTGCTATGGGTAGTGACATTTGAGGCAGGAGACGCTGAAACTGATAGGAAGACAATGAGGAATCTATTCCAGAAGTTTGCAACTGCCACTTAGACACAAGGGAATGGGTGACTTGGTGCTCTGGCAAGTAGCGTGGATATTATGGTCCTTAAATAATGATTTATGATGTTCCCTAATGGCAGTGCACATGGCTGGGCTAAGCAAGGATTTAGATACAACACAACAGGCTCAGTAAGCTGCTAAATATTGGCCAGGGAAAAGTTAGGTTCAGAGTGACCTGATTTTCCATAGAACAACATCATGAGGTAGGCCAAGTAGAAATCAAGGGTCAGGGAGGGTGTGGAATACAGAATGGGCTTAGCTGCTGCTGCCTGTGAGGGATGAGGTCTGCCACTCCATACAGCCCTGTTCCAGCGGTATTCCAATTACCATTCAGAGCCTACTCTCCTGACGATCGATAAGAGCACTATTTGTTATTGTTGTCATTTTTATTATTATTTTAGTACTAGGGCATTAGAGCACTTTAACAACAACGACAAAATGCTTCACCTGTAGGGAAAAAACTTAGGAAAAAAAGACCTGGCTCCATTAAATAAGATTATGTCCAGAAAACCTAAGCCATTGACAGATCCACAGTGACAGATGCACATCTCCATTTGTATTACCAGTCATACAGAAAGGAAAAGAAAAAAGTGACACCAAAAACAAATAGCTACAACAAACAGCTTTGCCTCTGGGCAGATCTCAGACAGTCAGGAGTTCCTTTGCTGGATCCAGTACTTGTAGTTGAATTAAAGCTCCCTAAATGCTGACAAAGTCATTCTAGTAGCTAAACACGTGTTTGCATAATTGATCTAACCAAAAGTAAATTAAGGATCTGTGTTTCTGGGATCCACTGTTGAAATGCACTGTGGTGTGGCCTAGTGTGAAAAAAAAAAAAATCATTAATCCCAGGAGCTGATAAGGCAAGGGTTTTACCCGATGACTGAGAACTACGATTTTTAACAGGAAGTAATTTCTTCCAGCTGTCTGCCTTGTAGAGTTACAGAATTTCCAGCTATTTCAACGTCTTAGCCCTTGCCCTGCTAAATTGAGCTCAGCCCAGCCCCAATTCCAAGAATGTAAATTTAATTTAAGACATACATAATTTGAAGACAGCTGGGTACAGTGGTGCATGTCTGGAGTCCCAGCAGTTTGGGAGGCGGAGGCAGACAGATCGCTTGAGCTCAGAAGTTTGAGACCAACCTGGACGACATGGCGAAACCCTGGCTCTACAAAAAGTTAATTAGGTGGGTATGGTGGCATGCACCTGTAGTCCCAGCTACTCTGGAATCTAAGGTGGGAGGATCAACTTGAACCCTGGAAGTGGAGGTTGCAGTGAGCTGAGATCACACCACTGCACTGCAGCCTGGGCAACAGAGCAAGGTAACCCATCATCCTTTAATCTGGTGGGGATTAATTTGAGAATGCAAGCCCTAGTACGGAAAAATGGGCCTTACATTGTGCTCAAAGTCACTTTCATTTTAGTCTTACCTGGGCCACTATTACATCCCTCACATCCAATCTACAAGCTCTGTTGGCTCTATCTCTAAACTCTCTCCATTTCCAGCTCCAACCCAACTCCTACCATTGCAGTTACTTGGGGTGTCACTCTTCTGGCCGGAAACCTCTGTGGCCAGTGTTACCTTTACCCAGGTTTTGCTCAGGCCCACTGGACTCATTCCACCCACTCAGTAAGGCACACTGTACTCAGCTCATGCTACCAGCCTGGATCCCACACCTGCCAAGGGTGAACCAGGCATGGAGTGGGGAGGAGTATGTAAGCAAGCAAGCATGGGGTCTGGCACTGCACACAATCAGGCATGCCAGCTGCTACAGGGGGACAGGCAGCTCCAGGTGCTAGTATGGGTGCAGACTCTCTGCAGGGCTGCAGCTGGATCAGGTACACAGCAAGCAGCTTCCACAACTGCCACTGGGGACCACAGTGGCACCCAGGAGCTTGGAGATTCCAGGAACCACAGGGCCCCAAAGAGTGAGTCACAGCCCTGGTTTGGAGGCTCCCATGTCTGGGCTCCCCAAAGGGCTGCAGCTCTTCTCTCCTTCTCTTTACCTGCAATGTGGTGAGCAAGGGGCATGTTTCAGCCCTTTCAGTCTTGCCATGCAGCAGGTCCCGAGTTCTTGTCTTGAGTCCAGGAAGAATAAGGTAATAAGGTACATGGACAAGTGGAGGGTGAGCAAGGCAAAGAGAAGCTTTGTTGAGTGACAGAATAGTTCAGAGGAGGCCCTGGACTGGTAGCTCCTCTCTGCAGCTGGTCATCCTGACATCTGCTCAGTTTTGGCTGAGCCCAGGGCTTTTATGGGCCTCAGTGGGGAGGAAGTACATGCTGATTGGTTCCTGGGCAGCCATGGGCAGGCCCAGAAGAGGCACCACAAGCTCCCACTTTGGTCTGTGGGACTGGCAGCCTGGTGCCCTGGCCTTCAGGCCCTCTCTGGCCTGAAGGGGCAGGGCTCCAACTTGTCCCCAGCTCCTGCTGGCTCCATGGAGGGGGCAACCCAAGCCATACCTCCCTGCTGCAGCCGGCATGATGGCAGTGGCAACTCCAGACAGGCTGCCACTGCCATGACTACCACTGTAAGTCACCATCATCTCTTCCCTCTCTTTGGCTTACTGTAAGGGCTCCTAACTGGTCTCTGCTTCCACTCTTTCCCCCTGCAGTGCATTCTCCGTACAACAGACAGATCCTCTCCTTTGTAATTTTTAATATGCATTTTAAAAATATACATAAAAGTATAGTATAATAAAACCCCAATTATTTATTTTCTGAAATAAAGCAAATCCTAGGCATCATAACACATTACCCGTTGCCACTTCCACATTATCCATCCCAAACTAATACACGCTTTCTTATTTCTTATTTGTCTTTTTGTCACTCTCAGGATATGCTTAGCAGACTTTCTTTTAGCCCCAAAGCATGCTATTATCACACTTAACAAAATAAATAAGAATTATATAATACAATCTATCTAATACCAAGTCTATATTCAAATTTCCAAGGTTGTCTCAAAGATCTCTTTTTACAATTAGTTTGTTTGAATAAGGATCCAAACTAGATCTAAACATAGTGTTCCCTTATGTCCATTAAGTCTCTTTCATTCCACGGTAGTCCTCCTTTCTTTCTTTTCATGTCGTCAATTATCCACTTTAAAATATAAATCGATCAGGTCATTCCTTGCTTCAACCCTCCTGCCCCCCAACAGCTTGCCTTTGCAGTTAGAATAAAACCCAAAACCCTTACCATGCTGATATGATTTGGCTCTGTGTCCCACCCAAATCTTATCTTGAATTGTAATCCCTAGGTGTTGAGGGGAGACCTGGTGGGAGATGTTGGGTCATGGGGTCAGTTCCCCTGTGCTGTTCTTGGGATAGTGAGTGAGTTCTTACACCATCTGATGGTTTTATAAGTGTTTGGTACTTCCTCTCTTTGCGCTTCTTCTCTCTCCTGCTGCCCTGTGAAGAGGTCCCTTCCACCGTGAAGAAATTTATGAAGAAAAGAAGTTTAATTGACTAACAGTTTCACAGGCTATACAGGTAGCATGGCTGGGGAGACCTCAGGAAACTTACAATCATGGCAGAAGGCCAAGAGGAAGCAAGCAAATCTCACATGGCCACCAGGAGAAAGAGAGAGCAAAGAGAGAAGTGCTACACACTTTTAAGAAACCAGATCTCATGAGAACTTACTCAG